>NW_019416246.1:18466-93058 GCF_000390285.2 Anoplophora glabripennis
CTTAGTGTAAGTTTATGTTGGAGCGGCACGCCAAGCCACGACAAAAGCCACGGGCCGAGCTATACGCTAAGCGCCTAGACAAATGCTACGAGGAGTGCGACAGGTGTACATGTTGGAGCGAAGCGCCAGGTACTCTTCTGGTCTATAAATATCAGTTTTGTAACGTCTTGGCTCCAGTTTTAAGCTGAACTTCATATCAATATGTACACCGACTCGTCGTCTTCATCTGATGATGGAATTATGTTAGAATCGACTGCTAATAAATGGTGTTTGCTTAATAGCATAAAAAACGAAATGCTGTGTACATCCCATAAACCGGGGACGAAAAGTATTTGGAGAGTTTCATCATCTCTACCCAGAATTAAGAAAATTCCCAGTTCGATTTTTAAATCTATCATCTATCTAATGATAATAAAGAAAAACATCTTTATTCTAGTCGAAAACAGTACGCCGATCAACGCGCCGCGCTTTAATAATACCTTGCTAGATTCTTTGCTCTAGCGCCTGGCTCGGCGCGCGGAGCCAAGCGTTTAGTACTTGGCTTTAATACTCCACTATGAACATTTCCATAAGAATGTATACATAGAATAGTCGTGGCTAGGCGCCTAGCTTTTGTCGTGGCTTGGCGTGCCGCTCCAACATAAACTTACACTTACTCGAACATGACATGCATCACCGAGTAGCGAGTAGCCTTTTGTGAATCATACTTGAATATTTCAAGAAATAATTTGAATTTTTCACAGATGAAGCAATTTTCCAAAGACATGGTTTAACAAATTTGCACAATCTTCATCCATGGGCTGACGAAAATCCTCACGCTATATATAAGACAAATTTCCAGCGTGATTTTAGTTTGAACGTTTGGGTAGAAATTGATATATTTCTTGACCCTTTTATTTTACCTCACCGGCTTGGTGCGGCTGAATACCTACATTTTTGATCGAACATCCTCCAGCATTACTTGATACAGGACACACTATTAGATGTACGCCAAGTCATGTGGTGCATGCGAGATGGTGTTACTGCTCACAGTACAATAACAGTTAGGCAATGACTTAATTTAAAATATCCCATTCGTTGGATAGGTCGCGGTAGTGCAGCACGTATCCCTTGACTTGCACGCTCAGCCGACCTAACACCCATGGATTTTTTTCTTTGGGGACATACGAAAAGTATTTTTTATGCTACTTCAGTTAAAACTGTTGAAGAGCTACAAGAAAGAGTTTTTCTGCAGCTGACGAGATCCGCAACAATCGAACGAAATTTTGCACGGTACGTCATAATTTTAACAGGCGTATTAGAACAAGAAAACCTTAAAAGGGACAACCGTGGAAAGGACCTGCTCGGCCGGAAAGCTAGATGGCGGGGCGTTTGCTGGACCTCAGGCCCGGTCTGGCCAGGTTGGGCAGTCGGCAAAACCCGACTTATTTTGGAAGATAGGCCCCCAAAAGACTAACGAGGCGCCAAAAGTATAAGAAATTTTTTTATAAATTCTTGAGATATAGCCACCGTAAATTGAAAAGAAAAAAGAAGAACGTAAAAATGAAATTTTAATCTTTTATAGAAATGGGATATTCCCAGGTCAAAAAATAATACAAATTTTATTATTTTGCGCTATACCCCTATAAACAGTGTATCTACAGGAATGAAAGAGAGAAATAAATATATAATAATAAATATATCGTAAGCCCTTTAAACCAATAACTCCTTTATCTATAAGCCGTTGGCTTGGGGGAAAAACGAGAGAAATTAATATATCCCAAACTGTAAGTCTTTTAACCTTATAATAACCCTTATAAGTTATGTGCCCGGAATTTAAACAAAATCGCGGTTCGAAATCTGAAAGACATTGATAAAGAATTTTCGAAAAATGATAAATCTCTAAAAACAGCATGCTTTGATTTGCAGAAGGTGTTAGTAACGCCCAAGTCAGAAGTAAGCGATTTTTATTATAAAAGTAAAATCACAACATACAACTTTACAATTCATGATTTAGGCAGCAATCAAGGCTATTATGGCATGAGCAAATATCGAAGAGAGAACCGGATGAAATTGGAAGTTGTTTATGGATCTTTTTAAAAAGTGTTAAAGAAAATGGCATACGAAAGGTTATTCCGAGAATTGTGGTGGTCAAAACCGTAATCGTTTTGTTTTTGCGATGTTTGCTTATGCATCAATGACTTTGGAATTGGAAATAACACACCGTCTTCTTGAAATTGGCCACACACAGAATAAAATGACAGCATGCATGCTGTGATTGAAGTTGCAAAAAAAGTCACTCCGCTATATACAGTCCTGATAGTCCTGATCAGTGGATTAGTCTAATAAAAATGGCCAAAGTTACTGCCCCACAGTACAAAGTAAAAGAAATGTCTTAAGAAGATTTTGTAACTTTTAAACCAATGGTAAAGAAACAAAACTGGAAAAAAGATCTTACTNCAGTACTTGAAAATATTGAAGACAATGGCCAAAGTAGTACGAGAAAAATATCGATGCAGTAAACGTCTCTCACTGCCTTATTTGGAACATTGCTCATAACAATCTTTTATATCCTTTCCTTCACCAGTACAAGCCTTACTCGAACATGACATGCATAACCGAGTAGCGAATAGCCTTTTGTGAATCATACTTGAATATTTCAAGAAATAATTTGAATTTTTCACAGATGAAGCAATCTTCCAAAGACATGGTTTAACAAATTTGCACAGTCTTCATCCATGGGCTGACAAAAATCCTCACGCTATATACAGGGTGTTTTTGAATGGAGTAGCATAAAGGATACCAGTGAATCTACATTTCAAAAGAACACGATCTGCAAAATATCGCCTTAGTAAAATGTTCACCCCTGAAGAGATATAGGCCATCAAAGTTTCCAAAAAAAATTATGAAAATTGGCTGTAATTTGAAAACCGAACGAGGTACAAATAACACATTTTTTACAGGTTATTTACTAATACAGATGCGAGTTTTCAACTATTTTTCGAAAATTTTAACCCCTTGAAAGGGGTTGAAATAACCACCCCTCAAGCCATTTTTTGCCATNCAGAACAAAAATGGGCACCCTGTATTTAGTCTCGATTGATATTTGATTAAATAAACATATAGATAAGATAGATAGATAAACAGTTAGAAATAATCCTCATAATATCCTTAAATAATAATGATTTTTCAAGTTTCTCTCCATTTCTTTGTTTACTTCTATATCTATAACATCAGAAATAAATTCATGTACAATTTTTTTTGAAAACAAGCTTTTAGTGACGTCATCTTATTTTCGTATTCTTCTCAGCAATATCTTTAATTTGATATCTACAGTGTGAGTGCACGTGGAGTGTAAAATTTTCGAGTTGTAATTTGAGCTTCTGGGCATCACATCTGCTTGGCCTTAAACTAGGAAGTTAAAAAAATTAATCCAATTAATTAATGTACAGGGTGTTTTTACGATGAATTTTCAAAAATTGTTAAGAGTAAAGTACCTTTGTTTTTAAAAATATCAAAAAAAAAATACTTAAGAAAGTTATTCAGAACTAAACGTTATGACAGATTGTCAATTTTGAATTTGATCAACCAACTTTGTTTTTTTTATTTTTCACAACCACAAAGTACAAATTCCTAATTATTTCTTAGAGAAAAAAACGTAACTAATATAATAAACATAAATAAACAAATAATATAATAGTTATTCAAATGTGCTGTCACCAACCATTACACATTGCTCAGCGCGCTTGGTAAATTCTGTGTAGGCGTTTTGGATTTCTTGAATGGGGATGGCATTAATTGTATCTTTTAGTATTCGTTTCAATTCAAATAAATCGTTATTCAACGGGGACCCAATTTTTTGTTCTAGCGTTAACATTTCTAAATCAGCAAAGTTGATTAAAATGTTTTTAACGTGTCATTTTGATATATGCGATATCATAAACAAATAACAGCTTTCCATTGTTTTGAATTCAAGATTAAAAAAAGAAAAAGAAAGAAAAAAACAAAGTTGGCCGATCAAATTGAAAATTGACAATATGTCATAACTTTCTTATGTAAATATGTTTGATATTTTTAAAAACATAGGTACTTTACTCTTGACAATTTTTGAAAATTCATTGTAAAAACATGTACATTAAATAATTGGACCCATTTTCTTCGACTTCTTAGTTTAAGGCCAAGCAGAAATGAAAACCAAAAGTTCAAATTTCAACTCGAGAAATTTTTGTCATTTATACCCCACATGTACTCAATCCGTGGATACGCTGTATATCATGGAGGTGCATAAAAAATAACTGGTCCGCCATCTTTGAGAGTATATTGGATTTAGAATGACGTCATTTAGCTAACCATGCATTGTAATCCAAACGAAACTTGTATGCAAAATTTCGGCTCAATCGGTTGGGGATAAATGTTTCAAAATTCATTTGCAAGATTTGACCCATACTAACAAGACAAGTTTAATAAAAACTTGTAATAAAAAATTTGAGGATGTTGAAAACGCAACAATTAAATTAAATGAATGAAATTTCGCTATGCAAAACATAAACTTGTTTCAGAACCTTTTCTTTCATTTAAAAAACCGCATCAGCCAAATAGTTAATTCAACTTTTTACTTTCTATACTACGTCTACTTTAAAATAAAATGATAAACACATTTTACCGGACCTTGAGCATGTAATCAAAAGAAAAGGAATGCTTCATGAAATATTGATAGTCATAAGGACGATAATAAGCATGCTTTGAACTGCGAACTGAATTATTAGTAAGAGAATTGGAATAATTAATCTAACACGGTTTCAAGTGGCTTAACACGCTTTTTCAAATGATATGTAGACGCAGAATTCTGTCATCTGGTTCTTGTACGAGTATCCCCTGGAACAAACTCCAAGCCCAAGTGATTAATGTCAACATAAATTTAGAGGTTTTGGTCGACAGTATGTGTCCAAACAACAAGTTCTCCATGATGGATATTGCTACATCATGTATATGATCATGGGCGACATTTCCCTTATACTTTCCTGGCTGGGCTGAAGTTGGCCGACACGGGTTTCAACTGCGTGGCCGTCCCTCACACTGGCTTAGTCGTTTATCTAATTCCACAGCGTAATTAAAATATGAATGGGTTTAACTAATGTTTATTATGTTATTGTATTTACACGTTAAAGAAATTGTTTGTTGTTCTCATGCGGCGTCAACCGTAAACAATGGAAAATATTATCCATTTGAATAATTTACTACATGGCTCTAACGCCTGTACCCTTGTCCTGAGATGAAATACATGTCGAGTCAATATTAGAAAAGTTTGTTGTTCTCAGTTCGAGACTAGCTGACCTAGTTTCCCAAAAATATATGAGTAAAGATGACTGTCAATATACATTCAACTATCAAATCGGGGATTAAATGTCGACTGTTTTCGACATGCAGAAATACGTCTATATTTATAAAATTGTTGATCAAGTGCGCATCTTATTCATTGCATAAGTTTATTATTAACTCAAACTTGCCCTATACAATTTTTTAGCATAAAATGTAACAATGACACTAGTAGATTTCAATATAACAGAAATGAGAGGCAAACCTATACCTTTTTCAATGGAAAATTATACGATCAGTCGGGAGGATCGCACCAAACTCCAGGAATAGATTCTACATGTCAAAATAATAAGAAAAATCACAAATGCTGTTATGAGATTTTCATTTGTACCAATTTTCAAAACAATCGGTCCATACACTTAAAATATAGCAAAAAATCGAAAATATTTTTTCAACTTTAACACTGTGTAAAACGAAAAGGAGCAACAATTGACTAATGCATGTTTGGTTCAATCGCTATATTTTGACGATAGCAATCTGCCATTAAGGATGTTCGATACATCTCTTGCGGGACAGGCGGTGCGGGAGGGCAGCCTATGCTTATACACGGTAGTTTCGTTGTAGTACCAAACTTACATAAATTAATTTGAGTGAACTAAATATAATATATACGAATGAAATTTATACAACATATATTAGCTTGCATATATTTTTCGTTAATTAATGCACGGCAATTAACTTTTTATTTGAATAAAAGTGTCTATTTATTCATAAGAGCTTGTAAAATTATGGATGAAATCTGGCAACATTGTTATGGCGTGGTGGTAAAAGTTGGGTCAACTGTCATTACTGTCAACTTTACGCTTATTCCGTAAACATGAATGAACATCCAAGGTACAAAGGAAAAGTAATGACTGAAAAGTAATATAAAATGCAAATGAAACAGAATGTGGATTGATGAGAAAAAAGTAAAATGTGCAAACCGAGAATCCATATGATAACTATCAAGAAGTTCAGTGTATGATAGTGAGACGTCGCCTTGTCAAATTATGACAGAACATCTATACTGTTCGTTTTGCAAAGAGATCCTTTCAATTTTCAAATTGCTATTATATTGCATTAGATCACGAAATATGTATTTAATATTAATTATTACTACATATGTTTTCGACTGGAATAATTTTATAGTATATAATCGAGCTACTCAAATATAGCGCGTCAGTCGAAGCGTTAAATTTCATTGGATCAGATGTTTGTTCAAATTTGTCAAAACGTTATATATTCATTCCATTATCTCAATAATTACATTGTAAGTGCATATTTTTATTGTTTTAAAATGTTTAGTAATATTTAATTCTTTAATTACAATTTTATTTTCCCGATCCTAACCATTTTTAAGAGCAATATTCACGTTTGATTAAAGTTTTTGCCCAACTCCCATAAGAGCCTGTGAAAAAGGGCATCATTTTTAATATCATTTTCCAAAAAAACTACATTGGCAATCGATCTGATATTTTTACACGAGACAGTTTGCATATTTATTAACAGATTTCAATTGCTGTGAAAACTTTTTTACAATTTTTTTTTCGATGTCGAACCTCCTTAAGCTGTGTATATTAAGGACTCACCCTGTATACAGGGTGTTTCAGTTCGAGTGAATCAAACTTTAACCACAAATAGAACTCAATAAATAATTCGGAATTACCTTATAAAGCAAGGATCTAAGTCTCACCGTTTTCACTGTACAGGGCCGTATTGGTCGGTTTTAAAATTATTTACGAAATCTTTGGTATGCTTATAACAAACTGATTCAAATTTGTTGTGGTGTTAACATTTGCACATGTGCATAATTTACTGTAAAATTTACAAATTTTCTGAATTGTTTACTGAGTTCTATTTGTGGTTAAAGTTTGATTCACTCGAACTGAAACACCCTGTATTTCTTGACCCTTTTATTTTACCTCACCGGCTTGGTGCGGCTGAATACCTACATTTTTGATCTAACATCTTCCAGCATTACTTGACACAGGACACACTATTAGATGTATGTCAAGCCATGTGGTACATGCGAGATGGTGTTACTGCTCACAGTACAATAACAGTTAGGCAATGACTTAATTTAAAATATCCCATTCGTTGGATAGGTCGCGGCAGTGAAGCACGTATCCCTTGACTTGCACGCTGAGCCAACCTAACACCCATGGACTTTTTTCTTTGGGGACATATGAAAAGTATTTTTTATGCTACTCCAGTTAAAAGTGTTGAAGAGCTACAAGAAAGAATTTTTCTGCAGCTGACGAGATCCGCAACAATCGAACGAAATTTTGCATAATTTTAACAGGCGTTATCCATATTATGTAAATTTGTGGAATTATGTTACTTATACATTATTTATAATTATTTATAAATTCTAAATAAATATTGTAGACTGCTGTAAGGATGCGGCCTTAAGGATACCGCACATAGTTTGTACCATTCTGCCTTGCACAGAGCAAAGACAGTATACTTTTAATCACTGAAGATTAGCATGTTAAATATAAGCTTTTCNTAAGACTGACCACCAGTAAGAAAGTAATATTGACCAAGAAGATGACTGACTGAATCGTAATAAATTTTCCTTTTATGTTATTATTGATTATTAACAAATATTTTTTATCTAAAAATAGAAAATGTTTAATTTTACTGTACCTTATTAGTGTAAAAAGTTGTTTCTCAATAAAAATTTTGTCCACGAAAACTGTAGTAACTCATTCAAAATCCATTTTTTTCTTATCCTAAACTATTTTATTTAGATCATCAATAATTAATTAAGACCTAAACAATAATTACTTTGTTAAAGAAGAACGATTTAGCTCTTGTAATAAAAAAAAAATAACAAACATTATTATTTTCTCAACAATTCAAATGCAATTATTTCAGTATAACCAAATTTGAGATACGACAGTTTTCCTTGGGAGAGTCGATATGCACCCTAATAACAGACAAAACCAAATAGGCCCCGATTTCGATTTTTCCCGACCACCCCCGAATGAGCCAGACCGGGCCTGCTGGACCTCATAAAAATTCTAGACTTTTCAAGAAGGATCAGGGTTGTCAGTGTTAGTTTTAGCATATTCAAAATTGACATCTGTTATCTTTTGAGATTATTTTACTGTTAATACCACATAAGTTATAATAAAAAGCTGTAGATGAACTACTCGTTATTGAAACAATATATTACGGCTCAGGAATACCTCGGCTAAATAAAGAAAACCTGCGGTGAAGTGATAACCCAAAAACTCTCCCCGTAACAACTGTGTAATCCATATTATGTGAATTTGTGGAATTATGCTACTTATACATTACTTATAATTATTTATAAATTCTAAATAAATATTGTAGACTGCTGTAAGGATGCGGCCTTAAGGATACCGCACATAGTTTGTACCATTCTGCCTTGCACATAGCATTACCAACAAACGTCCATATTGACGCATCGCACTTAGCATTAAAAGACTTTTAATCACTGAACGATTAGCATGTTAAATATGAGCTTTTCCTCATCTTCACCTTCGGTTGAAAATTTTATTTCGTTAAATTCTAATTTAGGAATATGGTATTTAACTAAAAATAGACCAAAGAAGATAATACACCCTTAGACTAAAATGTGGAGTCAGTACACATACTGACTCCGCACTTTAGTCTAAGGAATTCACACATTTTATCACCTTTATAAATATTTAAGAAAAGATGATCAGCGTTTCTTGATTGCTTATTAACTTTTCTTAGCCTACTGTACATAATACGAGGATCTAAAAAAGTACTAAGCTCGATTTCGTATTTGTTTCCACACATAGCTAGACATCTTGAGCCACGCTTGTGCAATGTCTTGGTAAACCTCAGCCAAATTGTGCATGTTTTTCCTATGCAAAATGTTTTGCCACAATGTAATATTTTCGCTTTTTTGGGACTTACAATAAGTTGTAACGGAAACAAATGAAAATGACTCAATTGTAGGAATTAGGCACCCCAGAATTAAGAAATGTTAAGATCATCACCTCAAATATGAACCTGTTCTCGATGCGGTTCGCGTCAGGGTTCTGCACGTGGCGCAACTTCAAGTCTATACAAAGTCTTAAGTGCATATTTAAGAAGCATTCCTTTATTGGCGAAAGATTCGATGGCGATTCGCGTTGCATAACGTTTTATATTGCACTTTAATATACTTTAATGTGGTCCCTCCTTACTTGACTTAATGTTAGTACTAAACTGTAATTAGTTGGCGCCTTCCATACTACAAAACAGTTAATAGTGTTTTGTTCTGCTGTTTGCTCTTGGCACGCTTTGGCGAAATATACAAGGTGAGCGCTATTAGGCATGACATTACCTGTAACGAAAGTAGTTAGGTAAGAAGTATTTTAGTCATCACTATATTTCAATCAACGGTGGACTTGTTAAATTCTTTACATGCATGAAACCATTTTTTATCCAGGTAATGTTCTTTCCCCAAAACATAATTTCGCCATTCGCGCTTAAAATAACTTTTGTAAAGATCTAAGAAAAAAAAATAGGAATATGACAAGCACGTTCCCTAAGAATTTACAAGTTAACCAAGTCTCTGTTGAGCAATATTATGCGGAAACAAGGAAACAACCAGAAAATTTACTTTTTTCTTCGTAGTAACACAACACTTAAAAAAATACTGTCAAATCTTTATGTGAAATACGCAATAAGACTTAATAATACCACGAAATGGTTATAACAGGCCCTGATAAGCCTGCAAATGCCAAAAGTCACGTGACGCGGGACTAGTTGTTAATCTCACTTTACATCTGGACCCTTATCAACTCTCTCCCTCTCTCTCCCCCCTATCTCTCTCCCCCCTCCCTCTCTCTATCTATATTCCATCCATAATCTACTATCAAATCGATGGATGTAGTAACAATAACACTTAAAGAAGCTCTTCAATAGTTATTAGAAAGTGAAAAAATAACTATTACTTTAATACTATTATTAATACTATTGTGGATTGCATACAATTTAGACAAATTTCACTTTAACCCTGACATGTGCAAGTCAAAAAGAGAGCGCACTTGATGTAGAATGAGATGAAAATGCATAGCTGTGCTGCTGCATTGCTATACCTACCGCCTTCGAGAGGAGACAACTACAAATTGTCTTTACACCTGGTATGATATGACGGGACGGTAAACGGGTTTGTTACATTTTTATTTTAGATTTAGACTTCCCAAAAGTTCCCAAAAAATGAAAAATTTGGAACCAGAAATTTTAAACGCCGTGTCAAAGTGTCACATGCTGTAAAAACCAGGTAAATAAACTAATCATTTACTTACTTTTGAGTATTTCATTTATCATTATTGATTTCTGTTTGAGTTTACTGATAGATTACTTGTTAAGTACTGTTTCACAGTTTACCTTATTTAAAAGAAGTACTTTTTCGCTTATGTGGAATTATAGGGCCCATGGCGAACACCCATCCAATAAAAATAACCCGCGAAAGAGCAGTATCTAACGGTGGGTGGTGTGAAATTTTGCTTTTTAATAACCTTTAAATTATGAGATTTGACAACAATGTACAGCCCAGTTCGCAATTGTGCATGCGCTGCTATATAATATAAATATGACCCCCATTCAAAATTACACCCTGGAAATAGAATTTCTCAAAAATATGGTAAATAATAAACACTAATAGAGGCGTATATAACAAAATGATCCAAAAATCATGCATAGAATTCGTTTACTGTAATTTATGGATTGATAAAAAAATGTCAAAGCAAGGTATACATTTTTCTTCAATTTGGCATAATTAGATTGGCTTTTTCTGCCAATCAAATAAGTTGGTGAGTAGTGTTCGATATTAATTTCTTAAGAATAACCCCCATTTTTTTTTTAATATGAATTAGGTCTAATTTTCCAGAATACTTTAAACAATTAATAAATGGGTGTCATTTTACGACTTATATAAACTTTTTATCTTTTTGTAGTTCTGTAAATTCAAATGTTAAAATTGTTTGAAATTTGAAATTGACAGAGTTGGTATATAATGAAATGGAGACAAAGTCTAAAGTGGACGAGAATTGAAAACCAAATCATTATAACTTTCTTCAGCAAGAAAAAGCATCTACACATTGTGAAACAACATAGGGAAACTTGAAAATGTATTTTCAGGTAATCTTTCTTGTGTTTCTAAAGAATATTTAGTACAGTTGCGATTATAATGAGGCATTTCTAATTTAAAAGGGGTTAGACTCACGTTTTATGAACAAAAAATTTGCCGTTACCGTTACGAACAATTTATGGCAAAGTAGTATATTTTCTAGTTGATCCCTTTTGTTGATCAGTATATAAATAACCAACAAAATTATTCGTTACTTCTACTTCATTCTGTAAGTAGGTATATTCAGCAAGAAGCTAAAGCAATATTTTCCGAATTCCTTTACGTGCTACTTCATCTTACAGTAGAAATACATAAACCATACTAATTATTCGGCGACACACAGATGGTCACATAAAAAAGTTTTTCAAGTCTTTCAAATGCAATAATAATAATAAATTCAGGAAATTTTGTGCGGAAATTCCGCCACTGTTACTCAACTCATACTGACCATTATAGTAAACGTGGTTCAGAATGTCAATTCTTTAATTTAAAATTAAAATTATTGAAATTTTAAACATTTTCTAGAAACTATTTTGTTGTATTGGTAGTAATATTTGATTCCCTTGTTTTATTTAATTGGGTATTTCTGCTATGCTGAAAAAGAAATATCCCTTTGCCCTAATAGTCTTTATAAATTTGGTTTTGCCTAATAACAACACTCACTGAGAAAGTGCATAATCCTCTGCGATGCAATAATTACACAGTTTACGTTTGGTGACCAAAAAAATTTGTTCTCAAATTGATCCAAAAGTAAATACGACACATCTATGTCGGAACCAACTTTTGGGATGGTATCTGACAAGATGGTTCCAAGGTTTCACTTCCACACGCCTTTTGAGACTCCAATAAAGGATCAAAGCAAATGGGAGGAAAAGTTTAATACCCTGGAAAGGTGGAGCTTAGTACGGTTTACTTATGGCTCCAAAATGACCAGAGGGACGGGTGCAGGAATATATGGACTCAGTCCCAGATGGAGTGCAAGCTACAGTCTGGGGGAGTTCCCTACCGCATTCCAAGCAGAAATTTTCGCGATAATGGCGTATCTGGCAGAGAATGTACGTAGAGGTTATAAAAGTAAACTCATACATATATTCTCTGATAGTCAAACTGGTGTGGGATTCCTTACAAATGCTGACTGAACTGGCCACCAACAATACAGTCAGACTGTGTTGGGTGCCAGGGCATAAAGGCATTTGTAGAAATGAGAAAGCGGATGAACTTGCTAGGAAGGGATCCGAAACAGAGTTCATTGGCCCGGAGCCCTTCTGTGGCACATCTCCCAGTGTGGTCAGGCGGACTCTGGGCAAATGGACTGAGACAGAACATAGGAAATACTGGACTTCAAGGCCAGGACATAGTCATTCTAAGGAGCTCATGGAGTATCCTTCGAAGGAAAGAGCGAATGATTTACTGAGCTTGAATGATTTACTGAGCTTGAACAGAATCCGGCTCAGGAGAGTGACAGGGCTCATAACAGGACACTGTCACTTTAGGAAACATCTACATAAGCTAAAGCTTGTAGACAGTCCGGCCTGCCGAGGATGTGAATCGGCGGATGAAACTTCTCTGCATATCCTGGGCGAGTGCCCGGGATTTGCACGTAGCAGAATGGCGCTCCTTGGAACCCAAGGAACTGAGAGTGAAGTGTCAGCAAGGAAGCTTTTGGACTTTGTAAAAAGGACAAATCTACTTGCTGAATAGGACTAGTAGTGGGACGCACAATAGACCTAATCAGGCCGCAGTGCTATGGGACTTATTAGGACCAACCACTAGAAGTAGAAGTAGAAATACGACAATTTCTTGATATTTAATTAACAAAACATTCAAGTTATGTTGCTAAATATTATAGATTTCAAAGTACTGTATTACTACTCTGTTGGATCCAGTTTAATACCAGTCACGGATTCTGGCCAGTACAGATTCATATTATACGTTCCAAAATTTTTATATTGTCTTTTATATGCCCATATTTATTGTGAACTGATCCAAAAAACGTTTTTAATTTTGTAGGTTTACACATAGATATAAGAAATTTATATATTTTCAATGATAACAGTAGGCTTAGATTTATAGCTTTAAACTTGAGTTGTGAGAGTTATTATTCGATGTTTGTATTTAATTGTTTTTAATTTATAAGATAAACTGCAAAAACCTACTTAATATTTTTTACAACCATGAAAATATTAATAAAGTGGACGACAACTCAAAACAACCCAGAATATTATGTTCTACCTAATTTTCGTAGAATATCTTTAATTTTTTAGTTATTTATAAATTTTATTATACATTTTTCTTATACCTATTAAAAAGGTTTTATTAAAAACATTTCTATAAAAATTAAAATCATTCTACCTACAATTTATATTTTTCCCAATCTCTCTCTTATCTTAATTAAGTTATAAGATTTTTTTCTTAAAGAATGTATTTTTTATGATTTTTTGTAAAGTTTTCTTTCAATGAAGTAGGCCTTGGTGAAGTAAATTTCCTAGAGCACTCTACGGTGAAAAATAAGTTTTGAAAATCGACCCATTTGTTACTCAAAATCGAATAAACTGTATATGAAAAAGAGGAACGTTATTTTATTCTAGAAGTAAAATGTAAATAGCTCCCTCTACCAATAGGTGTTTAATAAATACAGTTTTTGAAATTTCCACACTAGTGAAATACTTATAAACTCATTTGGTAAAGATTCTCCAAATATTGACAAAATTGTGTTTTTTTTTTTTAAATTAATAATCTTGAATCAGTGGTTCAATCTATTCTAACCTCAGAAGCCATTTCTAATAAAACCATAATTGTACCATCATTTGGTTTGATGAGCTTAGGAAAATTTTTAGAATTAATTTGAGTTAGCTTAACGTCCCTTCGTACTTTTTGGCTTGCTCTGTACGTTGGACATTGTTTTGGCTCCATGGGCACAATTTTTGCTCATCGATGCCGTAATTAATGTGTTTGTTTGTCATTCCCAACGCCGGGGTCTATCTCTAAATGAAATCACTAGTTGGTCGCGCTTTGGAAACACGAAATTAGTTCTGTTTGTCGTTGGGCTGCGGTGGTAACGCGTTTTATCCTTGGTCAGGCTGTCGGCCTCCGTCCTCGTCTTCAAAAAAAGTGTAAATATATAAATAGCAGCGCTGGTAGAGATCTGCAAGGTCGCCATTTCCAATGTCAGCCGACCGCTGTTAATGCATGCATTCGCTATAAACATCTTCTTGGAATGCGTGTTCGTCTACCTTTGTCTCATTTTTGTTAATGTCAGTATGCGGGGCTCGCCTCCGCCTACCATATGAAAATTGTTATTACCTGGTTGTTTCCATTATGGCTCAACTCCGTCTACATGATTTCCAAGTTCTAATACATTTGCATAAATTGAATACGTTTATTTGCAGAGGATATCGCCCTAAACTACTGAAATTGCAGTTTCTCAAATTAATTGCCCATTGTGCAGGTGATATAAACAATATTAAATACAGGGTGTTCCTTAATTCGACTGCCCAGCAGGGTAGGCCACAATTAACAGAAACAGTTTACATCAGTTGTAAGAACGACGGTGCATTTTCTTACGGACTACTACTAGAATAATTTGAATTTGTAATCTTTATTACATAACAATAAATAAAGGAAGAAAAACGCGTAATTATTATCACAGGACGCCATTTATTGGGATAGATTAGGGGCCTGTATTCAAACAATGGAATTCTGTGTTGTGTGTATTAGAATACACTGTAAAAAAAATTCACTCAAATTTTACTCAATTTTACTCAATAATATATCAATTTTTGTCCACACCCGATTGAATGAAATTTTCACTCTATTAGTGTGAGTAAAACTGAGTGAATCTATTGCATCAGAAATGAGTGAGTTTTACTCAAATCCGAGTTACTGCTATCAATTGAGTGATTTACTCTACTCTGAGTATACAGGGTGTTAGTAAATAAGTGCGACAAATTTCAGGGGGTGATTCTACATGAGAAAATAATGGCAGTTTGCTTATAAACGTATGTCCGCAAATGATTCGTTTTCCGAGATACGGGGTGTCAAAGTTTTTCTTAAAAACTGACAATTTAATTTATTACTCTGAAACCGGTCCAGATGTGCAAATTAAATTTGGTGGGTTAGACATAGTACATAGTACATACATAGTACATAGTACATAGCGGGTTAGACATAGTATATCCAAATCGTTGGATAGGTAGGGGAGGTACGGAACATTGGCCTGCTCGATCGCCGGATTTAAATCCTCATGATTTTTGCATTTGGGGTTTTCTTAAGTCATTACTTTATTCCACTCCCGTTGAAAATGTTGATGACCTGAGGAATCGAATTATAGTCGGCTGTGAGACAATAAGAAATATACCAGAAATATTTGCGCGAATACGACAATCAATGAGGCGAAGAGTTGAATCTTGTGTCTCGTCTGAGGGAGGTCATTTTGAACATTTGTTGTAGCTTTGCGCCTTTTCAAAATTTTATTAGTGTTATTTTCTGTTATTGTTCTGGTTTAATGTTATTGTATTAGATAGTTCTTGATAATGTATTAAAGAAATAAAAAATACGCGTTAAGATGTTTTATTTTTTTGCATCAAAACGGCGCCCCATACGAAGAAAAGGCAAGAGAGATTTTTTGTCACAAATTGAACGAGGAATTCAAAAATGATTTTTAATTTGTAATATCTCAGTGGCGTACCATTTTTTTCTTTAAAAAAATTGAGATTATTACCCGTACGCGCGCCAATGATGAATATAAAATTCTTAATTTCATGTCTAAAAATGCGCAATAACTAGCTCTTAATACCCACCAAATTTCATTTGCACATCTCGACCGGTTTCAGAGCAATAAATTAAATCGTCAGTTTTTAAGAAAAACTTTGACACCCCGTATCTCGGAAAACGAATCGTTTGCGGACATTACGTTTATAAGCAAACTGCCATTATTTTCTTATGTAGAATCACCCTGAAATTTGTCGCACTTATTTACTAACACAATGTATAAAACCAATTTAGAGTTGACTTTTTCTCTAATATGATTTCAATTTACTCAGACTTTGTTTTTAATTAACTAAATATTGAGTGCAAAAATAAATCACTCATACATAATTAAGTGTTGATATTAATTAAACGTTATACAGCGTGATCTGCAAATGATGAACTTTCAAATTATAGAGATATTGTAAAAATAATGTCTCAAATCTACATTTTTTTTTGATATATTAATCCTTGAAGTTAAGAGATGAAAATCGGTATTTTGTTATAACTTTTTGTAATTTATTAAATTTGAATAATTTTTGGGTAAAAGCCATGTTACTTGAAATTAGGTCTACTAATGTGTACAATTTACTTAATAAATGCTTCCATATTATTAACGTTTGGAGTGATATTGCACCACTATATTTTTTTATTTTAATTTAAATATCATTGTCATAAACTACTAAACAGTCATGGTGGTTTTAACAAAGATTTGTTTTAGAGACAATAATTTAGGTCTCGATAGTTTCACTTATATGTAATACGTAATTATAAATAACAATTTAATTATATGTTTATTTAATAAAATATTAATCGAGACTTAACATATTGTGTCTAATTATTGTAATTAAATCACTGCATTTAGATACAATTTTCATTAGAATAACCAGATAAACCAACCTTTATTGCTTTCACTCACACCGATTTTTTTACAGTGTACTTCCTAATTTTTTAAATCAGTTGTAAACTTGTTATAAAAATTTTGTGTTTTTGTGTTTTGCTTTTGAATTATTAATAGCTATAGGCTGAAAGGATTTTATTATTAGAAACATATATATAGGAAAATCACTTCCTAACCCCCAAATAAGTTATACTGAAATCAACTTTTTGTTGGTTACTGATTTCTTTTGTTTTTGAAGAATGTCTGAAAAACACGTTGTGACTTATTACATTCTTCATGTAGCTTTATTTTTCGAGTTTTCTTCTCTGAAGATAAATAATGAGTGCAAAACCTTTTCTTCTTAAAAGAAAATATTTTAGGCTAATTTTCTTTATTACCACGTTGAAAATGACAACTGCACACAAATGCATCCTTGTCAGGTTCCTCTGAAAAATTAATAAATGAGATATTCGGTGCATAAAACTCTCTAATAATACAATTCGATCTCGAATTTTTATCTTTTGGAATTCAGAAAAAATTACGTCTTTCTAACGTTATATTGATTACAACCATAGGCCCAACACATAACCATCATAAAACCGACTTAAAAATGCATCTTACACTTAAAATTGTTAGCAGATAACAATCAATCACTTGTGGGGTTAGGTCTCCAAATTATTGTAAACACTGCTCTTTTCTATATTATTTGAATCAAATAAAATAATGCATGCACAAAGTAGTCTTCACAAAAAAAAATACGAACTAAATCCTGATAAATAGACTGTTATAAATTGTTTGGATACAGTCACGTGACCTACCTTAACAAATGTCTATGAATGACGCCAGAATAATGTTGCGCATTAGTAAGAATTCGCGTTAAAAATTTAATTTCCATTACCAACTTTGAAATAGTAAAAAAGCAATATTTGTAAGTTTAATATTAATTCCAAGTCAATATTTTAAAAATGCTATATTACTATTTTGCCCTGATTAAAAAAAAATTAATTAATGAGAAATCTGTTGCTATTTTTCGTTTAGGTATTATTTTTTTGTGAATAACTTTAAATTTTATTTCTTCAATCGCATAACTGCAAAATATTTGTAAAATGCTAATAAATTATTTCACAGAGGTTCAACAAAATTTAAAATATCAAAAAAGGTAACATTTTGACCGTTTGATGTAAAGATTTCTTATGCATACATGCATGCATACATGCGTCCTTATTTATTTAGGTATAATATGTTTCTTGAATATGTAAAAAATGTGATGTACAGCATGTTATCTTTTTTGAGGGCCTCCATTTCCTTAACCACCTTATCATTTTCTTCTATCTATACCCATGATCGACTAAATTATATTTTCTGATGAAAAATTTTTATTTAAAGATTTTTTATTTCTTGTGAAATTTGAATATCTCCTATGAATTTCCATTAAAACGGAAATATGTTCAAATATAGAATGTTCGAAAATTATATATTTATATTTGAAGTTGTGAATTTATACCTAAATAAAAATAAGAAGAAAAAAATATATGGACATAGTTGCTTTCTGTGGCTGTTTAAATATTGACTGTCCTTAAAGATATTGGCTATTTTATATCTTTAGAAAACATATTAGGAAACACATACATATACTTATACATTTTTTTCTTATTTTAGTAATAGAATTGCTCTCCAAAATATATAAAAATGGAGTTCAGTTCAGTTTCATCCAAGGGCGAAGTTCATAGCCTTAAATTTCGTAAGAGACAAAAGAATCTTTAACAATAAACTGTGATTTAAAAATTGTATTACATATTAGATACCCATAGGTGTACGTAAAAAAAGTAGTAGGGTGGCCAAAAACGTGAACACCCCAAAACAGTAACACTCAAATGAATGAAAATGCGTGCTAAATAAGAAGCTCCAATGATTTTAAAGTTATTTGAAAAAAATTGAGAGAGTTATATCTATGCGTTGACTTTTAGGAAAGGTGATAGGAAAGCTGGTCTAAATTGATATATTTTGATCCAAGGAATCTTTGTTCTCACATCGTCTATGTATTTTACAGAAATACTGTATATTAAAAAGCATCGGAGTTATCTAGAAAAATGAATTAAAAAAAATTATGATGGCCTGTACCTTTTTAAAGTAAATTTTTAGGAGGTTAACACCATCTATAATAATTTATTTTGTCTTAAAGCGTGGCCCCGGACACCCTGTATACTCTCTAGACATTACTAATGATGTAATAGCATTACATCTAGGTTTATTAACACTCATTTTTAGATAAAAGCAAATCAGTTTTATGTGAAATAGTAATTTAAAACGAAATGCAAAAAATCGAACGGTTAATTAAAAATCTTTGTAAAATCCAAAAATAGTGTGGTAATATTCATCAAAGCAGGTTTAAGGCAATTAAAGCCACATAATGATAAACCAAATGTGAGGATAGGATGCGCAATGACAAAAGTTTTCTCCAGGTTATAAGACAATTGACAATACATTCAAAATAATGAAAAAAGCATATTTTTACTTCGTATGTTTATATTACGTTTCCTGAACTTTGCACGTTGACTGTACGTACAGTACTATAAATATAATCACACTCCACAAAATGCTTTTAGGAAACTCACGCATTAATCATAATTATCGGGTCTCTTTCAAATTTGCTGGACAAAACAGGAAAGTTACATTTTCTGATGTTTACATGTTCCTCGTGATATTTCGAAAAATTAATGGAAGTTGCTCTAGTTTAGTGTTACGCTTCATCACTTCCTGAATGGATTTACTTCTATAAATTGTCTTACTAAATTTGCGATTTCTTGTGTTAAAACGCCAGACTTTTTGATATTTAATTTTTACTGTAATTTTTCATTTAGAGAAATTTTAGATAAAATGAAAAAGATTTTGTCGGTTGGTTGGAAATTTAAACTAAACTAAACATTTAAACAAAGCAGTTAAAGCGTAGTGAAATTTCAGTTCCTAGCCCAGTTTGGTTACTTTTTGTTAATTTAATTCGGTACTAGTAAAAGTTTCAGTTATGTTCCCGAGTGTGCCAAAATCAACGCAAACGAGTATAAAACATGTTGTGGTGTATTTTTTTTCATAAAATTTCAAGGCTGGTAAACCAAGCGGGGTCATATCGGGAGACTAGGCTCTTTTCATTCGTTCGAAAATATTTACACACAATAAGCACGCAAAAGCAAAATGTGCGAGGCGGTTTCACCTTGCTGACCGCAAACCTTGTTTCGCCCGAATCATCCAGTTTTATAAAGGCGCCTTCATTGAAATGAAAAAAAAGGTTTCGTTGATACGTCTAAGAACTCGGTTTGATTCTGAGAGAGTTTGTTAAGGTTCAGTCATTGAAATATATCCAAAAATGTAGATATGTGCATAAATAAAATTGTATTGCATAATGCAAGAACTTTCGTATTGCTTAACTTTTTATCTAAGAAATTAGGTTATTTTGGTGTACTAAATATTTATTTTTCCACGTACAAAATTATAGTAGTTCACCAATTTTTGGAGACATTTAGTAACCTGTTTTAATTATATTCCTATAAGTTTGATACTTTTGTAGTGTTCTGTTTTTACTTTGAACATTTAATTTAGTTTAGGTTAATATACAGGGTATCTTACAATGAACTGCAGAAATTTTAAGAGGACATCCTTCAGATAAAAATAAACAAACATGTTTACATAGATTTTGGCTCCCAAGTTTGCTTCAAACTGAGAGTATATAATTTTTTCTTCACAAAATTGAATTTATATTTAGTATTTATAAAACAACCCTAGTAATTCTTACCTTCAATTGCTAATGTCGTAGACAAGGGGGAATCTGCCAAAGCGTAACTTTTCTTCTGTCGTAGATCATTTACGACATAAAAAATAGTTTTTTATTTTATTTGTATTAATTAATAAGTTAACACAAGGAAATAACTAAATATGAACAGGGCTGATATACACAAATGATAATAAATAAACACAAAGTAGACCTAACAAAATCGGTAAACAAAGCTTGACATTGTTATAGCAGGAATAAATTAAAAAATAATAGAATAGGAATTTGAATTCTGATAGTTGTTATTTCTAATTTCATTTGCAACGTCACTAAAAAGCTTAGTCTAAATGTAAACTAATACAAAAAATTAAAGGGTCAAAAGAATTTCCCAAATTTTTCCGTGGTATTTGACAGACTGTATTTAGGTGCAAAATGGTCGTATCGGGAATTAAAAAAAGCATTTTGAAGCTCTAAGATTCTAGTTTTTAGATCTTTCGGCCGAAATTTTTTAGGAGCTACGGTTATCATGCAATTCTAAGAAATAGAGCTACAAAAAAATTTTGCAAATTTTATTTTTCCACGGACTTGGAAAAATTTTTCCAGCTAAGCCATTCCATGGACCAGATAGCTTGTTTATTCAGCTTCAATTTTCTTTTTTTTAATTTCGATACGACCATTTTTCATCGAAATATCGGACTTTTAATGGAAAGGATCCTTTTGTTTTCAATAATCGATATCACGGCGACAAATGGTCGTACAGAGAATTGAAGGGCAGTTTCGAAAACTGGAATAAATTTCCTAAAATGCTGCCGCACCTTTTCGAAAATTTTTTTTATTTCATCTTTTACACGAATTTTAAAAAACCGGAAATAAGAATAATTTATGTTTTTTTTTAGAAAATTGACGGCTAAGTTAGAAATATGCACGAAATGGCTAATGTTAAGCATAACTTTTACAATTCGATATTTCCAGAAGAACCCTGTGAAGTTTCATCTTGATCTAGCGAACCGTTTCTTCAAACCTTTGAAAAAAAAAGAATGGATCACGTTTTTTGAGCTTAAACACTTCATAATCATGATTACAATGGGAAAAACATTATTTTGAGGTTTTCTCAGATTTTTACCGCAATTATCGTGTAAATTGATAAAAAAAAAATTGAAATTTTTTTTCAGAGAAGAAAGAAAGAAAGAAATTTAGAAAAAAGTGTTTTTTAAGTGATTACAAACTGCACAAAAATTAATTAGAAATTTGTCTCAAAAAACGGTATGAATCGGGATCGAAATCTGGTTTGGGTCATCGATTTTAATTTTAATTTAATTAAAAGTTGATGAACAGAAGCATAGGACGGAAAAGCCGAATCGTGCTGAAGACAATTGGATTTTGTTTTCTTCAATGTGCGGAACGTTTTCCTAAAAAGCAAAAAAAAAATTCAAAAAGTTCGAAAATTTTTCAATTTAAACGCTATTTGCGATAAAAATGTGAGAAAACCTCAAAATTTTTTTTTCGCATTTTAATCATGATTATGAATTCAAAAAACGTGTCTCTAATTTTTTTAAAAGTTTGACTGAAACAAAGAAACGGTTCGCTAGATCGAGATGAAACTTCACAGGGTTCTTCTGTGTATATAAAACTGCAATAGTCATTTCGTGAATATTTCTAATTTAGCCGTCAATTTTCTTAAAAACCATAAATTACCCTTTTTTCCTGTTTTTTAAAATTCGTGTAAAATTCTCTGAACGACCCATTCCATTCCATTAAAAGTCCGATATTTCGATGAAAAATTATCGTATCGAAATTTAAAAAAAAAGGAAATTGAAGCTGAATAAACAAGCTATCTGGTACCATGTAATGGCTTAGTTAAAAAAAAGTTTTCCAAGTCCGTGGTCTCAGAAAAAAAATTGCAAAATTTTTTTGTCGCGCTATTAGAATTGCATGATAACCGTAGCTCATAAAAAATTTCGACCGAAAGATCTAAAAACTAGAATCTTAGAGCTTCAAAATCCTTTTTTCCTTAATTTCCGATATGACCATATTTCTCCTAATACAGTCCGTCAAAAATCACGGAAAATGTTGGAAATTTTTTTGATCCTTTAATTTTTTGCATTAGTGTATTTGTTATTATTTTTGCATGTACAGATTTAGTAATTTGATGTACTGACATATTTCTTACATTTTTCTTTGGATAACTGTAGTTTCAGCTATGAAAAAGAGTACCTATTTGTTTTTTGTAATTATGTTGTTTTAACAAATAATGTCATAGGCGTAAAAATTGAGGAAATCAAGTATTAAATATAGAAATTGTTGTATTAAATTTTTTTATTATGTGTTAACTTCTTTCTGAAAATTTGAAAGCCTATTTCTGGAAAACGGTTCATAATCGGATCAGCGTCAGAGAACGTCAAGAATGCTCCATTGGGCACACACTGTATTGCAGCTGCTTTGTCATAAGTTTGTCCAATTTATTGCAACATACAAAAATATGTCATAATACAGCGAAATGTGGCAATTTGACAAAACAATTTTATTAGGTAAAAATTGTTCAATATTAAATGTGTTTAAGATATTCATTGATAATTAATTTGCCCTTATATTGGTATTTTTTGAGATGTGTATTTAGATAATATAGCTTATCATTTAAATGCATTCGGTATATATATCTCTTGAGTTTCGTTTCTCCAACAGATGACGATAATAAAATTATCGAATTTCGTAAAAACAGCATTGTCGACTTTTCTGAAGTAAATGTTGAACAACCAACGCATTTTTTTATTAAGTGTACAAGGGTAAACAATAAACAGTATATAACGCAGTAAAATAAATCAATAAAATTTTAATTGAGCCATTAAGTTGTAGTTCGGAATTATTATTACTTTTGTTAAAATATACTTCAATTCTTAAAAATACGAATAATTGTGTGAATATCAAGTAGGTACTATTTAACACAAAATACATTTATAATAATAAAAATATATATACGGTGCTTTGATAATAGTGTTACAAGCTTCAAAGTTCAAGGTAAATAGCTATTAAGAGTATATACAAGGTGTTAAAACATATAACATAACTTTAGCAATTCTGTATGTGACTGTTACTCTCCCATTTTCATCTTGTGCTTTTCACAATAATGGATCTTTTATTGCCCTTATATTGCACAAAGTGGGTACGTCTTCAAACTCACCTTCACATAATATTTGTCTCCTAGAGAAGTTTGTAATATCCCGTACAGGGAGTTGAGTTCATTTCTTTCAGGTAATAGTTAATGAAAACATATATAATAGATAATGCACTAAAACATTTATGGCTATTATTTACTATTACACGCATAACAACAAAGTAACATTTAAATTATTTATACATCTAAATTATGGGGCAACTATAAATATTCAATAACTCAAATCAATTTATTACGGACATAAATTAAATTATTCAAAAGGAGTAGTCTGAAAACTGGTAGTTAAAGTTTCCATTCATAAATTTATAGTAACTATACTGCATTAATATTATTTAGAATAGTTTCTAATATAGCTATATAGCCATACTTTCGAATGTTTTAAGACAACGTTTTATTTTCAAGATATTAAGTATTTAATTGCAGATAGTTATTAGTAAATGCTTAAGCTACACTTGATATACCGTGTGGATTATTTTGGTGATGCATGTATTGCTATCTTGGAAACTATGGGAGATAGGAAAATGGTTAGATGGGGAAAGTTTTACACAGTTCTGTTGATGACTTAATGGCGCTTGCAGACTGGTTCTGGTTCGTCAGGTTTTTGAGTTATTTTGAAAAAAAGTAAATGTAGTTTTTTCGAAAATTGTCCCTAAATTTTTTATTTAGAGGAATTCTTAAAATCTGAAAACACTTTTTCACAGTTTTCCACAAGTTTTTTCGAGGAATTTCACTGTACATTTCGATTTTCATTGCAACGTTTCGATTCCGAGAAACCATCATCAACTTTCTTTTTTCTTATGGGCGCCATATTGAATTAATGTCATGACGTTGAGTGAAAAAAATACGCTCTGTGTTATTTCAATGAAGAAAAATGTGATATGTGTGGAAGCTTTATTAAAAATAATAGAAAAGCAACTGTGGCTTTAAACAGTTATATTGGAAGTTACCCCGAAAGACAACCACCAAATGAAATGCATTTTAATAAATTTATTACAAATTTGAGAATGTTTGGAATGTCTTTTTGGAAAGCTACACGCTAAGAAACGAAAAAGGTAATAATAACTGAGGCAATCGAATAGATTGTTTCAACAATCCAATATCATCAACAACACTATAGATAAATAAACATCGGGATTATTATTTGAAATGCTGTCCAATTTTAGTTATGCAATATATACCTATGTCGAAAACGAAATCAAATAAACGAGGGTAAAAAACCATAACGATATTGTTACTAAAACTTTTGATACTATCCCCGGTAGTATCAGAGTCATAGCACTGAAATTACAAAAAAGCTATCCTTCATGTACATAGAATGCAAGCTTTTAAAATAAACAAATTAACTACTGCAGTGTACAGGTGTATTCAGAGAGTGTTTTTAAACTTTTACAGGAATACAGATTTAATATCCAATCAACTAAATGTGTTTCCGGTGAAAAATGAATTAAATTTTCAGTCAGAAAATTTCTGCAAAATTTACCTATATCTCCATTAGGAAATGGAATTAAAATCTCCCGGATAGTTCGAAGAAACTACAAAATTGTTGATAAACTATTATCACAGATTTATTCAAAAATTAGCTCATTTCAATATATACAATTTACAAAACGCAAGATACAAGAAAATTAATTTTTGGTCAACTTAATACGAAACAAATTCTACAACACCACTTGACAATCCAAACATAAATGTAGAAATTAGTATCATGCTTTTGATGCACCAATTGTTTTGAAACAAGCAAGTAAAACATTGCCATAAAAAAAGTGGATTGGTCTCTGGACCAAACCATTGTATCCTATAGTACTTTGACTTGCTGAATCCGAATCTAAAATCAAAATTCCTGAATCAGTTCGTACATTTTGACCCTAACATTAAGATACTCCTTTAGAAAGCTGTTTTTGGGATTTCAAACCGACCTGAAAAATCAGTGATTAGAAAAACATTGGAATTCATAATCTCATTGCAACATAACCCCAAACCCTATAACCTAGTACCTAACCATGATCACTGATTTTCGATAAAGAAAGTACTATTACGCTGTTTTAGTGCAGATGCAAAAAGAAAGAACTCGGATGACTTTATAACTTATAACACAAAATCTGTATGCTCCAAATCAGGAGCTTGCATGAATCCGGTTAAGGGATTACGGAGTTACAACAACAACAACAAGACTACATACTCAATTCCTCAGAATTTCGTGGTTATACATCTTCGCATATGCAGGGTATGGTATTACGGAGTTATTAGGTTTACCCAAT
Source organism: Anoplophora glabripennis (assembly GCF_000390285.2). Lineage (NCBI taxonomy): Eukaryota > Metazoa > Arthropoda > Insecta > Coleoptera > Cerambycidae > Anoplophora > Anoplophora glabripennis. The sequence goes on from NW_019416246.1 coordinate 44,738, forward strand.
TGAGGAGCAATCATGCAAAAAACGATAAATCCACTTTTGATGAAAAGTGAGTTACACATCGTGTCCCAATAATTTGAAGGTCCTCGATCGAAATACGAAGTCAGGTTCAAGCAACATTCGACATTTCCGGTCATCTTATCTGAAGTTGAGCGTTTTGAACAAATCTCAATATAAAAATATCATCACGATGCAAGAAATCAGTTTAAATCCGTGGTATGCCAGAAAAGAAGAAAGTGTCTTTAAGACACTTACTTATTGGAGCCACAATTTGGTTCAAGTTGAGAAGAGGGGGGAAATGCCAGAAATCATATGGTACAAGAATTTATTAAGGGGACCTGTTATTGTAGATGAAGATGGGAATGGAGAGCAACAACTTTTTGATTGTCTTGAAGAAGAAACTGCAGTCCAAATTTAGTTTTTTGTTCAATGTATTAAAATATTTCTGAAAATAACAATGATTTCAATGTTTTTATTATACAGGGTCGGAAAGTCCCCATGGTTCATCGGCCGGTAGGCGAGAGTGATAAAAAAAGTCATAGAAATCCGTGCGATAGAGAAAGATGGCTATAATGAAGGCGTCTAATAGTCACCGCCCATTTCGCCCTTCCACAAATAAGATCCACTTCTTACACACCGCACGGATTTCTACTACTTTCTTTATCGCTCTCACGTAACGGCCGATGAACCATGGGGACTTTCCGACCCTGTATATAATAACGTCAATAATAATATAAATTTTGGGAAATACTTCAATAACATTCTGAAAGTTTTGAGTAAATCCCGCTAAAATTTCAATTTCCGGCAAAAGCCTGTAAATCCAAAAAATTTTTGTTTTTTAAAAAATGTTTTTCAAAATGAATTTTACCGAAATTTTGGGATTCCATAGTTCCATCTCAAAGATATGTTTTGCCGAACAAATATTAAAAACTGGTTTTATCGATTTTTGCATGATTGTTGCACAATTACTGCTGTAACACCAGTTTAAAATTGAAATCTATTTTTCCAGGAACAATTAGCTTTTTTAAAAAAAATACCTGCGACTTCTCAAAATCTCTGCCAACACAAAAGAAATAGCAGAAGAAGAAATTATTGTTTAACGTGTTTTTTAACACCTCCATACTTACTAAAAAATAAGCTTATAGTCTGTTATGTTTTAAAGAAAGACCTTAAAATGCCTTAAAAAGTGACTGAGTTATTGTAAAAAAATTAAACAAAAAAATTCTTTGAAAACATTACTTTTTAAGGAAGTATTCTGGTATTAAGGTTAACTGTTTTGTTTTGGTCTGAGGCAGCTTTGATTTCTACATCTAATTATGACTCACACCTTAGAGAATAATCCATTTTTTATGTTTACGATATTAGTCATCTCTAGATCTCCATAAAAAAATATTTTATATTAGACATACATAATTGTTTTTACTACAATAAAGTTTAAGTGTATCTACGGATATACACTAACACAAGACTATTTTATTTTCTTGTAGTTTTCCCTATGTTGCTGTAGGATTAAAAAAAGTTAAATTATTAGTTTAATCTTGCAGTAAAATATCATAAACTTTACTTCTTGATAATAAACTGTTGCTCTGGTATATAAGAAATAATTTGTGGTTCCCTTCATTTGTTGTTATTTCTACTACAGTCAAAGAAATTATAAAAATAACCACATAGTCTATAAATATATTTCTAAATTAATGTTATTACAGCAAACTTTTTAAATTATTCTAATATAGTTTACTATAGGGTTTCTTCAAATATATGAAATTGAAAGAAATATTCATGTTTGTATCATTAAAATTAAGAATCTTGTTGTTCTAAAGTTAGATAATACAATATCAAAATTAGTAAGCCATCTCTTAAGAGGCCCTTAAAATAGATCTTTTCCATGTATTTATTTCTATCCGGTCCCCTAAATCATGGCTTTTTTTCATTTTTCCGAGAATAACATTATATATACTAACTTAAATTAAATTTACTACATTGTTATGTATTGCGCAATATTTCTAAATTCACCAATATCATTTTAAAAGGTAGATGTGGATGTAGGGAATAGCAAAATTAGTTAATTAGAGCAACAAAAGTATATATGTATGTAATTTTTGAAATATGTAAATGGTAATATAAATTTTTAATACGCAGTTGTGCAGCTGCAAATGCAATATAAGTACGCCATTGCACAACTTTTAGAAGTTTCAGTTCGTAAAACGCATTACACATAGCAGACATATCAACTTACCTTGGCATATTAATGCGTCTGAGGCGGTAAGATATGTAACACAGTTTAGTAAAAAGATAAAATCAGCGAAAAACAACACACAATCGCATTGGAGATGAAACTGCAGCGATCTAATGCAGGCTGCCAAGCATGCGCCGTTATTTAGTCCATACTTCCAATCTGCAGCATTTCGCTGACATACCGTCCATTTCAATAAAGTTCATGCCCTCCATTGTCTAATTATTTGGAATTAATTTTCTGGACTGATTAAAACTGATTTAAATAACTTTTTGCTAGGCAGGGAATCGAAAAGTTGTTTTAATCAGTCGGGAAAATTAATTTCAAGTGATCAGGCAGTGGATATTAAAACTACAGTGTCAAAATACAGAAGGAAAACGTACTTTAATTAAGAATATCTGAAATACCGCACTGAAAAATTTTCTGTAAAGAAGGGATTTCATGTTGATGTTGATACCGTGTGTAAAGAATTGCATCTTAAACATATTATTAGGTATAACTTATAACGTTTATATTAAATCATTCTTTTTTATTTGAATGATAAATATAATTTTACACTAAATTAAAAGAAATAGCTCGATATGTTTCATTAATTAACCTGGAATATTTGTAAAGACTAAGCAAAAATTATTTACGTATGTACACTCTTAAAATGTGTAACTATGTATCACACGTCGCTTATAACAAATATGTTCACCTGTTGCGGATGCTACAAGGTATGTTTCAATATCACTGTTGGTGGTAGTATTGTTCTAAAATATTGTAACAAACTGGAACGAGAGATATGACATGTCAAGTGCCAATGACATGTACAGGGTATATTTAAATGAAGCGGCACAAATGATACCAGAGATTCCTGAGGTGAAAATATGTTTATTTAACCTAACATACCTATATCCCAAGTCGCATAATAAAAAAGATACAGGGTTGTCAAAGTGAAAAATAAAAAAATAGTTTTTCCTTAATAATTTCTAAAGTTATAGTCAGACATATTTCAAATTTTCTAGCGAGATATTTTTTCAGGATGAAAAAATTATAATAATCATTTTTAGTTGTCGCTTGCGCCCTCTACATGAAATGTTATGGATTAAATATGTATTAATTTTTTTTGTCAGCCCTTGTATACAGCTTTTAGTAACAAGATATCAAATGTTGGACTTTTTGAACAAAAAAGGTATTCTTATTGTATTTCGGATTTAATACCTCCAGGAATATGATCATCAAAAACGGAAATGTTTGTTAATAAATTCAAAATTCATTGCTTCACAGCATTTGTAGTAGTGTATCCGTATTTTAAAATTATGTGTCCAACTGTGACCAAAAGGGGGCGCAACTGGGGCATATTAAACATAGTACGTTAGCTGTTAGTTAATGGTTATATTTAAATTTTCCTGGGAAATGGATGGGTCGAGGGAACGATGCCTGCGCGGTCACTTCAGACCCATCGACTATTTTTTATTGGGTCACCCGTGAAATATCGTTTACTCCAACTCTATCGATAGTGTGCAATTGCTTCGTCAAAGAATTTTTGTAGCAGCTGAGGAAGTAAGGAATGCCAGAAACATTTTGCAAGGGTACGTCGTAATTTTAATTGACTATGTTTACAAGAAAATGGAAATTACTTCGAAAACATCCTTTAAGATATATTTTATTTCTTAATTGTTAGTTAATTGTTCTTTTAGCATATGTATTTATTGTTTTATGTGACTCTTGTTTTTTTTACTTTTGTCATTTTCTTCAAATACACGCTATTAAACTCACAAAAAAATATGTATTTTGCAACAATTATTTTTTCCAGTGATTTGCGCAAAACAGACACTATTAATTTTAAAATATTTGTTACAGATACAAAAATAACCGTACTATAGTAGGATCGTATTCGATGCAAAGTAGAGCAAAAAGTTGTCGGTCTCTTATCAAAGGAAAATCGTGTCATCATTTTTAGGAGGCGTAAGATAAATCATTTCAAATTTAAAATGAAATTCAATGTAAAATCTGAAATACCGCTGTATACGCACTGTGTTCTTGTAGTAACTATAGTCGCCCAGGTGCATCGAGTGTACGAACTGGTCAGTTATACGTTAAATTCTAACCTGGCGAGCTTTGCCGTCAATTAGAGAGCGCTTCCAAAAAACAAGTAAACAACAGTGGCGCGTACAGAGGTAAAATGTGGTACATATGTGGAATTTAGGAAACAAATTGGATTTATAATAAATTACATTTAAAATAAATAGTTTATGAGAATAAAGGAATTTTTGTAGGAACAAGGGTGCCAGACCTGAACTGATCCTCTCGTCCCTTCATAATGTATAAAGAAATTATTCAATTTGTAAAACCCTTAAAAGCGTACTTCATTGGTTCCCTTGACAGGCAATGATTTATGACTTTGCATCGAATATGATCCTACTATAAGTAAATGGTGTGAAACATTGGGTTCTGATTATATTAACAAAAATTTAAACGATCCTCAGGCATTTCTATTTAAATTTTCGTCAAAAACTATTACAGACAACGATAATTTGACAACTAACTTGACAAACGTCAAGTTATTTGAATTGTTTTGTGGTGTTTTTGGTTATGGCCAATTTGATAACAGGTCTGAAATGAGAAAAATTGTTAACAAAATAGCAAATTGCAAATATCTAAAAGTAGTAACGGCAATCCTACCAATGCTTAAATGGCTTGAAAGGAAATTTCAATCTGCATAACACATAGTAAAAGAATACAGGGTGTTCCATTTAAATTAACAAAGTTATAGCTGTTGGAAGTTATCAAAATGTAACTGCAAAAATGAAACACCTAGTATTAAATATTTTAATTTGTTAGTATACCATAATTTAGTGTAACCTATGCCCTTTACAGGTACCAAAAGTCCACTTGATATCATACTCTTGAAAAGAGTTACTAGCATCTCTGCAGACCCTTGCATCTGTCAAATGTTTTCCTTAAAAATTAATATCTCAAAATTTATAACTCCTAGGTATAGGAAATATTTAATAAAGTGACCCTCAAATTTCATGTAGAATCTGAAAAAAATGCAATACTATATAGGGTGTTCCATTTCAAATAAGAAGTTAATGTGGGCTTTCGGTATCTTAACCGGTATAGAGATATTAATTATATATAATAAGTTCTAAATATTTTAGCTTTGTTGGCCCTACTGCCTTTGCCAAATTTTCAGATTTATCAGATCAGTACTTTCCGAGACAACGATAGTGACTATTCTCGGTGGGACACCTTGTATATTTTCAAATAACTCCAAAACAACTTATTAGATTCAAATGAAATACGGTACAGATCTTTCGATTATTATCGATCGTTATGATTTTATGAAACAATAGTTTCTTCCTCATCCACAATTGTGGAAATAAAAAGGGGTTATCGAGAATTTTTTTTGTTTTAAAAAGTCCTTGATATTTTTCTGAATGAAAATTTTAAGACATAACTCAGGCACTGGATCATCTTTGAGAAAAATAACAATAAACATTTTTATTTATTTAAGACCTAAAAACTGATATTTGAATACAGGAAATATTAAGTATGAAATAAATATTATTTAATACTTCTCTAATAATATGAAATTAATTCATTATTTATTCGAAATGAAATTTAGACTAATGAAAAAAGTTCAATAATTAGGTCCGTGGATAAAAATTAGTTAGTGATAATTGATAAATAAAAATAAATTAGTTCGTAATAAAATCTACCAGTTTGACTGTTCACCTACCACATTTTTGTTTTACTGTCCTTTTATTTTAAAATATAGATTCATGTGTTCCAAGCCTATTATAGTATATGGTCATTAAATTCCTTAATTAACAAGGATAATAAAAGCAAACAATGTATACTTCCTGGTAGGTGCAGTAGGTGTTACAATTTTATTAATTATGAGACAGAAACACAATTTTATTACAGAAAGGAAATTAATAAGATGCGTGTAGATATTTGCTTTCCTTTTTTTGAAACCTTGCATTTATTTAATTCCACGTTTAGATTTGTAAAACTCAGGTGCATCACAGGCATATTGGTACATTTTTTATATAGAAGGAAAAATAATTACTATTATATGAAATATATTTGACTTGAAATGGTGTTACGAAAATTTAAATTTATTAATTATATATTATACCGGGTGTCCCGAAATTAATGCAACAACATTTGGTCATAGATTCTTAAGACAAATTTAGGGGATCCATATTTTTTATTTTTGCCAAGTAGCCCCCTCATTTGGCGTAACAGCCCCCGGAATTCACCCCTACGAATAGTCTTTTTTATATCTCAGTAGTATGAGAATCACTAAATTTGGTATACAGGGGTTTTATGACATGTAGATTGTGATAGTGCTACTCTTTTTCACTGTTTTTTTTGTGAGCCCGCTTGTCTTTGGACCCATAAACATATTTATCACATATTTAAATTTCTTAAAAATTTTGGTCCGCTAGAAAGCCATTGAATTTAGAAAAATGACGAATCACGATATGAATTCGTCGATTTCGAAATCACATTTTGCCATTTTTAAGTTAAAAACTTGTGTGAGAATGTTTACAAATGCTGACTGAACTGGCTAACGCTAATACAGCTAGACGGTGTTGTGCCAGGACAAAAAGGCATTGATGGGAACGAGAAAGCGGATGAACTTGCTGGGAAGGGATCCAAAACAGAGTTCATTGGCCTGAAAAAAACTTCTCTGGGCAAATGGACCGAGACACAACACAGGAAATACTGAACCTTAAGGCCAAGACAAAGTCATTCTAAGGAATTTGGAGTACCCTTTGAAGGAAAGAACAAATGAGTTGCCGATTTGATGGGTTGAACATCTACACATCCTAGGCGAGTGTCCAGGATGTGTAGATGCACGTAGTAGAATGACGCTCCTGGGAAGACACTATCTAGATTCCAAGGAGCTGACAGAAGTGTCGGAAAGGAAGCTTTTGGACCTACCAATCACTAAGAAAAGAAGAAGAAGAAGAGGAAAATAACCTAGTACTGAGACGTGTTTGAGCGGTTTGCGCTATGTTATGTGGATTCTTATTTTGGGAATTGCACCTCGTTGGGTTGGATTCCCATTATTTTGGCGGGAACTGCGTCATTATTCATTGCCCCTATGGAAAAACGTCTTGAAAAGTCTGAAATCTTAAAAGGTTTAAATGTCCTTATTGAATAGAAAATTGATTATATTTTTTTATAAAATCTTAAAAAGTCCTCTTTCAAGGAAAAACGCATTTACTGTTTTGGATCACACAATAAAAACAGTTCAAATTCACTGATTTTACAGAATGAACAAAGCATGAACATTAAATAAGATTACATTTTATACAATCGTAAGCATTAACATATGAAAAGATACCTTCACTTACCTTACCATGATTCCTTACCTTGATTACCTTGATTAATTCGTAAAAATTGTGCAATTAAAAAATAATAATTTACCCCAATTTGAGTGAAACTGTAGTAGCAAAATATTATCTCTAACCGGATAGTCGAAAACAAAAAACAATTTTTAGGTTATTTAGGTCCCCATTCTAAGGACATTTTTTTCTCCTAATGTAGTTTTATATCAGTAATACTGAATATACAAAAATGTTAGTTTTAAAAATTAACTTTGAGGTTATGTTACTTCGTTTAATGTTGAGTTTTTGGAAAAGTAAAGTGGAAAGAACTTATAACCATTATTTTTATGAGTACTATAACACCTTACAGTTGCTGGTCGTAGTTTGCGGACACTGCAGACTAATTCAATTTGGAGCAATGCGCTCAAACTAAAAACCAGGCACTGGTCTAAATTTTAATCTGATGCGTGTGGATATAGTGCGCCACATCTGCTACAAAGTCTTTACACTGTAGAGTAACGCAGAAGATTATTCATTTAAAATAAAGCAAATACTTTTGCTACAACCTTTTACTGTGGAGCTTTTGGTATTATTTTTATCATATATTTTAAATGTTAGCGTTAGTTCCAAAAACGAAAACAGATTGATTTTTGAAACGTCAATGACTTGAAGTGCGCGATGTGAAATGTGTATTTTGCATTTCTCTTTGTCTGCTTTTTTCATTGTAAGATTTTTTGGTCAGGCAAATCTATTTTCATAAAAAATAACCCTTGATAGATTATTTTGTTACAAAGATTCATTTTATTAATTCTTTCAATTAGGTACAGCAAAATGTCAAATAAAGAAAAAAGGAAAATTATGTCACAAATAAGTAGTTTCAGACAATATAAGACCTAATATTTATAGCAACTTTCCTTTATAAACGGCAGAGTGACTAACTATTTTGCAACTAAACAGTAAAACACTGTCATCACGACATATAGTCCAGTTAGTAGAGGTTCGGCCTGTGTCAAACCTTGATGACCCGGAAACAACACAGGCCTACTTTAAATGATGAGTACAATAACAGGCTAATTTGCTGACAAAGTATTTTATAAGGAAAAAAAGTTATTAACAATTTAAACGTGAAAAAATTTTTTTTAGTAGTTTTCTTTAAATAACTCAGCGGGATGACTTTGTACGAAAAAATGCTTAGGACATGATTTTGTTCGTAATAAAAATAGCTACAAAATGGCGGTGGTCCGATTACGAAATTTGCAATAACAAAGCCGTGAGATTGAAAAAACGGTATAAAACGTCAATTTTTTAAAGTTGCTGTAAAAATGTCAATTATAAACAAAAAGTGATAAAACTTTCGAAAGCTATAGTTCAATATATATACAATAATGACGCTAAAACCGAAAATCAGGAGAGCAAAACTTTTTGTTCTATAAGGTGTTATACATTCATCGGCATCTGAAACTCGAAACTTTGCAAAATTTGTTCGAAGCTTTGCTGACACTTGAAATTTGGTACACACATAGTGTAAATATGCAGAAACCAAAAGCAATTTGCAAAATTCAAGTGTCTTCATTTTTGCAGTTTTGGTAAGGTTTTATACGTCACCCTAGTTTTATACGTCACCGTTTTTTTAATTTTTGGACGTATATTTATGTATATTTATAAAATATTCCATTACGGTAGATTAGCCAGCACAATTACCTACAATTTAAAAAAAAAAATATTTTCATCGTTTAGATCCTAAGCTACTTAACATTTTGCGCCTGTTAGCCGTAGTCGTACATTATTCAACATATCAACATAAAACAAAATCGTACGTGTGGGGTAAACCTTTAACTTTTCATTTTCGAGCGCGAGCTCCGCTCTTCGGCGCTTGTATACTATTAGAAATATGCAACAGTAAATTTAAACAATTGTTTACTTAAAGTTAAAGGTTTACCCCACACGTACGATTTTGTTTTATGTTAATATGTTGAATAATGTACGACTACGGCTAACAGGCGCAAAATGTTAAGTAGCTTAGGATCTAAACGATGAAAATATATATTTTTTTAAATTGTAGGTAATTATGCTGGCTAATCTACCGTAATGGAATATTTTATAAATATACATAAATATACGTCCAAAAATTAAAAAAACGGTGACGTATAAAACTAGGGTGACGTATAAAACCTTACCAAAACTGCAAAAATGAAGATACTTGAATTTTGCAAATTGCTTTTGGTTTCTGCATATTTACACTATGTGTGTACCAAATTTCAAGTGTCAGCAAAGCTTCGAACAAATTTGGCAAAGTTTCGAGTTTCAGATGCCGATGGATGTATAAAACCTTATAGAACAAAAAGTTTTGCTCTCCTGATTTTCGGCTTTAGCGTCATTATTGTATATATATTGAACTACAGTTTTCGAAAGTTTTATCACTTTTTATTTATAATTGACATTTTTACAGCAACTTAAAAAAATGACGTTTTATACCGTTTTTTCAATCTCACGGCTTTGTTATTACATATTTCATAATCGGTCCACCGCCATTTTATAGCTATTTTTATTACTAACAAAATCATGTCCTAAGCATTTTTTCGTACAAAGTCATCCCGCTGAGTTATTTAAAGAAAACTACTAAAAAAATTTTTTTTCACGGTTAAATTATTAATAACTTTTTTTCCTGATAAAATACTTTGTCAGCAAATTAGCCTGCTATTGTATTCATCATTCCAAGTATTCCTGTGTAGTTATTTCCGAGTTATCAAGGAAATGTCACCAATAGTAACTTTTCGGCCTCTGTCGACTGGACTAATATTAATCACTCTTCAACTAGACGTTTATATTTTAGTGGTTTGTCTGCATCTGTCTATTTAGAGATGCCCTAGTATACTAAACGGGGCACTAAAAATATAAAAATACCAACGGAAATACTGGAGATAATAACATTCGTTTGGGCAAGAGAATTCAACCGGATATCGGCACATATCTGCGGTTCGTCGGCATTTCCGTTCCGTTCGCCTGCGCCGCGCCGGCCAAATCTTAAAATAATCCAAATCGTTATCGTCTGCTCCGATCTCCGTTGAAGCAACTGCTGATTTTGAATTATCGTTATCTGGTCGATGCAGACGTATTCGCACCTGCCACTCATTTTAATTACCTTACACCTGTTGCTTTTTTGTAAGTCAATGAGGGGGAAATCGCGATAGTGCTTTACAAGACGGTCATTGGAAACGTCAGATTTCATGCTCATATCCGAGCGATTAAATTTAAAATTTCGAAAATCGTTTTTAAAGTTGTAGCCGTAGGGAGTAATGAAATAATTAACACTTTTATCACACATACTAAATCAGCAGGTTCGCTGTCTTAAAATTGACCGAGTTATAATGGTAGATGTAACACAAAATCTAGTAAATTTCATTAACCATTATAACATTTGTGCTTAAATTTGACTAATAACTTGGCCAGTTATTGTAACATGTAAAAGCTGTCATACATATTACAGGATGTCTGAAAATTATGAGCAAAAATTTTAGGGATTATTTTACTAATTAAAAGAATGTTGCTATAACACTTTTTGCAAGTGTCATTTTTACCTTTGTTCCTATTGTATTAGTATCAGTATCTGTTCTCCGACGGACCCAATCGCATTTGACTCCAAACAATGAATTTTGAACCTCATGTAAACATATGTATGTAATATCGGAATGCGGTCTGTTCTGGGTTTGTCTAGGAACAAAGTTATAAAGAGTGTTTGTTTGAAATTAATATTTTACCATCACTTTTTTCGATCAAATGATATTTTTTTAAAACACACGAAAAAAAATCATTGAAATTGTGAATCACTACCTACTAAATTCAAATAGTCCACACAGCAATATGTGACAATTTTTTTGTTTATTGCTTATTGGATAAAAAACTGTTAATCGTAAAATCTGTTTAATTCTTAATTCCGGTATAGAAAATTGAAACTAGTTGTTTTTTTTATTTTTAAAAAACGTATATACTATTATTAGCTCTCAATTTTTTTTCCTACTTTCAACTCATTTTTTAAATCTCATCAAATGAAGTCAAACAATACTTATTCTTCGATACCAGAAATTCAGGTAGGTATACAAAATATATCAGATCCAACAAACAGAGCCTTCACAAATGATTACAAGTCACGTGACTAGCAATTTCATTTGGAACAGGAATTTTGTTTCCTTCACGTTGGTAATTAAATTCTGGTAAAAATTCTGTTTCACCGGCTGGTCATTGATGTAATTTTTTACGAGATTCTATTCAACCAATCAGCGATCATATTATCTCAAACGTAGACGTAAGAGTTTGTCATTGTTCATTGTAAACAAATCATTAATATTAGTTTTTCCAAGGAATTTTCGTTACCAATACCAGTCCTGCAATGTTAGTTGTCTATGCTTGGCGGTCACGTGGTTTGTAATTATTTATGAAGGCTGTACAAGATTCCTAACTGCTGACATTGCAGGAAATAATATTTAATTCTTAAGGGCGAATATTTTTTTAAATAGTTATAATAACTAGTCATGTTAACGCTTTTGACACTGTCGTTTCAAAAAATGTGAAAACAAAAAGATGTATTTGTAGTGGCTAAGTGATTAGTCTTCGATAAAGGTGATAATGGAACAGCAGGAATACAGGATATTTCTTTAAAATTCTTGGTCATTTTTTTATTTCCTGGGAGGACAAATACCTATATACAGTCTTCAAAACAATTTAAAAATGTAAAATTTTCCTTGTTTTAATTTCATTTATTTAACAAAGTGAAAATCCAAGAAATGTTTAAATACAGGATTCAGTCAACAAAAAACAATATTTTAACTAATTTACTTTACGCCGATAAAAATTATAAAAAAATAAAATTTTATTTTCAGTATAGTGAAAATAGTTAAGTATGATTTTCTCAAAAGGCATCACACACTAAAGAGTAAAAAAGAATAGTACAGTAAAACTAAAACTGCTGAATAATTTTCAAAAATGTGTATGTTACTTAATACATATTTTCTTTTCAATGTCAAATAAAAATATTTTTATACTGAATAATTTTTATTTAAAATGGTAACCCTGGAGGAATGACGATTTTCTCAAACGGCATCACACACTGAAGAGTAAAAAAGAATAGTACACTAAAACTAAAACTGCTGAATAATTTTTATTTAAAATGGTAACCCTGGAGGAATAACGAATTTACCTTGTGAGATGTTATGGAATTGGTAATGTTTCGTATTTGCAATACAATTGTTAATTCAAAAATTCGATAACACTGAAGGTTATTAAAAAGATGTGGTGGTAATTATGGATTTTGTACAAGAAAATCCAAAGATGTAATTAAGGAATTTCGGAAAACATACGTATTAACAAATCTCATATTTAAAAAAATTTAGTATCCCTACAACAAAATCCATTCGTAAAAACCAGAATTTAACAATAAATTGCTTGACGGAAAATAAATTATTTCATTAAAATATTTTATTTACTGATGAATTCATATTTTCAACTAACACAAAATTGTATAGTAGGATCATATTCAATGCAAAGTAATAAATCATTGCCTGTCAAGGGATCCAGTGCCATACGCTTTTAAGGGTTTTACGAATTGAATAATTTCTTTATACATTATGAAGGGACAATGGGATCAGTTCCTTTATTCTCATAAACTATTTATTTTAAATGTAATTTATTATAAATCCAATTTGTTTTTTTTTTAATTCCACATATGTACTACATTTTACCTCTGTACGCGCCACTGTTGTTTATTTGTTTTTTGGAGGCACTCTCTGATTTACGATCAACATTCAATTTCATTTTAAATTTGAAATGGTTCATCTTAAGCTTCCCAAAAATGATGACACGATTTTCCTTTGATAAAAGACCGATAATTTTTTGCTCTACTTTGCATCGAATACGATCCTACATAGGTACCATGCTAAAGAGAAACCACATTTTCGATTGATAATAGTCAAAAATTAAAAAAAGTAAATGAACATTTGAATATAGAAAAAAAATGTTTGTATTTTTTCTAGCACTTTCGCGTGAATTTTTGCTATTTTTGACCTGTTTTTTTGAGGTTAGGAAATTCCTAACAAACAATATATCAACTGTTTTCAATAAAGTATACATCACTGACATTTAGTATTATATTTTTGAAACACCTTGTACAGAAAAAAATATTCCATTCAGTGTTTTTTCAGTGTTTTTTTTATTTCCTTCCTGAATTTTAAATAATATAAATCACTCAGAAAATATAAAATACAGTTCATTCTTCATATACCAACCTATATAAATTAGAGTAGACAATCCCACATACTGTCGGTTTCAACCGCAACAAGAACAAAAAATATCTAAGTTCTTGGAAGGCCGGCTTTGTGAAAGAAATACTGGGCTGTTATTAGCAATTTAAAATTTATTCCTCAATTAATTTGATAGAAAAACGTAGAGGCGGCAGAGCTCCAATGAAGGCGAATTTCGAACGGTTACAAAGTTTATCATCTCTCCTAAATAGGTATTTATATCGAAAACATTTTTGTGGGCCTCATTTACATAATTTGGCTGGTGAAATCCTTTGTTTCGTGTTTGCCGAAGAAAAAATTGCCTCGATTTTTTTTTTTGGTCTGAATAAAATTAACTCTATACTAAATCATGCGTGTAATGTGCATGCGTATGTGATCAGAATGATTCTTCTGTTAGTAATATAAGTAGCAGTTTATTGGTATTTACATAGCGTAACCATATTTGAATAATAAAAAGATATTAAAATTAGAACCAAAACTATTTATAGCTTCTCAAAACACATTCTGCAGAAAGTAAACGTTAAAAACAACTCCTACTTATTACTTTACGCCACTAATTGAAAAATAATATCAGAATTTCAAGTATCTTTAGTATTACTGATACTGACTATTTAGTTTATTAACAGTCTATTAACTGTATTAATCTCTAACAACACATCAAACCTACTTTTTTAGCGAAAGGATTACAGGAAATTACTATACTGTAATATCATATCGACAGCTATATTTTTTTTATAGTCCACTTGTGTTGGTGACCTGTAAACAGCGCAAACAGCACCGGTTGTTGCTTGAAAATATAACAATGAATTTGTATTAATAAGGAAAGTTTGATTGGGCAATAATTTAAGAGTATCAGATATCAATCACTCGTTTCAGAACTTTGAAAATGTCTAGATTTGTTTTAGACCGTTTTTTTAGTTTGGATTAAATATACTTTTTTAGTAGTGACGTCACATACATAGGCAACCCCATAGTACACATTGCCATGAAGAATTTCTCAGTATTTTTAGTAGATCGATTTTCGACCTTATATACTTTGGACATAAATGCCAAAAAAATGTCTTCCTTGTCATGACCTTAAATATCGCGGATATTCTAGCAATATTAGAAATATTTAAGAAGTTTCAAACCCCAAGTGACAAACTAAAAGGATTATAGAATTTATATTTTTAAATTTATAGAACTATATTGACTTTTATAGTAATTAATAAATTAAAATTATTTCGATGTTGCTGAGCATGCGCATTAAAGATAATTTCATGTAAGCGAAGTAGCCCCGCAACAGGATATCATTCAAGGAAAGTTTGGTTCTGGTTAAGAGTACGTCTATAATAAACCACTTGAAGAAAAAAACACTCGATAAATAGACCACCACAGCACAGCACCAAGAAAAACAATAAAAATACTTGGAAGAACTAGAAAATACTAAGATTAAACAAAAGATGAGAAAATACACTAATGATGACAGCGATGACATATCAACAAAATCTCACCTGCGTATGAGGCTATTCTTTCAGAGCATGCGCATTAGGCATAACACGGCTAATACATTTTTTACTTTATAATCCTGTAGCCAGGGGGGTCCCAATTGCCTCCTTTATTTAGATGGAGTTACCCAAGTGTGTTACAAATTTTCACATCGCAATTACTCATAATTTGTAGTATTTAACGTGAACTTTCAAACGCCGTCAGCAGAATTACAAAATACCTATTCAATCAAAAGTTATTAACAATTGAAAATCGCAAAAATTGCATCTTTCGAGTTTTTAACGGCGTTTATCTCGAAAGCTATGCGTTTAACAAAAAAAATTGCAAGAGACATTTTCTTCTTAAAATGGGTCAAAAAGAACAAGAAAATACTTTTTATTTTGCCAAAAACTAAGTTCTCAGTATTTTGCAAGTTTTTTGTTAATAAAAAATTTATCGACATCCGGGCAAACTTCTACCCAAAAAATTCGTGTTCTGCAGCTCAAAATAAATAAAAAACACTTGGGTAACTCCATCCAACTGAAGGAGGCAATTGGGACCCCCCTGATACAGGACTATTATTTAAATTTAAGAATATTCTTTTATATTGTTTTTTGTAAGTTTTAAGCACATTAGTGTATCTATTTTACGAAACACGTGTTCGCTGTTCTTAAATACTTCTAAATTCATGTAAAAATAAGTTAATTTGAAGTTGTTCATTTCTATAGTATCTATGTAAATAGTAAGCAAGGGTCAAATTCGATCTGTACAATTTCAACTATGACAATTTGTTGCGGGTTGCCTAAATATGTGACGTCACACTAAAAGAGTCTATTGGATAACATTTCTATTTTTCTGATGATCAATTAATACTGAACAATGAAAAATTAATTCATTTACTTACCGTTTTGATTAACTAGTAACCTGCTATTAATTACAGATGGTCTTCAAAACACAGCGTGTTTTCAAAATCTGCGTCATAATTTAATAAACTAAGAATTTGAAGCTACTGGGTTTTGCGATAAAGAGCCTTGAAATTTTATGAAAAAATCATTTATTCAAATGTTTCTGGAAATGTGTGATTTAGACTGAACTTGTTCTAATATGATTAAAAAGATACTTACTAAACAGTTGAATTAGTTTAAAATATATTTAAAATTATTCGTTTCAGAAAAAATTGTGTAGGATTTTTGTATTTTATGTAAGTACCAATTAAAAGTAGAAAAAAAATCAATGGTGTACAAGTTTTATTTATTTATTATTTTTTTTAACTGTGCCTCAGTATTCCTCAGATAATAAAAATTTCTATGTCAACAACATTTTTTTTATTTTTCATGATAAGTAAATTACCCCTTAACTCCCGTTAACTCGGCATTCCACTTCGTTAATAGGGAATGCGCCACGCAGGCCGGCGGAGTACATAACAATCGTACGTTGTAGCGAAACAGCTGATTTCCTAATCGTCATCTCGTCCAATTTTGCAATTAATTGCTTTCAAAATCAAAGTGCAATAGATCTCAACTTTATGGACGAATAAGTGAGTGTTTTTTAACCGCACTTGTCATTTTAAACAAGCAAGTACCATGCAACACTGAAAAGTAATAAGTTACACAAAAAGGTATATGTACTACAAACTGAATAATACCTACTTGAATATAAATTTAGTATTATTACTAAAAATTCATATTCAGTTATAAAATAGTGAAAATATTAAGAACAGATATTAAAGTTAGTGACCGTACAGTACGCTTGGTCAAGATTCACTCTCGATGTAGGTCTGCGATCAGGAGCGGCCTGAAAAGGGGTTTAAATAATGATTTGAAATATTTTTTTTCAGCGCTAATATGCATTTAATTTTTTTTTAATCTCGCATTCTACTCATTTTCTCATATCTTTTATAGATAGGTAGTACCAGAAAACTAAAACAAAAAATAAATTGTCATATTCTTTAATAAAATTATATTATGGTATTATGTACAAGATTATAAAAACATACATTTCCTAATTTGTTTTATTTACATTGTATTAGTAAAATATTTATTAAAAACAACACTATCTGTGGTCAAACATTTACAGAAAAAATAGTAAGCCATTTTCACATCCAATTAAAAACAATAATTACTATTTTTTTAAATAGAACAATCTTCCCAAGATCATATACTTTGATTTATCTATATCTAACATTCTGACCATATTATTTTGCCAAACGTATTTATTAACATAATGCGAAACTGTAAAGTGCACTACTCCATTAAATAATTTACAACTTAAGTCAACAGTGGCTGAAATTAAATTCGCTAAGCTGCATATTTTATGACGAAGTTACGAGTTATTAAAAATGTTTGCCATTTTTGTCCATAACTTGGTGCGATTGAACTTCGGTTTATGATGATGAATGGCCTATTGTTATGTGTTTGATATTCCTGACATGTCTAAAAAATGCGTAGTTGATAGCTCGTGTATCTATTTGTCAGTTACAAATGAAAATTATACTTATGAACTTTGTAATAACATCTGCCGAGTAAGGTAACTGTTTTTCTGTCCAAAACTTGAAGCTCACAGACGTTCATCGTCCAACAATGAACTAATTGTTATTAGTTCATCTTTTCGTCTATCTTCTGATTTAAATGAAGCATTTTTTAAAGAGAAAATGATTTATACACAATGTAATAAATAAATAATAATTTTAAAATATAATTTCTATAGTCCCTTTAAAAATAAATGTACCAAAGGTAACACGGATACTGGGGATCAGTATAAGACGATTTAACTAAACGTATCTCTATTCAATGTTACTTTTTACTCCAGCCGAACGTTAAAAAATTACTAGTAGACATTTCGTTGCAATTTATGACGGGGAAGAATATGTAGAATGATAATATCAAAAAAGTAACTCGAAAGAAGTGACGCAAAGTTGGCAAATTGCAAATAAATGACAAATTTACGTGTTTTTTTTACTTTTTTTTCTTTTTTTACTGCCGACGAAAATCTAGAAGACCTATCGGAAAATTAGTCATTTTATGTTGTAGGCAATTAAATTACCTAAATTTAAGGTATCTAAAATCATATTTCACTAATTGGTTAACTGTAAAATAAAGGTTAAACCCCGAAAAATCAGTTTTCGAAAATTGCGCATTATTATTGCAAAAAGCGATGGATGTTGATGAAATTTATGGAAAAAACGGCCAATCCAAAGATCAACATGTGTGCCAAAGGCCGACTCGATTGAACGTGAAATTGTTTCTTTTTTTAAGTTACCCTAAAAATAAGGTCTATTTTATGCAAAAAGAGCGAATTTCCGAGCGGCTTTTGCCTGACCCTGGGACAATTTGTTTATAACGCTGTTTTGCACATCCTACTTTGTTAGTTGTAAAGGGCAAAAAAAATAATTAACAACAACAATTGGAGCAATAATTTCACGGTCAATAGAATAGGCGTTTGACACACATGTTAGTCATTGGATTGACTGTGTTTTCCATAAATTTTATCAACATCCATTGCTTTTTGCAATAATAATGCGCAATTTTCGAAAACTGATATTTCCACATTGGAATTTTATTTTACAGTTAATATAGTGAAAAATTACTCTAGGTACCTTAAATTGTAGGTAATTTAATTGCATGCAATATAAAATAACTAATCCGATAGGTCGTCTAAATTTTCGTGGGCAGTAAAAAAAGTGAAAAAACATAAATTTGCCACTTATTTGCAATTTGTCAAATTATCGTAATTTCTTTCGAATTACTTTTTTTAATATTATTATTCTACATACTCTTTCTCGTCATAAAGTGCAATAAAATGACTACTAATAATTTTTTTCAAATTTTCAGTTTTTATGATCTAATTCGATTGGAGTATTTAGCAGCTAGAGGCCGACGCGCGACGTTGGCAAAAAAATTTAGTATTTTTCGAATAACATTTGATTGAAATTAAATTTGGTATACTAGTACCAAATTTTATATAAATGCAGCTCTTTGGCATAGTAACTGAGATTTTTTATGACAAATTAAATCAAATTTATATAGAAAATGTTCTGATAATGAATTATGCTTAATATAATTACGTCAAAACCGTTAGAAATACAAAAAAAAAAACGAGAGAAAACGTTTGAAGAAGACTAGCTTTGCGACAAAACAAAAACTAATACTGTAAGACCATCCTCAAAAAATATAATCATATTTGCTAGAGGATGAGAGTGTCAGTAAATGTAGTTACTTCGATTTCAAGTAGGGCTTCCCGATATTCGATAAAAAATATCGATTTGACAATATTTGCAAGAATACGATATTAACTTTTAAAATATTGACGATAATTATTGTATTGTCAATAATGTGTTGTCAATAATATCGAATAATATTGATCTCGACAAAAGCGCGAATCGCACAAAATGAATATATAAAACAGTATCTATAAAAAAGAAAATACATATTTGTAAACAAATTCTCGACACTAATATACTTAACAAAGAATGCCGCACTCACGGCCAACGCACCGCAACGTGTGCTTATCTTCTTTTCTCTCTCTCTCTCTTCTTCCTATTCGCAACAATAGTATATGTCACAGAGCACCTAGCATTGAGTGTACGTTTCCTATCCCAAAGCATGAGAACCGATGAAGCCAAATTGCGGGGAAGTGGAGTGTGCGAAGGTAATCTGATCGCGCATACTTTGAACAGGTCCGGCTTAAGGTAGTTCGTTCGAATAAAATCTAGGCTTAAGACACGTACGCAAATTTTTAGTTCAATAGTTAAAGTAGTTCTAAATAACATATTTAAATTTTAAATCGATTGACCATTTCGTTTTTTAGAAATTAAGTTTCAATGTTTAAAGAATTAACACGTGGGAGATAGGAATTCGTTATATTTCTCATAAACCACTTTTACCGTTTATGCACAAATTGTATGCGTAGAATAATTTTCTTTTATTTTTTCGGTACAAAAAATATTATGATTGACCATTTAGTACGAGGGTAATTAATTTTTTTAAACATCAATAATGAATAAGTTCGCTTGAATAGGGACTAAATTGAAAAAAATGAGCGCGAAAGTTATGCTTGGAGGTTTGGTAATATTAAAGAATTCTTATATGACAGGAATTGTAGAATTACACTGGACTTTTCTAATCCACGCCTGTAGAGAGACTATTCTCACAAGCAGGTTTAGTTATAACTAAAAATAGGTGTTCTTTAAAGGATGAAAGTGCTCAGGCTCTAATTTTAATTAATAGGAAAAGTTCCTTGAAAAAAGAAATTTGCGACATTAATTTGTAGTGTAAAATTAATTTTTTTGTTCAATTTAATCTTTTAACACTTAAGTTTTTTGTTCTTGTCTCCATAAAATATTTTGTAGATATTTTTACTTTTTTCAATTTTATANATTACTTTTTTTAATATTATTATTCTACATACTCTTTCTCGTCATAAAGTGCAATAAAATGACTACTAATAATTTTTTTCAAATTTTCAGTTTTTATGATCTAATTCGATTGGAGTATTTAGCAGCTAGAGGCCGACGCGCGACTATTAGACGGCGTTGACTATTAGACGCCTTCATTATAGCCATCCTTGTCTATCACATGGATTTCTATGGCTTACTTTATCGCTCTCACGTAACTTCTGATAGACCAGCGGTACTTTCCTACGCTGTATCTTAGCTTGTATGTTCATTCAAATTAATTAAGTAAATAAATTAATATAAATGTTATACTTTCGAATTTGGTATAATTTTAATATTTTTTACGTAAAAAATTCAAATTTAGTGCATTTTTTCTAGTAAAAAAATAAATTTCAACTATTTTATATCAATAAATATTGAATATCGTATCGATATCGTATTGAAATCAATATCGATACGATAATATTACAAAAATAATATTGTCGATATCAATACAAGACGATAAATTAAATCATGATTCAATACGATATCGATAATTTACAAAAATATCGGTATCGTATCGTATCGAGAAGCCCTAATTTCAAGTCACAAACTAACATCGCATACCAAATTCCGTTTAAATCAAACAAAACAAGCGTTTTAGAAATATTTCGAAAAATATTTTTCAATCTTGACGATTCTTAAACGATGATTAAATAAAAGTTATAGTTAAATGATCTTATTTTGACCTCTGTTCTGTAAGTCTGGAATATTGAGACATACTGACTTACTGAGACTTTTCAGTTCATAGTATTCTGATATTAATTTAACAAATTTTCTCAAATTCCAAAAGATTGGTCGCATTTGATAAGGATTAAAACCAATTGTCAATGTATTGTTTTAATAAGTGACTTATTCTTTCATAGAAAACTAACAAGTATCACTTCACTCTCAACTGATGAACGTAGAAGTAGGATCTTGGACTTGTAACAGTCACCTGTCAGATTTACGACCCACTAATTAATCGGTAGTCCACATAAAAATGTTTACAAATATAATTACCTCGCCATGACATAATCGAATGTAAAAATATTCAAATATTCATATCTAGATAATCCAAACCACAGATATGATCGGAATACTGGAAGGCGATGTAGCATAATCACCATAATATTATGAGTCCTTAACAGTGGGAAATCGTTTCTGAATACGGTTACAGAAAGTAAAATTTAAGGATTTATACTAGGTTTAATGTACATTAATCATCTTGGTATAAACGTGAGTGAATTTACATCATGACTGAAATTTTTATCAACTAAAATACATGTTTGAAAATGAATACAAATATTGATTGTCATCGCCACCTTGAGTAGTAAATTTATTTAACATACAGGGTGAGGCAAACTGAAGTTTGAAATGAAAGTAAATTAGTTAAATGGGGACAAAGTCGAGTTAACGAAGTCTACGGGCTATAACAGCAGAAAAAATACTAAGCAGCAATTCATCAAAGAAACAAAAAATTACAATATACGATCTTTTAAAAATGGAATGTGAAACACATATTAGTTACATAAAAACAGTACTACCAAAGTAACTACTTATTTTAGCGTAAATTTGAACAGCTTTGAGGAGATTTTACAAGTTTCAGCTGTCAAAAGCTGTCTAAAGAATGTTCAAAGAAGAAGACGAAGAACAGTACAAAAATGTTATCAAAAACGATGAATGAAAGTAATTCTGTCTATTTTTTAATGAAATATGGTCTGTTGACAAAGCTGCTCCTGCCATAGGTTTTGATTTTAACTCGTAAACGGTACATTTTACCAAAATAAATCCATTGGAAATGATTTATCCAAAACGAAAATTATTTTTAAGTTTTGATTTTTTCCATAACAGTTGAAATTTCTCAAACTTCACAATTCCGACACAATTGGTTTACTTTCATTCAAATTTTTGTGACCACAACCAGGTATAGTCCTTCCGAAGACATTTGAATATGTATAAAAACGCCTAGGAATAAAATTTAATGAGCTTCATAGGCGTTCCTAAAATAGTGTTCTGCTAAAGGTAAAACATTATAATAATTTCTATATAATAACTATTTTAATTATTTATGTCCTCAAACAATTTTATTATATTGATGGTAAATTTCGATTTGTTCTGTTTCAAAAGGTCTCCAAAATGCCATGTAATAATACATATTAGTAAACAAAATATCTCTTTTATTTCTTCCTTTCGCAATTGTAATAAGAATGATTAATATAAGGTGCCTATAATAAATTAAAAGTACCCGAATCACACCAAATTCTGCATTGCTGCACTGCACTGCTAGGCAATTTGTCAACCACTTGTCAACAACTGAGCTTTATTGTCCAGTCGCCCAGTGCGGCTGTGTTATACCCCGTTTGCCCGCGTGTGCATTCTTTAACTGAGCTTATACATTTCTGCCACTTCCACGTTTAGTTCGACCAGACCTGTATATGTGTATGGTTAAATAACTATGGGAACAAGCTTTTCAAATATTTCAGTGCCGAGTCGCTGCGTCAGCGACCGAACCTGGTACATCTGCCAACCTCTTGGTTCTTCAATTGAGATCTGAAAGACTATACCAACAGGGAGTTGTACGGAGTTTGAAATCTGTATCTTCAATTTTCTTGTAATTTAGAATTTCACCATCCATTTTGCAAACGAACAAAGAAAATATTGTTCTTTTTACTAAAAGAAGCATTGTTCCAACGTCGGTGGTATATCTGGCATAAAGTTATTATGATGTCATTTGGTTAAATATTAGTTGTTGACAGTTACTCAGAAATTGTTACGAAAGATGTGCTATGGATATTTCTATCTTGTATCTTTTCACTAATTAAATATTTAGAGACACATGAGTAATTATAAAATTTGTTAGTATGATTGAAATAATTGTCGTGTTTAGACAAAAACTCTTTGCAACGCTATTTACTTTAAGGACACATTGTACATAGGGTGTTCTATTAAAAAAAAGTTTCGTTAAGATCTTCGAAATGTTAGTCAATTATTCAAAAACAATTGACTGAACTATGTATTCATAAAGTGATTTTTTGCCACTTGCTAGTCTATAAGTACTATAAAAGATCAGTGTCGCATTAGGCAATGGTGGGCAATTAAATATTGTGGGAAACGACTACTCTACGGACTAACACTGATTTACTTGTGGGATATTTAGTAAACGGCTAAGTAGCTCTCACTTATGGCATGCCGATGAGTTTAAGCTTGAAACTCGTATTTGTTTGGTGGTTCTGCTGACGAATGATCTCAACTCTTTAGTAGATATTGTGGCTGTAATTCAATGCTGGTCGGGGGCACTCAATAGAGTAGTTGTTGTTCACAATATCATTAACAATATAATAATTATTAAAAACTCGCTTCGCTCGTTTCGCTTAATAGAATGCTAGTACTTCTGTAGTAGTTTCTGCCAGTTTGGCCGTACTGAAGTCATTGACTAGCAATGATCATTTACGGTGTAATAAATACATTTTGTATGTTACATCTTACCCATACGTTTTCATTTGTTTACACATTAAGAAATTTATTTGATCGTGCAGTATTGTAGTGAATATCTGTTTTGGCTTAAAAGAAATTTTGTATAGGTCTCGGTATAGGTCCAATGCATAAGTTCGTTGAAAATTTCTATAAGATTTTCCATTGAAATGTCGTCAATGACATAACTGTCCGGATATCCCTGTAAAAAAAATTCCCCGACCTAATATCAAATATCTGCGTTCCTTTACGGACGCACTATATGTACATACTCGTATACTTATTTAAAGAAAGTTCAAGGAAATATGTTTAAATTGAGAATGCAGAAATTTACAATTACGTCAATACATACTCGCAATTTTGCTTAATGGAAAATTTATATTCGGCGAACGTATGAAATTAAAATACAAAAAAGTGTTTCTTTACAACAGATAATACGTAAATACCAGTGAGTCGAGAAGAACCGGAATATTATGCAAATTAATTGATACTCATGAATGACAAGTTTAGTACTACCGGACCGGATGAATTTAGAATATTTTATATCTATTAATAGAGAGTCCCAAAACTGCAGAAGACAGTTCGCTTTAAGGATATTTTATATCTACACGATATTTACAGATTTAGAGATAATTTTTTAATGATTAAGAATCAAAATTGTTGAAACTCCAAACGGTAGTCAAAATGAATAATAATAACTCAGATCCTAAAAATTTATTGAAAACTTCTGGAATTGTTCCTGTGTTACACAACTGGCGAACAGTTGTGGGCTTAAATAGAGTGTCGTCAGCTTTTTTGTCCCGTTTCTTTAGTAAACAGAAAAGTTAATTTTATCTAATCATCATCAGTTCTACTCTAGTTTTCATTACGGATCCGTATGTCTTTTATTCTGAAAATTATTAGTGAACAAATGTTTAAGAGAAATCATTTATTCTTCTAGATCTAGATCCTTACTTATTTTCTCTCTCTTTTCTTTTGTGAAAGGACAGCGTGCCTATGGTGTGTGTAAGTACGAATAAACATACTAAAATGGCTCGTCAACACAACAGCAATGAATTAATAAACATGACGGTAACATAATGAACTGTATAACGACTTCCAAACAGGCATACACCAACACTTGCAATCCGAGGCACAACTATAGGTAGAGTCAGCAGTTCCAAAAAGTTTTCGTCGTATCAATGGGATAAATTAATAATAGGTATTAAAAAAGTATTCTATTTGCAAAAATATTTCTACCAACTAATCGAGAGTAAATACTCTGCATTGGTATAACTTAAATTCTTTTTTTAATACATATTTCATTCAAATTGTTAAAGAAAACCCGATTGAACCATATTATTTCTGTGTTACAAAAATATCAATATGTGAAAATGGAACCAACTAAAGTGACTAAAATAACCGAAGTAATAAAAACTCTATTATCTCTTTCGAATCGATAGATTTAACTCGTCTGTACCTAAGTACAGTCGCCATCACACTCACTAGATCTCGATCCCTTGTAACTGTTTTTGTAATTTTTTTTTGAAATACTGTTTTATATAACTAATATGCCAAATTACTTAAAGGATAGTATAAATAATTGTTTGTCAAACTGTTAAATGTTTTGTTATGTTTGAGATGATAATAACTGACCGTAACGAAATGGTGGTAAGTTCTGACCTTTCTGCGTTATAGCCCGTTGGAAAATAGAGACATCGAACAGTTTTATTCCTAATAAAATGGCCACTAATTTGAGGTTTCGCAAAGTGTGTATTGCCATTTAAGGCTTTACGTGTTAGCGGATGGTTAGTTTTGAAAGCCTATACACTAGAATAAAACTACCAACCTACGTCCCCATTTAATCTACTAAAACGTTTTCTTGGAGTTTTCGTGTATCAGTATTTATTTGAATTATTTAAAACAATCTTCCCTATAAACAAAGTAGCTTTTCCTTCAGACACGCACTGTCCTGTCCTATCACTGCTAGATTAAAGTTTTTAAAAAATATTCGAAAAAAATTTCTCTAAAGAATTGTAACGGATTCAATACATGTCTGAAGTATGAAAATTAAATGTTACTATCTTTTTCTCTCCACTTCATACGAAGAAAAGAAAAACGGTTAGACTCCCCAATATTTTAGGGCATAATATAGATACTTCAATGTAAAAATTTTCTGTCCACTGCCAACACCTCGAAGTGTTAGCTATATCTAAAATAAACACCTAAAATTCGGATTAAATAGGAATCAATTCTATCTGTATCTCGGAAACTAGTCGAGACAGAAAGAAATGTTATATGAAAAGGTTTTCTGCTTAAGAGTATGCGTTTAATCATTTTATTTTCAAATATACAGGGTGCCCCAAAAAGATGGGGTATGTTTTTAAGTTTTTGGGATCTCCTTTTATTTCTGAATATATTTGATTAAACATATTCTATACCTATCATTAACCTTTTACGATATATAAACAGTTTAATCTTGATTCAGACCTTTTCCATACTCTTAAATAAATAAAGTAGGTGTTGATTACACGTCAAAAATTCTTCAATGTAGCTTTGTAACAGTTTCATTGACAGTAATTAAATTTCAAACTCTCCATTTAATTTTCAAATAAGTATTAGAGATATGCCATTAATTTTTACACCAAATGAATATGTTGATAATATGTTACTTATTTATGGCGAGTGTCGAAAGAATTCCAGAGCCGCAGAACAATTGCAAAGGGAAAAATTTCCTAATAGACATGTGCCATCTAGACCAACACTTTCTAGTGTAGAGCGAAAATTGCGTACTGGTTCATTTCCAAACCCAAGAGGAGTTCAGAAGAAAATACTATCAATATTCTTGCGTTTATAGCAGTCAATTCACATGCGCCTGTTCGTAATATTGCGGAAGAGATTGATATAAGCAAATCTTCGGTTCACCGAATTCTAGAAAATAATGGACACCATCCTTTTGTCCTTTTTAAGAGATGTTTTCCCGATCTTATTGAAGTCCTCTGTGGGGATATTTAAAGCAAGTTGTGTACACTGCAAAACCGAATAACGTTGAAGTTCTACAGAATAAAATCACTCGTGCTTGCCGTCAAATATCTCCAGAAGTTATGCGGTTTTCTTGAACACAAGCACTTTTAAGGAGGTACGAATTGCGTCAAAATGAAAATGGCCGACAATTTGAGCACATTTTATAATAGCTATAATGTTTTTTATTTTGTCTTATTTTTGAGAGTACCTACTTATTAAAAAAATGTTACTCCAAAAATGTTTTCTACATTACCTCAAGAACGGTTAATGATAGGTATAGAACATGGTTATAAGAGGAGAACCTAAAAAACTTAAAAATATACAGGGTGTTTCATTTAAAAAATTGAAGTTCTGCAATATACCATCTTTTTGGGGCACCCTGTATATTTCAAAATAACATGATCTTTTTAAGCAGAAAACCTTTTCTATATAACATTTTTTTCTGTCTCGACTAGTTTACGAGATAATGCCTGTCTAAATAGCTCTGGGACACTCTGTATAATTCGTTGGAAGTTCACTTGAAATGAAAAGTTTATGTCCCGAATTTTGGTTATGAACATTACAGTCTTCTTGTATGAAACGTTTTTTAATTTAATTTGAAGATCATCTCCCTTGTCAAAATATTTACACGGGAAGTTATATTTTATTAATCATCATTCCTCTTTCATTATCGTTATCTAATTTGTTTTAAAATTCCAACGACATGCAGTCCGTACGATATTTGTTGAGATTAAACGAGAAAAGAGAATTAAAAGAAAAATTTTTTCTTTGCAACGTTGTTTTAAACCTTCAAAGGTCACACTCGTGCGAATTCGCACCACCGTTTTTTTTAACAGCTGACATTTCTCAGGTATCAGTCTGTTATTGTCGGTCAAACAAAAGAGTCTGAAAAGTCCGATCGGTGCGAATTCGCACTAGTATGATTTTAGTGTGGGCAAAAGTGCGGCTGAATTTATATCATATAATTTAGAAATAAAGGGAACTGAAATGCAAATTTATGTTTTTTTTCACCTCATTTTACTTGTCGAATAGATGAAAACATTGTTTATTTAGTTATTGTTAATACATATCTTTTTTTCATTAATAATAAGTATTTGTCAATATTTATGGATAATATTATTTAAATTAATATTTTTATACAAAAGAGTGCAAAATAAACATCAATTTACATAAAAATAGCCAAAAATCACTACTTCAAAGAAATGCCTATAGGTATATTGATTTTATCAATTTGTGGTATTTTTTTTTAAATATAGTCTTTGAACTTCAAAACCCTGTTTTTACTTTTTCTCTAGCCATTATTTATAAAAAAAAATACGAATTAAAAAAAAGTCATTTTTCAAAAAATGTTTTTTTTTCAATTGCATTTTTTATTAACAAATTAATTTTTTTCCAAAACTAATTCACCATTCGATTTCTCGGAAAATATTACCCCAGTTTTGATATAAATACGTTGTTTTCGTTAACAATTAAAAATGACATAAAGGATCAAAGTTGGCAAAATTCCAATTCGCACTAGTGTGACCTTTACGTTGGCCCACCTCAATAGGGACCTTTGAGGGTTAACTTAAGCTCAAATCATATTTCAATCGGAACGGCGAACACCACGCCGCCAATGTCTTTCTACCTCGGTTGTCGAATGCGGTTAATTCCAAGAAAGTGACGCAGGGGTCCTCTTTGAATTCTATCTCAACAAATATCGTACGGACTGTATCTATGTCACTCATTTGAGCGGTTAATTAATTTATTCAGATGATTGGATTGTAAAGAGAAAATACACACATTTGTTCGCAAAATATTTAGATATAATATTTTTTTCGATTTTTTTTAAGTTTAACATCCTGTATCTCACAAACTAATTTAAGGATAAATTTTTATATAAGAAAATAGTCTTTTTGGCTTTTGACACGAAGTAATGTTACACCCTGAAGATTAATGACAACTATTGTCATTTGTATATTGTAATGTATACGAAAATAAGTAAATTTCATAAACACGCTTGACTTATGTAAGTATTTAATACACATTTCAGGACACTAACTTGACCAAAAAATTATCTGATATTTTCAAGTTTTCCAACCAGATTTAAAAAATTTCCAGGTTGCGAAAATATAAACCCTGTATTAGATTATTATTTTCAAAATTATATACTGGCCGCCATAAAGTTTGTACCAAACAGGAAGATATTTTGTCTATGATTTTAGAAAAAAACTTATGATAACTTTTGTTTGTCTAAATTCAAAGGGCAACATAAACATACTGGGAGATTTTTGGTTAAAAAAGAATTGTCTCTTATACTTTAACAAAATTTAAAATATTATTTTTCGAAAAATATTTAAAATTTCTGGCTGAAAAAACTAACTCGACTTATAATACTGATAAGTATTCTTATATAATATATAAGTAGGTTAAGTTAAAAATAAATGCACCACAATTTAAAGCAATTGAAAAGAATTAAAAACTGATATATTACCGATTTTCTTTCGTTTTTTTTTTTGAAAAATTTAAAAATAATTTTTAATTTTGGTTTGGTTATTAAAATAACTCCATTTTTTCCAAAATTAAAAATCAACCAGTAAGTCTAGGCTACGCTTATTTGATATTCAGACAGAAAAAATATTTTTTGACAATTTTTTGTTGAATTATAATACAAAAATTCTTGACATCTAATGGCAGTACCTCGTAAATAAAAACCATTTACAAATGGAACTTTATATATTCTATGAAATTTAGAGAAGTTCATTGATATTTCCTTGATATTTCTGGATCTATTACATTCTCTGACAATTCTAGGTTTTCCACATTGGTATAGACCCTTAACTACAGATCTGCATTTTTTACATGTGATGATTTTCGATACCCCTTGCTATTAAAAAAAAAGATGAATAAAAGTTTTATGTTAAAGTTTGCTTTGACCAAATAAAAATCAGGTCTATTCGTTTTTCTTTTCTATACCCATAAAAACTGTTGCGAGGGAATAACTTAACACTTAATTCTCAGCCAACATAATAAATAACGGCTTAAAAAATTTTCTAAATTATTTATAAATCAGTTTTTAATAAATAAACTAATTAATGTACACTATTTTTCAAACGGAAGCCGGCTGAGGAGGTGTCCACCTAAGGCAACTAGGGTCGACCTCCTTCAGGAGCGACCCCCTTCTCTTAACCCTCTCCACATACTCGTCCAGGACGTCTTGCTTCTTTAAAATGATGTGTTTACCTTTCCAGTACTTCATCATTCCCAACGCCTGCAGCGTGGATACGATGTCGTAAGAGTGGATGGCCATCTCCTGGCTGATGTCCTTCACGGAGAGTTGGGTACCCGCCCTGGAGCACAGATAGCCTAACAGAACGTCTTTCCAGTACGATCTGTAGGAAATAAGGCCAAGGTCGCTGAGGGGCTTCTCTGGAGAGCCGATTTTGCCTTCGACTCGAGTTAGGAGGTAACCTGTAAAGAAAAAAGAGTTTCTTCAGAGTTATATGCTAACTTGGACGCTATTTCGAAAGATGTATGAGTTACTTAGAAAGCATAAGTGATTTTTCAAAAATACATATATTCTATTATTAGCTCTCACATGTTTTTACTAATTTTTAAGGTTTTAAGCTATTTCAAGCAAATTAAAAATATCTTATCAAATGAAATTAAACAATGTTCTACGACATCAGACACCGGTATGCAAAAGATATTCAACCTCACTGGCAAGATTGTTAACTGCTGATACTGCGGGAAACAACTACTCATGGGCTACGTGCCCCACCTGGTATTGTATTACACCCCTCCTCATTAGACAGTTAACAGATAATTATTCAAAATGAAATCTAAAACTGAAATGTTTAAATAACAAGATTTTAACCCAACAACTAGACTTTCTCAAAGGATTTTGGCGCGCTGAATTCGAATCCCAGGTCCAAATTTCTCAATAAGCTCTGGTTTTTGAGATATTCTAACCTAAAAGTGCCAAAATCGCGAGTTTTTGGCATACTTGAGGTTATGTTACATGGATAGATACATTTTTTGCTGAAACAATTAAGCCGGCCGCACATTGAGATGCAGGTGATGCAGGCAACGCAGGGCAGGGTAGTGCAGGTTTCTGTATTCAGTACAACTTAATAGACCCGCGCGAATTGGAACGCAAAGTAGGGTAGCACAGAACTGCGTTTAAGTAAACCTGCATAGCGCAGTCTTCCGGACCCAGTTTCCTGCACCACGTACTTAGTAGTTTTTGGTGTTTGAAAAAATTGGCTCATAAAATTCGGACGATAGTGCAAATTCCCCTTGAGTATTTCTCCTTTTCATATAGTTGCTTTTCCAAAATGACTCTTTAAAATATTATATAATAAAACAGTTTCTTCAAATTCTACGTCAGAATCTGACTCGGAACTGTCCAGAAACAACGCCATGATCAAAATTTAAAAACAAAACCTTTTAATGCCCAAATATATTGTTATCGCATTCGCATATAAGCAGGAACTGCCAAGACTGTGTTTCAAGTAGCGCTCACACTGCGTGACACGTTTTTTCCTGAACTGTGTAACCTGCCCTGCCCTGCATGGCCTGTGTCGCCTGCATCTCAATGTGCGGCCGGCTTTAACTCTCTAAAACGCTCTCGTATTTATCCCGATATTATTTTTCGTTATAATAGTTGGACATGGGTAGGGGAAGGTGGATTGGATACGTTTAGCCCAAACAAGTGAATATTGCTTGTCTGGTTCTAGGAATATGTAAAAAGTAGTTTTTCTGCCATTACTACCTGTCATAGTAGTTGGATGTTGATCGGTTATTGGGAGGTATGTAGGGCAGTGGACGATGAGGGGTGGGTCCGTTTAGGCTAAAATCAATTGAATATTGTTTGTCTGGCCCCAAGTTATAAAAAAGGGAATAATTGAGTGCACTCCGTTTTTCAAAGAGTTGGGGAAACTCATGGTAGGGAACCAGCAGTTTGTACATACACACATAAACACAGTGCCTATTGAAACTGATAAAGCAACTGAAAATTAATGAAGATTGTACTGTCAGAAATGCTATTAGAGAGAATGAAAGATGGAATAGGTTTCCGTCTCGTTTTGAAAAATAGAATTTTCCATATTTTCTGTATTTAAGTACGATTTTTCGCGATTTAAAAGAAATGGAGAGTGATGGAACCTTTCTGGCCCTAGATTCGAATTCAACGCATCAAAATACATATAAATAAGGTCCTGCAATAGTCGAGGAAATGAAATACTGAACCTCTGAAATCTGTGCAGTAAGATGGATCGTGATGCGGTTTTTTGCATTCGATTCGCTAGAGCGTCCAGAAAGTTTGTGACTCTATGTGATCAATGAGAAATGAAAATTGCATCGGTGCATAAGAAAAATGTATTTTTCAAATTGCATCTCGAAGAGTTAAAATATGAAGAATTTATAACTCGGAAAATATTGACGGAAATAAGTTCAATTTTGCTACTCGGGGTTTTTGGGGTCGCAACGGTCTCCGAGGTACCTAGTGCCCAGGGTGGCCGGTTTCCACATCGTCTCCTGGAGTTTTGTGGAAATTCGTTATAAACTTAGCCGAAAGTCGTTACCTCGGAGTTTTTGAGGTCGCTCAACACGAACATCACGACGATAACGGTTTTCGAGGTACCTAGTACCCAGGATGGCTGGTTTCTGTGACAACTATTTTATTCTTAATTATTTTTTATTATAAAAATACATTTACTTATTCTATAATTCTAGTAATTCTAGCCCCGAATTCGGATTCAGCGCCTCAAAATGCATGAGGACACTAGGTCTAATCTTTGGAACAAACCACTTTTCTTTTTTTGTGTACATGTGTAATTAAGTTATGTATGTAGAAGGCAATAATTTTATCAGATTCAGTCACTACCCTGGTCTGAACTCTATTTAAAATTTTCATGTTGGTTTAAAGCGGTAAATTGGATAATGAACCCTACTGACGTCATGCAAAATTTTAACAGCATCATAATTCAGTAATAAAACATGCTATTGAATTAAATCGGACGCCGATTTTTGAATGAGACGATGGCAAACATCGAGGTTTAAACACGCACACAATCTGCCAATCTAAAAATATAAATTAACGAATTAGATTTAATACCCGGAACAATGATTCTAACCGAAAGACGTACCGAGATATATTTTTTATTTGCCCAAGTCCTAAAATAAATGATTATATCAGAAGGTTCCAAGAAATGTTAACAAAACGAAAATTATACAGTAATAATAATTAAGCAAATAGGAGACTATCTGTTCTAATAATTTGTTTCACGGAGATATGTGAAAAAATTGTGAGAGCAATTCAAATAGAAGCGACAACATATAGACAGAGCCGTGTGAATAAAACATTGAGGCCCAGTCACTCATAAAATTTTTATATAAAATTACACACCACATCATTGGTATTTTGATACCACAATAGGTAATGTAAAATTACATCTCACAAGTAAAGTTACATAAAGCATGTAATTTTACACGTTTATGTATCTATATTTACCAAATGAGAAATTTTACTAAGAAACAGGAAAACTATATAGTCTATTCAATAATGTATCAACAGATAAAACATTGAATACTATCAAAAACAAATTAGAAATGATAGCAATTTGACAGATAGATCTAACTTAGGTATAGGTTGCATAATGGAAATATTAAGTTTATGTATAAAAATACATATTTTCAATTGAGTAATGAATTTTATCACTAATTTCGGAATGGCAATGAGGTCTTCATTATCACCAATTTTGAGTAATATTTTTATGAAATTTGAAGAGAATTATGTTAACAATTTAAATAAAAAGCCCTCTGTTTGGTGGATATATGTAGACGATATTTTTGCATTTTTTTGAATTTACCATTGAGGAATTAAATATATTTCTAGATAATATTAATACCAGGAACCAACAATTAAATTTAGTTTGAAAATAGACTACCATTTCTAGATATTTTAATTAAAAAAATGGCAATTATTTAGAAACAAGTGTTTATAGGAAACTAATTCACACAAACATATCTAAATTTTCATTCAGATCATCATACTGATATAAGGAATTTTTAATAATGAATTGAAATTCGTAAAAATGTACTAATAAATAGTCTTAAGGAATTTGAAATTTCAACAGATTTATTGTTGACTTTAGAGCATGTTACAATATGTTTGACAACAGATATGAGTTGTAGACATTTGCATATCAAGTAGTTGTAAAAATTCTGATAGTGCGGCAAGAGCTAGGCAGGATTCCGTCTCTGCTTAAACAACTGCAAACTCCCAGGGTAGACATTCGGTCACGCCCACGGCAACGAACCTCTCTCGTGTGGCCTCTGGTCTAGCCATACTTGTTGAACCCGCGATGTTCGTTTAAGTCTCTCCCAGAATGTTTGATCTTCTTGGTATGCCCAGATAAATTATGTCTCTTCCTCTAGGTCTGAATTTCGTTGTTTTCGGAATTTTTCGCTGTTTACAACATCTCTTGGGGCGGTCTGGGGCTGCCTGGAGAGAGTTTCGACGCAACGGCTGAAAATTTGGTAACATCGGTGAAAAGTTGAGATGCATGAAGCTGCGGTGGCGGTGGCGGCCGCTGTGTGTGGAGCGGTTTTTGCTACTTGGAGCGGTTTTGATCGCAACGGTGGAAAATTTGGAAAGATTGGTGAAAAGTTGACGCGCCATGCTCTGGGCATCATTGTATAGGAGATTCGGGTGACGATTGATAGCGTTTTGGATGGATTTTCTCAGTTTTCTGATTCCGAATGGAAACTGTGCTGAATTTTGAAAACGCTCGGAACTGAAAGTACGACATTTAACCACGTTAGCCTTTTCTCAATTATGATATTCCAAAAATCATACCTTTTCCATAATACCCTTCTCTATTCTATTGATGGTTAATTAAGCTGAATAATTTTTAAGAATACTTTACCTGGTGATGATGATCATATGTTTGATGCATTAACATCAGTACAAGCTATATTAGAATAAAAACTTAAGAGATATAATAATACTGACTGCACCTGATCGTACCAATGACCATTATTGGAAAATCCTGCATACAAGGAAATGATTTCGAATTTAAAATAAACTGTTATAATTGGGTATTATATTATTGAATAATTAAGTAATTCAATTATCACTTATTACCACTTTATTAACAGAACCAACATCTTCCCTCAGGGCGCAATACTTTAATTAGTTCCTTAAATAACATCTATTTCTTGTACTCCGTTACATGTTTTGCAGAAAAAATCTCCCCATGTAATTAAGGTGTAATTAAATTATAATAGCTGCATAAATACATTCAGATTCATTCACGTCGGAGTAAATTTACTGAAAATAAATTTATTATGCAGACGATCGCGATGATTGTATTAACTGATTAGCAGAACGAATCATTTGTTGAATAAAATAAAATATCTTGGCTTGTTACTCTCGGTGTTTAATCGTCTCATTACGTTATTTAAAAAACATAATTACATACAAACGGTTTAACATGGGATTTAACGACCAATAAATTAATTTTCGTTTAAATTAATATGTGTATGCCTATTCTGTTGCTAATATTAAAGCTAAAGAAATCCCAACTGTTTACATAAATTCCTTTACATATTTAATTAAAATCAATATAGAATTACATAAAAAATAGAATAAAAAGGTTCGTAAAAAGATAGCACCGCAAACTGGATATTAGCAATTCTAAATTTTATTAGAAAAATTGTTAAAAAAATCATACGGAAAAAACTTCAATAAAACTTTCTACTCATAACTTTTAGAAATAAAACAAATATAAGAAGAAAAACGAAAAAATGAAGATACGAGTAAATAAAATATCCCATGACTTTGCAAAAGCGTGAGTACAAAGTTCCAAAATTTTGTTGAAATTTCCAGGTATTGATCGCTCTGAATTGTTAGTAAATGTTATATAGGTCTCATTAATAAAGCTTTTGGAGTTAGAAAAGTAGAAGAAACGTGTGACTTCATTAACAATAATTATTTGTATTATACAGGGGAGCCTATCGAAAACGTACTGCAAGGCATTACAGGGTAGCAATGGACTTTTCGGCAAAATCCAAACACAGGTAAAGTTTGCTTCTGAGGGGGACACCTTTTGGCGCAAAAAGCATAGCAAAATCTTCAACCCCCTAAGTGGGGGTGAAGTGGGGGTGCCATCCCCCAAATTTTTTTAAATGGGAATGGGGGTCAAGTGGGGGGTCATTAGAAAGGGCTTTTAATTCTCTATACATCGATTCTTACTTTTTGAAAATCGATCCATTATTTTAGAAAATATGCAGCTTTGAAAATACGAACAATATTTTTGACGAGAAATGCGAAAATCGATTTAATTTTACTTCAAAACTTACGGTATTAGCTTGGTAAATTCCTTCAAAAGAATTCGCTTTTTTTTTTTCTGATTTGCGAATTCTTTAGCCTGATTTTGGTGAGCAAAAAATTGTCCGCTTTTTGTTTCGTATTTAGATAGGCCACAAGAAGTTGCTAGATAACTGTCTTGTGACTTGTAGTTGAAGAGTACCAATACTGCCGAGTCTTTTAAATTGATTAATTATGGTGTACTCAATTCCAGAAAGAGTAGAAATTATTGAGCTTTTTTTCAAAAACAATGAATGCGGAAATCGGGTCGCCGAACTGTTCAACCAACGGCATCCTGAGAAACATGCGTCTGGAAAAATTGTTCGCGAATTGGTGGCCAAATTTCGCGAAACTGGCTCCGTTCATAACAAAAAGAGGCAGGTTGAAAATCCGGTACTAAATGAACCTACGGAAATAGCGGTATTGGGGCAAGTGGCAATGGATAGTACGCTGAGTACAATGCAATTGGCTACTGCGACAGGAGTGAGTCGTACAAGTGTCCAACGAATATTAAAAAAATACAAATTCCATCCTTATAAGATTCGGCTAGTGCAAGAGCTAAATGAAGACGATTTTGATCGTCGTTTGCAATTTTGCGAAATAATGACTGAACGAGCGATAAACGATAATTTCCTCTTTAATGTGTGTTTTTCGGACGAGTGTACGTTCTTCTTGAATGGTTTAGTGAATCGCCATAATTGTCGTTACTGGGCTGATACCAATCCAAGGATTTTCCATGAGACACACTCCCAACACCCCCAGAAGTTGAATGTATGGGCAGGTATTTTTGGAAATTCCATTGTAGGTCCTTTTTTCCTTCCTGGAAATTTGACAGGCGATATGTACTTGGATTTACTACAAAATGTCATCGACCCAGCTCTAACAAATATCATAGAGGACGACCCTGCTTACAATGAACACGAACTGATTTTCCAGCAAGACGGAGCTCCTCCACATTACTCGCTCAATGTGCGCAATTACCTAAATGAGACGTTTCCAGGACGCTGGATAGGACGAAGAGGTGCAATTGAGTGGCCCCCTCGGTCACCCGACTTAAATCCTTTAGATTTCTTTCTCTGGGGGCACATTAAAAGCAAAGTTTACAGCACTCCACCTGATACCTTGGAAGATCTGCGAGGACGAATCATTAATGTATGTCGCGAAGTAACACCGCAAGTGCTCCAGAATGTTCGACAACGGTTTGAAGACAACCTGTATCATTGTATGCAAGTTGGCGGACAACATTTTCAGCATTTACTTGACTAATACCGTAAGTTTTGAAGTAAAATTAAATCGATTTTCGCATTTCTCGTCAAAAATATTGTTCGTA
Source organism: Anoplophora glabripennis (assembly GCF_000390285.2). Lineage (NCBI taxonomy): Eukaryota > Metazoa > Arthropoda > Insecta > Coleoptera > Cerambycidae > Anoplophora > Anoplophora glabripennis. The sequence goes on from NW_019416246.1 coordinate 82,627, forward strand.
TTTTCAAAGCTGCATATTTTCTAAAATAATGAATCGATTTTCAAAAAGTAAGAATCGATGTATAGAGAATTAAAAGCCCTTTCTAATGACCCCCCACTTGACCCCCATTCCCATTTGAAAAAATTTAGGGGATAGCACCCCCACTTAGGGGGTTGAAGATTTTGGTATGCTTTTTGAGCCAAAAGTTGTCCCCCTCAGAAACAAATTTGACCTGTTTTTGGATTTTGCCGAAAAGTTCTTTACTACCCTGTAATGCCTTGCGGTACGTTTTCGATGGGCTACCCTGTATAATTAGCTTAAACCAGAGGTCCCCAAACTTTTTTGTCTCATAGACCACGTGCCAATTTTTTCTGCCTTTATAATATTGAATTGTTACAAATTCATTAACTTCAAATGTACTTTTTGACAGCTCACACAGTGCTTATCACTTTGATAGGTAATTGATAAGTCCGTACAGATACAATTGGTATAAATCTGTGCCGTCCTTGCAAAGCTCTGATACAGTTTGAAGAAGCCTTGCTATTTCAGTATGCACGCAGCATATTCATACTAGTATAAAATGTGCAGGATTTTACAAGTTACAAGTGTTGCGACCACAAAGCGAATAACCTACTTGCACAATCGATCTCGAATTTTCCCGTGAGTAAAGCATATAGCCATAAAGTTTCCCAACTCTAGCTCCAAATATACATCCTTTCATAAACATTTGTCTTAAAAAATTTTAATCCATATGTAATACATAGATATGTCTATTATAAGAAAGTATTATGTAAGAACATAGGTATTATCTGTATTATGTAAATTATTCCATTTATGGAAAGCGAAAATTTCGGTCACGACCTGCTTAAACGGGATCCATTTTTGTGGATCTACATCTCGTGCACCTCCAGTTTTTATTTTCGCTGACATAGACTCCTTACAGTAGACCCTTAGTGTGACGTTACATATTTAGGCAACCCGCAAAAAATTGTCATGACTGAAATTGTACAGACCGAATCTGACCCTTGTGTACTATTTACAGATACTATAAAAATGAATAACTTCAAAATAATTTATTTTTACAAGGATTTAGAAGTATTTAAGAGCAACCAACACGTGTTTCGTAAAACTGACACACTAATGTGCTTAAAACTTACAAAAAGCAATACAAAAGAATATTCTTAAATTTAAATAAAGTAAAAATTTAACATTAGCCGTGTTATTTCCAATGCGCAAGCTCGGATCATTAGCGTATTTTCTGTACTACTATTTAGTTTGTTCCATTTGCAGGCCATGTATGTAGTAGACAAATTGCTGTGACCAAAATTGGCAAGAGCTGACATGTGATGGCATTATCTAATCCTTTAGGACAGGTACAAGTACATTTGGATATTTGTCCATCACTTAGTAAAACCTAAAAGCGTGATAGCTATGTTTAGATGAATATTCCCACAGGTTTATTGTATGCAAACTAGCACTTTACCTCGACTGTATATACAGTGTGTCCACTGATTGAGTGCACGTGGGATGTAAAAATTTTTCGAGTTGAAATTTAACCTTCTGGGCTTCATCTCTGCTTGGCCTTAAACTAAGAAAAAAAAATTGTCCAATTAATTAATGCACAGGGTGTTTTTACGATGAATTTTCAAAAATGTCAACAGTAAAGTAGCTTTGTTTTTAAAAGTATCAAAAATATTTAGTTAGGAAAGTTATTGAGAATTAAAAGTTATGATCGATTGTCTGTCAATTTTCAATTTGATCGTCCAACTTTGTTTTTTTTTTTTTATTTACTTGCAACAAGACAGATACCCAGCGTATTCAACGCGAATCATTCGAGAAGGCCTAGATGGTCAATTTTCTGGCCGGTGGATTGGGCGAAATAGCCCAATTCCTTGGCCTCCTAGAAGTCCTGATTTAACTTTAATTGACTTTTATTTATGAGGCTATCTCAAGCAGAAAGTCTGTGGGTCTCCGTTGAATAACGATTTATTTCAACTGAAACGAAGAAAGATTAATTAATGCCATCCCCATTCAAGAAATCGAAAACGCCTACACAAAATTTACAAAGCGCGCTGAGCGATGTGTAATGGTTGGTGGCAGCACATTTGAATAACCATTACCTATATTATTTGTCTATTCATGTTTATTATATTACATACGTTTTTTTCTCTGATAAATAATTAGGAGTTTGTACTTTGCGGTTGTGAAAAACAAAAAAAAAGTTAGCCGATCAAATTGAAAATTGACAATGTGTTATAACTTTTAATTGTCAATAACTTTCTTAAGTAAATATTTTTGATATTTTTAAAAACAAAGGTACTTTACTCTTGACAATTTTTGAAAATTCATCGTAAAAACACTCTGTACATTAATTAATTGGACTAATTTTTTCAACTTCCTAGTTTAAGGCCAAGCAATTTTTTGTCATTTACACTCCACGTGCACTCAATCCGTGGTATTTTCCTCTTCTTACTGGCGTGAACTTCTCCTCTGATAACTGAAAGTTTATCATCATAAAGCATTTTTTGTACATAAATAGAGGAAACAGAATTTTCTCCTCTTTGGATGAGTTTCTTTTCTTCAAAGTACACAAAANGTCGAAAATCGATCTGGTAAAAATATTGAGAAATTCTTCATGACAATTTGCACCACGGGATTGCCTATTATTGCCTAAAAAGGTTGATTCGTCGACCCCTAGGACCACTTTGGTAATCATTGGCTTAAACCATTAAAGCTTTAGAACATATTACAATATGTTTGACAATAGATATTGGTTATAGACATTTGCATATAAAATATTTGTAAAAATTTTGATTGTGCGGCAAGCACTGGGTAGAATTTCGTCCCTGCTTAAAGAACTGCAAATTCCCAAAGTAGACGTTCGGTCACATCCACGCACCATCTCTCGTGTGGCTCCAGTCTAGTTTGTCTTTCTGGCTGGAAATAACTAAGTTCGTTTAAGTCTCTCTCAGAATGTTTGATCTTTTTGGGTTGTCCAGATAAATGATGTAATGGGTGATCTCTTCCTCTGAGTTCGAATTTCGTTGTATTCTGAATTTTTTTAATTTCCGAAATTCGGCTCTAAATTGGCATCCATTCACGCTATCGGGAATAGGAGCTGCTATGTAGAGGCGGCTGTGGCTGCATAGACCCTACAGTTCCCTGGATGTTCCAAATTTTTGTTGGGATTGCCAGATATTGATCATTCAGAATCGTTAGTAAAAGTGATATAGGTCCCATTAATATTTGGGGTTAGAAAAGTAGAAAAAAAGTGTAACTTTTTATTGAAAAGCAGCAATTTTTTTCTTTTACACACAGGAACTATATCGTCCCTCTTATCACATAGGGGCGTATAATCCAAGAAATAAATATACATATACGCCTCTACGTGATAATAGGGACGATATAGTCGATATCATGGTCCTTTTGTGGAACAACTCGCAAAGCTCTACGTCCTGTTTGGCGTCAGTAAACAGTGTCCTGTGTGCGGCAGCCTTTAAAGGCTTCTGCACACAGAACGCGGTTTGCCGCCAAATAGTACACGCGTACAAAAAGATAAAACAGAAACTCGTAAAATTGCTGCCAGAACAAAGATCGCTGCATGCCGTGGAAGATCTCGTTCTATGTACTGACGCCTTAAAGTAACATAATAGCTATTTATGATATACGTGTTAAAAGTAAGATTTTATTTTGTGAGTGAAGATGATTAAAAAACGAGCGTAGCGAGTTTTTTAACTTCACGAACAAAATAAAATCACTTTTAACACGTATATCATACACTATTTTTTCTACAAAACTGTTAAAAGTGGGCTTTTTAATTGTCATTTTTGATGTTAAAAATATCACTTTTTGACACGCGTGTTAAACACTAATTTAACACTAGTGTTAAAAGTAACTTACTTTTAACACGCGTGTCAAAAAATTACATTTTTAACATCAAAAATGACAATTAAAAAGCCCACTTTTAACAGTTTTGTAGAAAAACTATTTATTTCAATGCTTCTCAGCAAATGCTACTCAGTGTAACTACCACCTATTTTTTCTTTATGATAAAGTACTAAATTCCTATATTTTATTTTTGTTTTGAAACTAAACTCTGAAACTTGATACGTATCATATTTTTTTTGCTGCTTTGGTTTTAACGCCTTTAAAGAAAAAGTAATAGGTATTATAATAATTTCAGAAGCCTGTAGATGTATTTAATCATTTCTCAGAGGTGGCAAAATACCCAAATATAAAAATATTTATGTCATAATTGCTTACATTAGTCTTGTTCAATAACAATGTTTTCAAATTAATTTTTTTATTCTCACTTGGTGAAAGGTTACCAAAAATAGGTAATCCTTATTATTCATTGGCACGTCATTAATGTTCTGTTCAATTTAACGTTTCTAATATTATACTTATTCAAATTTAGTTAACAAATTTGCTAGTTCTAATAAAAACTATGTAAGTGATGAATAAAATATAAATCCAGGGTGATTCAAAAAGCCGCTGACAGACTTCTAGGGTAGATAATACATGAAAAATTACGACGAAAAGTCTTAATAAACATAGGGTCGCAAATGCCTCCTTAACGAGATACAGGGCGTCAAAGTTTCTGTAAAATTAAACGTTGTCTGCTATAATTCCAAAATGCCTGAACATTTTTATTTCAAATTTGCTATGCGTAGTTAGCACCTTAAGACCAATGTCTGATGTACTGTTCAAAATTTTATGAGCAGCAGTGTCGTAGAGACGGGGTCAACGTGACCCTTTTTTAAAAATATTTTCTACGCCACTGCTAATTTTGTCAAATGGATACTATTTTCGTGTAAGGTGTTCAATTGTCTATCGAATTGGTATCTTGCAAAATTTTGATTAAAGCTACAGTTTTTGAGTAATTTAGGTTTCAACTAGTTTTGTCAGAATGAAATAACGTAAACAATAAACAACAAATTTAAGGGTGAAAATGTAATGATAAAAATTGTATAACTGGAAATAATGTAAAATTTCAGAGTAGGTGCTGGAAGTGTTAACAACACATACAGTGCTGAAAAAAATATCCCATATATTTAAGTATCTCTTAAGATGATTGACGTGAATGAAACTGGAAATAACAACAACTAATAATGGGCAAAAATTTGCTGTACCGTACATAAATTCGTGAACCAGTGACGGAGATACCGGGACACACCGTTACTAAAATTTGGATAAGTGTATTTAATTTCGGTATTTCTAAAAATAATATCTTACATTTTATTAGAAAAAGTAATCATTTCTCCCGGTTACTATTTTTTTAATACGAAATACGACATAATTGAATAAATCGAAAATAACTCCAATAAAAATATCGTTTTATTTTTACTTCTGATAGTTATATTGTATTCAAAATTGTATTTATATAATACAAAATTCCTATATTTTTTTACAGTGAGACGAATGCAATAACTTAAAAATTACGTGCTGTTTGAATAAGATGGAAGATATCTTTTTAAATGTAGTTATCCAATTTCCAAAACTTTCAGTTGTTCTTAGTGACAAGTGTTTCCTAGTATCCCCAAGAGTGGTTTGCAGATTTGTGTGCTAACTTAGCAAATTTACACCCACAATGAGACCATTCTTTAGCCTAAGTTCCGTCAAGCATATTAAGATATGTTCAAATAAACGTGATACTTTTTGTTACTTATAAACACGGTATTTCGGCAATGAAAGGTTTCCGGACACACGTTTATAAGAATATTTTGTATTGATTCTACAATTAAAGTATATTTATCTAGTTCAAGCTTTCATAATATATCTAAACAGAGAGAAAAAAAAAGTAGTTAAGCTAAAGCCAGGAATAGCCAAGTTAAAACATGTAATTTTACAAATTCCTCCAAAGATTAAAACAACTGTTCAGACATGCAAGTTTATATGCCATTAAAGGATCCAAAGCGTGTAAATTTTTAATTTAGATGTAAAAACTAAATAAAGCAAGATAATAGTCTCTTTACTTGTTTGACATGTACAGGGTGCTCCAAGCGACAAGGTTTTGATCAGTAATTTTAATTAATAAAGGTATTTTTACTAAAGAATGCGTAAAATAAATGAATAGCACTAAAATTTAGGAAACATTATCACTTTGTTTCAAAATATAAACGTTTACAGATCTGTATGTCTATATGTATGAATTTCCTTTCTTTTATTGGTCAGTAAAACATATACAGGGTGTTACGGATGTTGATGGCCAAACTTCAGGAGGTTATTATACAAGTAATTTTCAACAAAAAAGTATTATAAGATTTTTTTGGAAAATTGATAGTTGCTCTTTTATTTAACATTTTTTGATTTCAAAAAATTTTGTGCCTTTTTTCATAAAACAAAAATATCTCTGTTATTCTTACAGCCACATCAAATTTAGACATACCATCAGAAAGAGCGTTAAATTTACTACACGAGCATATATGGGTGATTAAAAAACTTTAAAAAGTGAAAATTGTGAAATGAGCAAAATTAGTGGTATCACCTTATTAATGGTAAGCCAAAAATTTGTCAATGAGGACGTGTGTTTTCTTCAGCAAAAACTACTGTATTTAGTAAGCTTTTCAACGATATACCAACTTTTGAGTTTGATATTTTTTTTGGCAACAATATCAAGGGCAAAGGTAATAAAACCGTAAAAATCGAAAATACACAAACTTTATAGTAAGTACTTTATTTTTATTTTAAGACTGTTTTTTTAAATTAAAGTAACAAAATTGTTGAAAAAATTATTTATAACTTAGTAACATATTTACAATGACTTAATAATTTTCGATGTAACCTCCCCCTTGACGGATACATAAAGCGCACCTTCTCCGCACGGAAGCAACTGTGCGACGCACTTCTCCATTTTGCTGTCGAAGTAGCTCCCAACAAGCAAAAATCCTTTGTTCGAGCTGTTCTCGAGTTTCAATTGGTACTTCATATACCAAAGATTTTAATCTACCCCACCAAAAGAAGTCTAACGGAGTTAGATCAGGACTTCGAGGAGGCCACCTAACTGTACCAAAGCGTCCTATCCATCTATCTTCATAATGCTCATTTAGCCATGCGCGAATCTCCCTGCTGTTATGTGCAGGGCAACCATCCATTTGAAGCCAGGAATTAATCCGAAAATTTAAAGGAACTTCTTCTAATATATTATGCAGTTCGTTCTGAAGAAGATCAAGAAATGCCTCTGCATTTAATGTATTTTCTAGTATAATTGGTCTAAGAACGTAATTTCCAATTATACCCATCCATACGTTAACTTTGAATCTGTATTGATTATTGGAGGGCCTGACAGCATGAGGATTCACAGGTGCCCACGTATGGTCATTATGATAATTAAATATGCCATCTCTGGTAAATGTTGACTCGTCAGTCCAAATTATATGCTTGTAAAATTGGGGATCTCTATTAGTTTGTTGGATATACCACTGACAAAACTGAACACGTTCTGCCCTATCACGATCCAGTAAACTTTGAACAGGGGTCAAATGATAAGGGTGAAGGTTGTTCCTTCTGAGACTTCTGTGAACTGACGTATGCGAAATTCTCCCAAGTTGTATTGCTGCCCTGCGTGTACTTAATGTGGGAGTTTCTTCAAAAAGCGCTGTTATAATTTGGTCTTGATGACGATTTACTCGATCGGCATTTAGACGATGAGGTCCTGGAACACTGCCTGTTTCTCCCAAAACCCGAAATGTAGTTACAAAAGTTTTTCTGTTTGGAATGCGTCTTTCAGGATAGCGGCGAGTATATTCTGCAACTGTTGTTCTAGAATTTCCATTCAAACACCATACACTAATAAAATATTTCAATACTCGTTATTTGTGAAAAAACGTGGCATCTTCAGTTTAGATACTTGAGTTATAAACAAGAACACTAAAGTAATTTTATGACTTTGACAGTTGTGTCAATATTGTTTTTCACATCCGCCTTGACATTTATCTATCATGAAAGACGCATTCTAAACAAAAACACGTTTGTAACAATATTTCGGATTATAGGAGAAAGAGGGAGAGTTAAAAAACAGCTTCTTGAAGAAACTCCCACAAAAACTGCACGCATGGAGTAATACGAACAGAATTAAAATAAAAATAAAGTACTATACAGTTTGTGTATTTTCGATTTTTACGGTTTTATTACCTTTGCCCTTGATAATGTTGCCAAAAAAAAGTAGCTAAAAGCATTGCTGTTTTATTAGACCTGTAAAACAAATTAACTGAATACATATTTTGATAAAATATAGTTCCTAAATGTTCTGATTTATTTAACAAACGAAATTTAAATATTTTTTATTAAATGGATCCTTGGCAAGAAGAGACAGGACCAACGCCTTGTTTGTACCCGTTCGAGCTCAGATGGTGTACAAGTTTAAAGAATTCACTTTTTTGAAAAGTGTAAGTTTTACAATTTTTTTATTTGAGGCATTGTTTGGAGCATTACGATTTCTTTTTCGTTTTTCAATTATTACAGATTAATAGTGAAAAAAAATTAAATAAATAAAAAATGAAATGAATAAAAAATGAAATAAATAATTAAACTAAAGTTATTTCAGGAACTGTTACCGAAACCCGAAATTGTTCAGTCCGAAATAATTTTATTGCCAACCGAATTTCGAATTTTGGCCAGTCATTACGCAATTACGTAAGGACGCAATGCGGCCTTTTTCCAAATAATCAAGAAGCAGAGCAACATTTCAAATAAGTGCAAATGTGGAGACAAGTCTATTCTCCTTAGCCTAACCTTAATATAAGACAATTTAATAAACTTCCATTTACATAGGTACCACTTTCGTTATTGTTACTATTTATTATTTTATTATTTTGTCTTTAGGTAACACAAAAAAAGACAATTGCTAAACCTATTTTTTTTAAATACTAAAAAAATTGTAGTAGACTAAAAGGATAACAATTTTGAGTAAGTTTAGTTCTAAATACGTGACTTTTTAGGGTATTTTAAACCTATTCATTTAGTTATGTTAATAGCCTGTGCATCTGGAAATCGGAACATACTTTATGTTATATTAAATTAATTTTCACATTGAAACTGGTTTATTAAATTATAATTTAGAGGCAACGTACAGGCAATATTTAAAAGCGACCCCCCAATCGTCACACCCTCTGTCCATTTCCATTAAACACCCAATATGGGTTGCGTCACGTGTCGCCGGACAAAAAAGAGCAATATTTGAATGAGCGTCGATTGTGGAGGCTGGAGATTTCAAGTATAATAAAGGCGACAAAATTGTAATTAGTCGGTGCTTTAATTGCAGACGCCTCGCGAGCCCGTTAGGGCGTGGCGTCTGACGTGACGTCATTCATTGACGCCGCCGCGACGCTAGTACGGAGCCAGACGTCGGCTATCGACCCATTGAGGTCAATACTCTCCCCTCCTCCTCCCGGCCGGAGGCGCTCACCAGGCCTAGCAAGCTCCTGCGATTATTCGCCGGCCCCGCTGAAACCCTGCAATATAGCACACGAGCCGTATCGACTTGCCATAAAGTTGTATTAAAACAAGGGTACTTAAAATATGTACAGAAAATACCAGCGATCTCAATATAAAATTCGTTTCGTAAAACATGTTGACAACTAACACGACAATACTGTTACAACTCAAAATTTGTGAACTTTGGGTTATACACTCAGTGGCGGAACTACCACCAGCAAGAGGGGAAAGTGTGGGAGTGCCGCAGTCTCCTCCTAATTGCTTTCCACATTTATAAACAGTGCTTTCGAAAAGTAACGAATAAATTCATTATTTTTTAGATTGAGAAGTTTTCGAAAAAATCCCCTGGCACGTTGATTTTGTTTTCAAAAAAAGGCACTTTTTGACATACGACCCATATTTGTGGCGTCATCGAGATATGACGTCATCGACAATTTTTTTAAATAGCAACCCCCAATTTTGACCATGCCATTTGAAAGAGCGTGTCATTCTACATACACATCATGAAAAATTATGGTGTTACATAACAAAAATTTCAAGAAAATAATGTTTGAAGATTTTAAAATTTAATTTTCACAATACTGAAAATGATAATGATTATGTAAAAATCGACTAAATTAAATGTTCAAATTGTGCACCGTTGGCTGCCTGACAGTAGCCAAGACGATTAATAAATTCTTTTTGGACATTATCAATAACTTCAGGAGGTATACGATGTATCTCGTGACGAATTCTTGCTTTTAAATCTTCTAAATTAACCGGTCTAGTAACGTATACTTTGCTTTTTAAGTATCCCCACAAGAAATAATCTAGGGGTGTCAAATCAGGCGATCTGGCTGGCCACTCAATCGGCCCCCTTCTCCCTATCCAACGATTCGGGAACAGCTCATCTAAATAAGCACGGACAGGCGTTGCATAATGGGGAGGTGCACCATTTAGTCGATTTTTACATAATCATTATCATTTTCAGTATTGTGAAAATTAAATTTTAAAATCTTCAAACATTATTTTCTTCGAT
>NW_019416246.1:95969-148235 GCF_000390285.2 Anoplophora glabripennis
AAAAAAAACTGAAACAATGCAACTGAAGTGTGCGAAGCTACGTCTAAGATAGTCATATTAGGGTGAGATCACTTTTTAAAAATTCTTGCGTAGTATAAAATGCGTTGGTTAATAGAAAGTGTTTTATTTTTCTTTTAAATAAAGTAGGGTTGAGATGACGTACTGGAACTGGTAATGCATTAAAAAACTGGATGCCCAGATATGATGTGCCATTACGTGTTTTACTTAAGCGATGAAAGTTTAAGTTTATGTCATTTTTGTTTCTAGTATTATGAAGGTGGATTTGGCTACGGACAGTAAACGACTCTTCATTTTCTTTTACGTACAAAAGGCACTGGAGTATGTAAGTACATGGTAATGTTAAAATACCAAGTTTCTTAAACTGTGCTCTGCAGTCATCTCTGAATTTTAAACCCGAGATTATGCGAATGGCTTTTCTTTGAGTAACAAAAACGGTATCAGCTGAAGGTGAATGACCCCAAATCAGGATTGCATAGGATATTTGGGAGTGAATAAGGCTATGATAAGCAGTACTTAACGTTTTCTGAGATACTTTGCTAATCAAGTTGCGGATTAAATAGATTCCCTTGGAGGTCTTATTGCAGAGGTTGTCCCATTGCAATTTCGGAAAATATATTCCCAGAAATTTTACTGCATCAGGATTATTTACATCCTCTATTTCACGCAAGCTGAACATCAATTTTTCGGTCTTAGATGCGTTTAGGCATAGGTTATTTGAAGTGAACCAATGTATTGCGTCATTCTCGATTATTGGAATGTCCACCGTCAGATCATCCAAAACATTATTGGCTATGGATAAGTTAGTGTCATCAGCGAAAAGAATCGCGAACACGTCGTTCCTCACAGAGGTTGGGAAATCATTTATATACAGTAGGAATAGTAGTGGTCCCAGAACAGAACCTTGAGGTACCCCATAATACAAAATTTAATGTTTTTGATTTGTAGTTATGAACCACGTATTGTTGTCTATGACAGAGATACAACTGAACAAGTGATATGCTTTCGCGAGTACATTCCTTAAAATTGCAATTTGTCAATAAGTATATTGTGACAGATGCAATCGAAGGCTTTGGTGAGTTCAACAAACATCGAACACACATACTTACCCTCATCAAACCCACTGTTTATAAATGAAGTCAACTTGTCTATTGCAAGTGTAGTTGAGATATTACTTCTGAAACCGAACTGATTGGGACTGAAGAGATTACTATTTTCTAGATATACAAGAAGTTGTTTTTTCAATATTATTTCGTAAATTTTTGCAAAGGGATGATCGATATAGGTCTGTAATTTGATGGATCATTGGTATAATTTTTTTTAAAGATAGGTATAACTTTAAGAGATTTTGAGACAACTAGGGAAAATATTCTGGGACAGACATAAATTAAGTAACTGAGTAAGAGGAAATATTATAGTGTCTTTAATACTCTTCAATATGGATGGCAGATCTAGGACCCTGAAATATTAGAGACTAAAATATAACGATGGCGAGTGTTTGCTACATTTTAAACATTGACAGAAAATGAATAATGTAACAAAAAACTTGTCCTATATTATTGTATGAAATCATTATTTAACTGAATATTGAAATAATATAAATTTAAAATGAAATTTGGGGACAGCTGTGATGCGCTAAACTATTTCTTAATGGCCACAGTCTATTAATTGGATGCTTAACTAAAATTTTATACTATTATCCTCCTCCTTTTATTTAGTAATAGAAAGACAGAGACAAATTACTTAAATAAGAAATTGTCTTTAATAACAACGTCCATAATACGTCAAAAGTTGAATTAAAATTTTTAAAATCAAACAAAAATATATTTTTTAGAGAAATTGCTAACACGCTTTGCATTAATTTCCACTGTAGAATAATATTTAGTGATAAAGCGTTACACATTTTTTGAATACAAACACCCCTTTGGGCCAAACATTCCTGAAAACAAATATTGACAGTTCAGGACATATAAGGTGTAGGAAACTAGAATTTGATTTTGAATTTCTCAATAATTTTGAGTTTTTCTATAGCATCAATTTAAAAATTGTCAGTTTTACGTTTTTTGGAAGACGAATTTTGGAGTAGCATTAGTTATACCCTACAAGCATACAGGGTGATTCATTAACAATGGGAAAATCGAAAGCTGAAGATACTACACGTGAAATGGTGACCATTGGCGCAAACATGCCTTATCCGAAAGTTGATAGTTTCGGAAATACAGGGTGTTGAAAGTTAAAATNGCCAGAAGAAAGGGCCCTAGCCGGCGGGGCCCAGCCAGGACAAAAGGAGGTCCCACAAAGCGCCTACACCGGCCGCATTTGCGGTCGGGGTAGACGACGGATGGGGCCCACCTACGAAGGCTGTCCAGGCCTACACGAGATGAGGCAGGACAAAGAGGGATAATCCCCCTCGATCCCAAATCATTGAGGCCAATTTCTAGCCATGGAATAATGGTGGTGTGTGGCAATAAGAAAAAACTGAAACAATGCAACTGAAGTGTGCGAAGCCTACGTCTAAGTTAGTTATATTAGGGTGAGATCACTTTTTAAAAATTCCTTGCGTAGTATAAAATGCGTTAGTTAATAGGAAGTGTTTTATTTTTCTTTTAAATAAAGTAGGGTTGAGATAACGTACTGGAGCTGGTAATACACTTAAAAAACTGGATGCCCAGATATGATGTGCCATTACGTGTTTTACTTAAACGATGAAAGTTTAAGTTTGTCATTTTTGTTTCTAGTATTATGAGAATAGATTTGGCTACGGACAGTAAACGACTCTTCATTTTCTTTTACGTACAAAAGACACTGGAGTATGTACGTACATGGTAATGTTAAAATACCAAGTTTCTTAAACTGTGCTCTGCAGTCATCTCTGAATTTTAAACCCGAGATTATGCGAATGGCATTTCTTTGAGTAGCAAAAACGGTATCAGCTGAAGGTGAATGACCCCAAATCAGGATTGCATAGGATATTAGGGAGTAATTAACGTTTTTTGAGATACTTTGCTAATCAAGTTGCGGATTAAATAGATACTCTTGGAGATCTTATTGCAGAGGTAGTGGGCGTGCCTGTCCCATTGCAATTTCGGATCCAAATATATTCCCAGAAATTTTACTGCATCAGGATTGTTTACATCCTCTATTTCCCGCAAGCTGAACATCAATTTTTCGGTCTTAGATGCGTTTAGGCATAAGTTATTTGGAGTGAACCAATGTATTGCGTCATTCTCGATTATTGGAATGTCCACCGTCAGATCATCCAAAACATTATTGGCTATGGATAAGTTAGTGTCATCAGCGAAAAGAATCGCGAACATGTCGTTTCTCACAGAGGTTGGGAAATCATTTATATACAGTAGGAATAGTAGTGGTCCAAGAACAGAACCTTGAGGTACCCCGTAATTCAAATTTAATGTTTTTGATTTGTAGTTGTTACGAACCAAGTACTGTTGTCTATGACAGAGATACGACTGAATAAGTGATATGCTTTCGCGAGTACAGCCATAAAATTGCAATTTGTCAATAAGTATATTGTGACAGATGCAATCGAAGGCTTTGGTGAGGTCAACAAACATCGAACGCACATACTTACCAACATCAATGTTTATAAATGAAGTCAACTTGTCTCTTGCAAGTGTAGTTGAGATATTACTTCTGAAACCGAACTGATTGGGACTGAAGAGATTACTATTTTCTAGATATACAAGAAGTTGGTTTTTCAATATTATTTCGTAAATTTTTGCAAAAGAAGGGATGATCGATATAGGTCTGTAATTTGATCGATCGTTGGTATAATTTTTTTTAAAGATAGGTATAACTTTAGAGATTTTGAGACAACTAGGGAAAATATTCTGGGACAGACAAAAATTAAGTAACTGAGTAAGAGGAAATATTTTGGAGTGGCATTAGTTATACCCTTCGAGCATATACCTACTAGAGGCAGCCTTCAATGCTAAATGAGCGAACAGACGTGCGAGAGAGAAAGCAAATAAAACTACAAGCTATCTCTTTCACTCCGTAATATGACGTGCTGGAGAGGAATCACGGGGTCTGATTCTCAACCAATAAAATTTACGGAGTGAGAGATAGCTTGCAGTTTTATTTGCTTTCTCTCTCGCACGTTTGTTCGCTCATTTAGCATTGAAGGCTGCCTCTAGTAGGTATATGCCCGAAGGTTATACCACAGCCTAGGTCTATTTAGGCTGTGGTTATACCCTATGGCTAGTCCCTAGATATTGATAAAGTACAGGCATCTCTACTGCCAATCTTGAAATATACACGGTGTCCCATTTTAAATAACGCATTGCAATATCTTCTTAGGGAAGTACTCTCAATCTTTGGTGAGATTGACCTTGACACAAAGTTCAACCGTATAGGTCATTTGAAGGTCAACTTGGATTTTTAGATATGATATACATTTCTGACACCGAAAATTGATAGAGTAAAAAATTTTACGTTCAGATATGTCTTTATCTTATAGGTCAAAGTAAAACACTAAAGTTTTATTTTAGGGTCAAATAAGATTCTGAATAAGATTTTGTGATATTTTTCGGGAAAGCATGACGACACGGATTCTGGCTGAAGTTTTATGGTTTGATGGGATCAAACAATGATGACCTTGACCTAGAGGTCAAGCTTGAAGGTTCTTTGAAGGTCAAATCAAGTTACGAAATAAGAGAACCATGTTGGCAGCCCAATTAAGTTAAATAAATAAAATATTTTACATATGTTACTGTATATTTCAATTTCTTCACGGATTTAAAATCTACTCTGACAGACAAATATTAGGCCTAAAAGGTACATTTTCAGTGTTAATTGATGTTTTTTAAATAAAATTGGCGCTTGCTTGCTTCCTTCAAAATAAAAAAAATTGTCAGGGTAGGGGGGAGGCAAATGGCAATTGTGGATGTATATTTAGGAGCAGTTTAAAACATATGTCTCACGAAATTTTAAACAGGCAATACTTATCTTCTTTCAAAAGCGTTTACGGTAGTGGAAATGTAATTTGTTGGTATACTGCAATCAATCAATTAATCAAATTTTATTTTATTATTTTTTCTTGTGAAATCAACTTCAAGATTAAATAGAACACCGCGTTTATTATTACATGTTCAAAAGCTTTATTACAATTATGATGGAAAATAAAATGTAATAAATTTAATAAAGTAAAGTTAAGACTAGAACTAAGGTAACTATTCTTGAATGCTCGTCTTAATTTGAATTTATAAACTGATAATATTTCTGCTATTGTCCAAGAAAACTAATCTCATATAAAAACAAAATTGGAAAGAAAATTTGATAATAAAGAACATCTACCCATTCTACACCAACTTTAATTTCCATTTTCCAAGCATTTTCCAGATATTGGTTGTCTAAAACTTCTTGGGCTTGGGTAACCCTTTATAAATATAGGTGATAGATACAAAAAGAGTTATTACTAAAATAAAGTGTATTAAACAAGATAACAAAAACTAAAATCACATTGTTTTAAAGTACAAAAACTAAATTTTGTAAATAATTAATAATTATTATTATTAAAAAAACGTAACAAAAAACATAATAACTCTATCTGATTATCCACTAATTCTACCAATATTCAGCATTATAATGCTGGGTTCACAAGTAATGTTTATTAAATTAAAACTTTATTCAAAAGCCATTGTTTTCGGATGGAAATTGTTCAGCATTTATATACATTAATTCTGTTGTCACATGCAAACGACGTTTGAGACATAAAACTAATAAATTAAACAGTTTTATTAAAAGAAAAGAGGACAAATAAAAAATGTATCAACAACATTTTCTTATTTATAAGCAGTTAATTACAGTAATTATATTTTCTTGTGATCAAATATTTTACTCTACTCTACTTTGAACACGAGAAGATTAAATCTCATGGGGGGGGGCACGGACCCCACTGCCCCCCCCCCCTGCGGACGCCTATGAGAAAAACCTATGTACAGCTTTTATACTTCTGTTCCAAAACAGTAGACATGAAAGGACATGATTAGAGAAAATATTAGCTTGTTAATCGTGGAATAAAAACTGGTGAAAGTGTAAAAAATATAAAAAGCGAAACACGTGTCAGCAAAAAAATTGAAATTGACAAAGATATCAAATGTGCTGTTGCACGGATCATTTACGGATTTTATTTTTGAAATGATGGCAGTACATTATTCAAATAATAACGAAAATTTATTATTTCGGCGAGACTTAGACAAGTGAAGGACATATAGTCTCTAAGGATTTTCTACGGGATTAAAAGCACTCTCTGGGAAAGGAAGGGGATTAATAATTACACACGTCGGAAATAAATGCGAATGTTTGGATAATGGTTATTGTTCGATTCGCGAGAAATTACCATGAGGATATGAACAGTGGCGTATTTGAAAAATGGTTTGCCTCACATCGAATCTGGTGTGCGGTGATTGTCAGATATAAAACGCCTTATAGTCAACGAATAAAAAAATTGCCAACACACCGTTACGTCTACGCTCGAGATTATGCGATCGTTGATTGGTTGAATGGTACCTTGTGAAAAATTACACCAATTACAGCCGACGAAACAGAATGTTTTAATGTGATCTTGATTTTATTGCTTTCATAATTTTTAATCTTACTGGAATTTAATTAATAAAAGAAATAAAATTACTGTTTCAAACGAAATTATTGATCATGTGGCTCGTAATTATTTATGAAGGTTCTGTATAAACACGATGTTAAAAGTATAATTATTAGCAATTGCACCAAAAGAAATGGCCAAATACATATATGAAATATGTATGTAGTAAATGAAAACCTCGAGGTGTAACACTCGTTTGATTGCCACCTATCACTGTGGGCTTAACCCCATTGAACTAAACTGGGCGAAAACTATTAAATTAATTGATATAAACGAGCATTATGGATGTACAAAAAGGAAAGCGAATATGAGTCCCAATACAAGAGTTATAATATAATTTATCATACATTTAATCGGCAACAGTAACAGGCATTAATGACAGTAATACTAGTAACAACAACAGTAATTAATGATTTTACCAATGCTTACAACGGTTGTCTGGTGTCTTATTGGTAGTGCAACTCATTTTTTAGTGAAGTTTGTATTTTTAATAGTTTAATGGTGTATCACCTTACCGTTATAATACTACGTAAGTAGACTTATAGTTTTCGCTGGGGCTATTTGTCCAGTCAGAAAATTATTTGATATTTAATGAATATTTATTGGAACCCTATAAAATGATACGCCCATGGAATCGCATTTACCGCTGGTCTTACCCGTTACACGCATCTTATGTTGAAAATGAATTACTGCTTAATATTTTGGCACTGGAGTACAGTTAATACATTCAAAATATTAGTAATGGAATTAAAAAATTGAAAAGTTTTCAGGTACGAACATTTTAATTAAATGGAGGTTTATGTCAAATTTATGAGAGGCAGATGCAAAATTTAATCTCCTTTTGATTCTATTAGACGATGTTTGAGCATGCTTTAACATAAAAGTTAGCTAAATACTTACAAGAATGAGCAAATCTTCAACATCTGTCTCGAACACAAAACTTGCAATTTTTACATGTTTCTAAGAAATTTGTTCATCACTTCATGACGTAGTTAAAATATTAAAATATGGCCAAGGATTTAAATACACCCAGTCTATGATTGTAATAATAAAACAACTCCATTATTTATCAGTATGTGTCATTGTAATATTTTGTCAAAATTTTGAAAAATCACAGCTAGTACCAACAAAAACTCCTAAAAATAAACTGCTACTTTTGACGCTTACCATAAAAATGGTCTACTTAAAATCTTCAAAATCGTGAAAAATACTGATAATTCAAGTTAAGGGATGGTTGAGGATTCATTCGATTCGGAATAACGTCTGGAAAAATATGCATACAAATCGTATTCGCACATAAACAATTATTGCAAAAGTTATAAACAAATAAAGATTAAAAAGGGGTTCGTTTTTTTGCAAATAACTCGAAAAATATAAGCGTTTGAGTCAATTATTTATAAATTGAATATTTAATGTTGAAAATTGGGTTTTTAGCGTCGAAAGTCATGCACCATTTTAGGTCGGTTTCGTGGTTTTAAAAACAAACAAAATTATGATATTAGATGTTAATATAAAAATATTCTCGTATTTAGACACTTGAATAAAAATTCATATTTTTAACAAATTAGCTAAAAATTTTTCAGCATATTTGTTTAAATAATTTTTATAAACAAATGCAGTAATTACATATTATTCATTTCATTCTTTAGAGTATATTATGATTACAATTTTTCATTGTTTATAATAGTTTTTTTTAATTTTATGATTGTTTAAATAATATATTAAGAACTATTTTCTTTCTCTAAATTTATAATTTGCAATTCTCCAGATGATTACAGGGAATAATTTTTTTTTTGTTGAAACATTTATTTTTAGCTACCTACTTAACAATTTATTATAAACAATCGTTAAAAGTGCTGTTATTTTTTTTAAATAGAGAAAAAATAACAAAACCAACCATAACGAGGTACATAATTTTGTAAATAACATTTTTTTATAGAATTATTTAAAGCGGCTGTGCGATTTGTTTTCCTATAAACAGCTATAACTTTCAAACTATTAAAGATACAGTTATGGACATTTCAGACAATTTTGTAGAATATTAATTGATATTTCAAATGAGCCTTCGACCAAGCTATTGTAGATTGTTAGTTACATGAATCTGTTTATGGAAAATGAAGCTTTTCTTCGTATTATTCAGTCGTTGACAGTTTATATCTCATAAATCATTGAAGTTAAAAATCTTCAAAACGATTTTATTAAGCAATAAAAAACCTACACAATAAATATATGACTAGAATTGTTTAAACAATATACCTAGGATTTTTTATTAAAAATCATGCAAATTTAATTGAATTTTTAAATTGTTTTTATATTTATCTTAATATCTATTTAAATGAGCCCACAACCATCCCTTCATTATCAGTATTTTTCACGATTTTGACGTTAAGTAAAACTAATCATTACATTTTTGGGCAATATGCTTTCTTGGAACAGCCCATCCAAAAAAACTTTTTATCTTTACGAGCAAATAGAACAAAAGTTTGCCTGGAATCTTAAAATCATAAAACGCGGTTCGCAGAAATATTTATAAATAAATATCTCTCAAGTTTTTTTACAGAGTCATAAACCTACACAGTTATTTTTCTTCAAATCCGCATAATTAATGTAGTGGGTGTAATTCTTCGTAGTAAATCTGCAAGTAACTCAACGCCACATAAATAAAAAAAGGGAGTATATACCAAAGACCCAGACTAGGCCATAAATACTAATCCAAAAAGCTATTTACTCACGCTGTTTTTATAACCGTCTGGGACTTAGACATTATTAATTTGTCTTTGCCCTTCGACGAACAAGTCGGGGCTTTTAATATTGCCTTTTTTAACCTTTTTATTTTATGGTTGAACATTCTAATGGAACGTGCTTATATGTAAAACATAAAAACCGTTTTTAAATCATCAAGCATGTCAATTATTTGCATATCTTATGTCGATATGTTTTAATATCAAAATAATTATTCAGTAGGGTATACAGGGTACTCCAGAAACAAGTGCAAAAAAATAATGATACAGCCTCCTATAAATATTTTTTCGAAAACTTAATATTAATTGAATTGTTTTAGTTAATATTCTTCCGTCACTTTTTTCAGTTATGATTTTTTTCAAATTTAATACACATATTAATGACAAGCTGCATAAACGATAAAGAAACTAATCACAATTTTTTACCTTGACACGACCATACATTACTCAAAAATCACTAAAAAAATTACGAAATTTTTTTGTTCCCTTAATTTTTTCCAGTAGTGTATCTCAGCGTGTTTTGACTCATGAGAAACAAACATTTAGTATTAACATTTGACTTTTTTTTACATTTCTAGCCCCTACAACTAAAAATTGAAGAATTCGGAGAAAAGTGGAAAATTTTATTCGTCTGCAAATTTTTTAAATAGAATTTTTACGAAAATTTCCAAACGGTGCGAAATATTTTTATGAAATTTGGTATTCCCGGGTTTTTGATGATGTGAAATACCCTGGTATAATTATTTTTTTGGATATTTCATAGAGAGCGCTAGTTATGCTACATTCGTATTACATTTTAAGTTCTAATTCTTTTAAGGTTATGTTTTTTACCATTCGGGCTCCAATTTATAGTGTACCATATTAATGTACTGTTGTTAGAACTTCCTAATTACAGCACCGTTCATTGTCCATATTCCATTTTTCTACAAGAGTATCAAACCAACATCAACCTAATTAGTCCAACAAAACAATTTGTAAATATTATTGGATTGCTGCTACAAGAAATGAACAATCCCGAACTCAACTATATATGTTTTTATTTTAATGTCATTTGTATTAACCTAATTAAGTAAAATTGTCAGGTTCACTTACTGATTCTAAAATATTAATCTAATATTTCGTTAGTTTAAACCATAGACCTTATAAACTACTGGACTCGCCCAACTGTCATTTTGCCTACATAAATGGCAATCGCTCAGACGTGTGCGAGAGAGATGGATCTAGTAAGGGTTTAAGCTTCGTTCACAGAATTTTGACTGCAGCGCGCTACATTTAATTCAACCAATCAGCTAGCTGTACTCGATTCCTAACCCCTTTTTTCTGTTGGGCCGTATTCAAAGACTTTATAAAAATAATATAGAGACCAAAAGGCAAAAGAAATTCATTTTTTCCAGTAGTGTAGGTATGCAAAAGGGTTTATTATATTACTGGCCTAATTACAGTACAATATTTGAATTGTTTTAGCTATATAATATTCCAAATAGTTTTTATATATACATAAATAATAATTTCCTCGTATCGTAAACTCGATCGGTTAAAATTACTGCAAGCTCTTCTGACGTAGTTGTTTCAAATATTTCATATTTTCTTGCTTTGCAGAATTGTATAAATTGAAACTATGACGATGCTTTCTTCGTTTAACATATTATTTGAAGAGAATTTTTGTTAAGCACATTTCAGTTAAAACTTTTTCGTTATATTCAGTTTGATGTTAAAAAATAATTTGAAGAGTATCACATTTAAAGCGGCAAAATGTGGACGTTAAAATGACATTTTATTTTGAGGATGGGGGGAAATAATATAATCTAATAAGTTATCATCGGAGACAACTCTACTTGGTCATTATTTTCAGAAAGATGGAAAAGTATAAACATGTTGGTACCATCATAACTTCTTTCCTACCTATGAAATTTAATTTTTTCTCCACTTAAACGTCTCTTTGCGCGATTTATCGCAGAACACGATTGCACCATATTTAGTTTTTACGAATCTTTCACTAACTAAATCACACAAAAATTCAAGAAATCAATCAATAATGTCAATACATGACTTTACTTCAAAGTTTGTTTGCGGCATTTTGTAACGGTATACCCGAGTACCATTATTTGTTTTACCGGTATTTGCCTCAACTAGCTTCATCTGCCTTGCACACATCAGCGCGATTGACCTCTCTTTCTAGGGCCAGTCCATAGTTTACTAGGTCTATGGTTTAAACAAATACCCCGATCAAAGCAAGCTGTGTATAATTGTCTTAAAAAAGATATATTTGGAAAACAACAGATTAATCAATTGGCTATAACATATATTTTGTTGTGCATATGTGAGCAAATAATTTGATTGATTTAAAAATTATTTGACTATAAATAATTGGTTTTCCATTTACCTGCTGTAGGTATATTTATATCTACGTTTCAGTTTTGAGAGTAGTACTGTGACAGACAGTATAATTCATCTATCTATAATTTTCATTGCATAATTACTGATAATTAGCTATTTATAATTCTAAATAGATATATAGTAAAATATTTCGTCAGGACATGGAAAAGCACTAAAATTTAGTATAAAGTTACATTTAAACGACTTGGAAAATGTTGATTTCCACGTTACTGTGAAAATGCCCTGAATTCACATTTGATTCGAGGAAAACGTACAACTCATTGATTTCCAAAAAGGAAAAACCTGACCATTTCAGTTCATATCTGAGTCATCAATAATATTCATCTATAGTCGCTGCTTCGAGCTTACAGATAACGCGATACGTATACTGCGATTTGCCTGTTAAGCCGGCCACACACAGAAAGCTGCACTGTACTACGGTGATGAATGTTGAGATGAGACTGCCACAGCTTACTAGGCCTTGCTAAGAAATAATACAGCTTAACATTGCCTTCGCACTACATTTTTTGATATGTTTTCAAATATTTCCTCGAAATTTCTTATTTTTACATCCTACGACCCAGTATTTTATTGAACATTTTAATAATTTCGAATTTAAATAATGATAATAATACCTTTGTACAGTAATAAGTACAACAAAAAGGAATTTAATGAATTTAGCCAACGTAAAATATTACTTTGTCGATACAAAAGTAATAGATGCTGTTAACGAAATGAGTTTCAGACAGAGTTCTGAAACACCCCGAACTGCTATTTTTCAATGTTATTTAAATAAATGTACAATACACGCACCGCCATTTGCATCTTAAACGCCGTTTAAATTAACCCGTAAAATGAGTCGGCAGCCGCCAGCCAGGGACAGCAGTCCAGTCCGTCAATAGCCCAACACCAAGAAGATCGCCGAATGGTATGATCCAGCTTGTGAAGACTGCGCAGACGCCACCACTTTCCGTAGGAGCTTGGCAATCGTATTGAATTTAAAAGGGGAGTTGATACCCACCCGTCAGAGCGATCAGTCCTGTCTAACCACTGAATAGTTACCACTTACGCATAACCGTAGCCGCTTGTCATCGTCTAACCGTAGCTTCATAGTTTAGGACTTTTATTCTCGTGTGACTGTTATTTTGTGAAAAAGCACAACAAACTTAGGTCAGTCTTAAAATCATTGTTGCCATGACTATGGGTTCGATACTAGCGGCCAGACGACCATATAGATGAAGTATGCACCATTTCCGCGAATATGGTAACATGGAAAAAGTCAATGTGCAACATCGATACCAGTAGGTACCAAATTGCGAATTGTATAAGGACGAATAAATCACTCGATTTGGTTTTCCATGCACCAAGTCAGTCAACAGAACATACCATGTATGCGATAACTCAAGTTATGTATTCCATCGAGCAAATTTATCGTATCCGTAATCGTAAATCCATGAGTCTCAAAGAACGGTGCCAAAGTTTTATGGGACTTTGGGCCCACAACGTCCAAGTTTGAAAAATCTACGAAATTGTACTTAATCTAGCAAAGATATTGGTTTTCAAAGCTGCTGAAGTTCCTTGGTATTTCCATGTATTTTGTTCCGCAAAACCGAATCTCTCTCATCATGAATATTTCAAAAAAGTATTTTTGCTATAGATGCTTACCACCCAGGATACTTTAAAGTTTAAGACGTTTAATTCAAAAACGCTCTGATGGATGCCATGTATTTTTTTATTAGTTATTTTCATCAGAATACTCTTGCAAAACTGGCATTAGCGATAAATCTTCAGTGGGTAATCTTATTTTCTTGGTATTGCCTATGTTCTAAATACCAAATAACTATCCTGACAAGATCTTAACTTTCTAACTCCGTTGTTATATTGACAACGGTGGCCACGAATGGCTTCTGGATCTGTCTAAATCTATAAGAATATACAGAAAATATCATTCCTCCTGCGGGAGTCGCTCTTCCCTTATAGTGCGCACTTTGTTTTTTTTTCTATGTTCCTGGAACGCCTCAATTTGCAGCAAAACGGAGGCCATATTGTAATCAGCCTACCAAAAAACGTAGGACAGTTAGTCCAAGCATTCTGTCACGGATTAATGTTAAATTTGCAGAAATTATTACCTGGACAAAAAAAATATGACCGTATAGAAAATTAAATTATAAATTGATTTTCTTATTCTTTAAACTCGATCCAAAATGGCGAACATGGTTAAAAAAAATCGCAAAGTTGAAAAATCCTGTTTTTCTAAAATAACTAAAAAAATATAGCACGGATTGAAAAATTTTAAATGAGAAAGTTGTAGGTTTTAAAAAGATCTATCGACTGATGTTTTGAAAGTATCGATTGCTTTGTTACTTTTCGAGATATATCGAAAAAACCGTTAAAAATCTTCTCTTTTCTCTTCTTCTATAACTCGTTTACATTTACGTGCCCATATTTGCTATTTACTGCAAGCATAGCCCGCGGCAAGCCAAAAAAGTACATTTTTGAAAAATTTAAAAATATTAATTATTTTTCGAGATATATCGATTTTTTGAAAAAAAGGCGCTCTCGAAAATTGGCTAGATCTTCTCAGCGGATAGCCCTACAGTAACGATTTTCGGTTTATTTTCTTCGTAAAGAGTTATATTATCATGCTGTTAAAAAATGTTGACGATTTTATTAATTTTAAGGATCAAAAAATGACTGAAAAAGTTGCACTTTTTTTGGGTATGTTTTTTTCAAATAACTATTTCAATTTTTATTATTTTTTTGTACTTAATCTGGGGTAGCTAAACACGAATATTATAGCATTTTCGCCTTAGAAGCAAAATAGACCCGTAAATGTTTAGTTTTCTTTCTTTAAAAGTCATTTTCATAAAATAAAAATTGAAATAGTAATTTGAAAAAAACATACCCAAAAAAGTGCAACTTATTCAAAGTCATTTTTTGATCCTTAAAATTAATAAAATCGTCAACATTTTTTAACAGCATGATAATATAACTCTTTACGAAGAAAATAAACCGAAAATCGTTACTGTAGGGCTATCCGCTGAGAAGATCTAGCCAATTTTCGAGAGCGCCTTTTTTTCAAAAAATCGATATATCTCGAAAAATAATTAATATTTTTAAATTTTTCAAAAATGTACTTTTTTGGCTTGCCGCGGGCTATGCTTGCAGTAAATAGCAAATATGGGCACGTAAATGTAAACGAGTTATAGAAGAAGAGAAAAGAGAAGATTTTTAACGGTTTTTTCGATATATCTCGAAAAGTAACAAAGCAATCGATACTTTCAAAAAATCAGTCGATAGATCTTTTTAAAACCTACAACTTTCTCATTTAAAATTTTTCAATCCGTGCTATATTTTTTTAGTTATTTTAGAAAAACCGTTTTTTTCAACTTTGCGATTTTTTTTAACCGTGTTCGCCATATTGGATCGAGTTTAAAGAACAAGAAACTCAATTTAAAATTTATTTTTCTATGCTGTCATATTTTTTTTGTCCAGGTAATAATTTCTGTAAGCATTTCCCTATAATGCTTGGACTAAGTATACTTTTCTAAGATGGACGTATTGGGCTCAAAATTGCCACCCTTCTTTCCGTTATGTGATGAGCCCAGCCACGAGTAGCACGGAACAGATTTATAAATCTGGTCTCAATCGCTTGATTTGATCTATTGAATTATTAAGGTCCGTGGATGAACCGTACATAACCATGGGTGTCCGCAGAAAATTCTCCAGGAGAGGGCAAATGTAAAACTAATAATTATTATATGATTACCGATTTGTTAGCGCAAAATTTGTTTGAGGGGGCATGGTAAATAAATGTCATGAAAAATATTCAAAATATTAAAAAATAAATGAATTTTCTGGATGCAAAAAAAATAGTTGATAAACCAATCGGTATCTGTGTGACCCTGATACGATACGGTAATATACCACAAGTATGAACACTGAGTTAATGCATACTTATCAAAAAACTGTAAAACTGACAACAAATACTTTTGTTTCTCACGTGTTGTTATGTAAAAATTGCTATTTTGTAATGAAGTCACAACAGCCTACTGAAAGTGGCCGTCCCGACCTTTAAGTTAAGGAACGATGGACGTTCTTACTCAAGACACTGACCTGCACCTTCATTTGGCCAGCACATCGTGGAGGTTACGTTGTAACAAAGCATGGTCAAACTGGCATTCCGCTTAACGTGACACAGTATAGCAGAGTTCTGTGTGCGGCGGGCTTTAGGTAGTGGCAAAGGATATGCATCCTTGCGGAGAACTAATCAGACATGCCTACGAGAAGTACCCCGCTTTGTCACGTACAAATTCCTTTTTGTTAAATCGAACAACGTAGAAAGAACGACCTTCCTCCTTCATGATTTATTATTAATACTAGGCGCCTGTTGAGACACTATAGCGTTACGCATTCGGTGATGTGTAGGAATCCGCTAGGAATGGATTTCTGGGGAATAATATAATTATGTAAGTTCCCAGACATGCGTTTGCAATTTGTAAATAGATAGAATCCACGTAATACCAAAATCTATTCATAGCATCATAACCACAATAACTTAAATAGTGGTTATTTACAGAACAATCCTAAATGACTATTGAAGGTGGTTATGGAAATTCAACGCTAAAAATATTTTTTCTACTTATTGTATATGTAAGGATTTTCACATATATTTCTGTATAAAAGATAATTTTTTCAGAGCATTTTTCTCCTTACGACGAACATGTTATTTACATCTCTAGAAATGATAAAATGAAATCTATTATTTGCTTATTTAAAAGGTTAAATTGTCTCCAGCATAGAGGCATAAATATGCTTATGGGTTGGTGGTATTTTCCTCATTTCTAGAAACATAATTACTTCGATTACTATGTCAAAAAGTGACATCTATATGTGAGCACTAATATACCAAGTTTCATTTAAATCGGTCAACGCATTTTAAAGTTATTTTGAAAAAACTAGTGGTCTAAACAAATTAACTTTGAATAGAGGCAAGCTTAGTTAAAAACAGTTATTTTGATCTGAATAGTTAGGAATATTAGGGTGATTCAAAATTCAGTACAAAGAATTTAGGGGCGTATTTTTGAGGTCAAAATAAGACTTTTTTTTTCCTATCAACGTGAGTCCACAAATATTTAATTTTCGATATACAGGATGTTAAATTTTTTTTATTTTTTAGGAATAATTTCCAAACAAATTTGAATGTTGACATAAAACTTGGGATACGGGGTTTTTTTAGGGTGCTAAATTTAAATATGTCATTGGTTTTTAAGCTGCTTGTAGAGGGCGCCACCTATAAGGGTACGCTTGAATTAAATTGACCCTAACTTTTTTGCTACCCAGTACATTGACGTTTCGTATTAGTGGGTTTATTCCTCTATCAATTTTAAGCAAAAATGGTATCCTTGGTCGAAATCTCTCAGACTAACCGTTTCCGAGATATTGGCTGATGCATATTTTCAAATTTTATTAATATTTACCGTGACAAATATTAAAATTTATTCACCATTTAATCAGTAATGCAATGGTCTTGAATTTTAGATCTTTCAATTTTTTTGATACAACCAACCGTTTTCCAGAAAATCACTGCTGACTAAACGGTAGTAGTATTGTCATTAGTATCATTACAATGAAACTGTCATATATATAACTGTATATCATTTCTTTGTACTCGGACAAATAAAATTCAAATGTGCTAATCCATAATTTTTACATCTTTTCTTTAACTTGTTTAGTGGTGAAGATACACAAGTAGTTGAAAATGTCGCGAAAAAGAGTATTGTAGTTCGAAAATGAAATATATTAAATCTCTGAGATGATACTTATATATGTTTTAAACAAAGAACGTATCAATAATTTATCCTATCCATAAATCTGTATACGTATGAACTAAAATGTTGGTAAAATTAATGAAGCAAGTGTATCAAGATTGAGCACAGATTAAATTCTCCGCATGTGAATCTAAAAATTTATTGCTCAACGAAGAGGTATAAAAATAAAAACCATTTTCTTTGAACTATAGAGTACATGGAAAGATGGAAACACCATTCGCTGAAATCAATCATACCTTCCAACATTTCTCATGATGTTTGTAGTAATATTTATAAAATAGCTGGATTCTTTGTAATCACCATTTATTAGATTTTTCGTGATAAATATCATGGCCAACAACAACGGACAAATAAAGTACAAATATCTCCTGCGGAATGATGTCAAGGAGTAATCTCGAGAAACAAATTAAAAAACAATTTCCCAAAACTTATTACTATTAAGGAAAAATTCCTTTAAATATTGCGATAGGTTAGGTTATTACATATAAAGAATGTGGACGATGTCCACGCGATGTTAAACAGGGTGAATCAAGTTTGTAGCCAAGCTTTAACACTAGATAGAAGACCTCATTCTAAGAACAAAAAGTTCATATAAACATAGGTCGTATAACGCTTCGTTTTCGAGATAGTGTCAGAATTAAAAAAAAATGACTTTCCAATATCTTTGACATAGATTGATAAAACTTGGGTTAATGGCTCAACTAATGGGGAAAAATTCAATGAGTTCACAAAGACTACACAAATCTGTCAACCAATGGCAGAGATGCTGGGAAAACTGTCACTAAGAACGCCAGGATTTCGATGTCTGTGAATATTTTGGAAATTGTGTTTAATTCCAGTTAGTATGTACATAGTTGACGTTGGTATCACTTCGTTCGTTCGGGCGCCAGTTTGTGTATACAGTGCAGAAACACCACTACTCAGACAGCCACATTGAAGATACGGTATGTACAGAGGTCTAGAGACAGTTAGACTTCACACAGAAATAAAAGTCACACTTGATAAATATTTACATTTATTAATGGTTACATATACTGGGTGATTCATTAACAATGGGAAAATCGAAAGCTGAAGATACTACACGTAAAATGATGACCATTGGCGCAAACATGCCTTATCCGAAAGTTGATAGTTTCGGATAGGGCGAAATTGCGTTAATTGTTGTAATAATACAAAGAAACACTTGGTTTGTTTCGCTTTTAATTTCTCATATTATCAAAACATAGTGTTCGTTAAATCGATTTTTCTCGAAAACGGATCGAGATACCGAAATGAAACAAGAGTACATAATTAATGGAAAAATGATAGCTCTTTCAGGTTTTGAATCAAGTTTCATGTTAAATATACAGGGTAAAAAGTTATTTTCCCATTGTTAATGAATCACCCTGTCCTGGAAACGGTAAGATAATGGTGCAGTGTTTAGCGGCGACCTGATTAAAAGCAAGGCACAATAGAGCTAGAGGAACAGTAGCGAGCAAGCGGACTTTACGGTAAGCTACATTTACTAAACTATAGGCTTGGCTACAGTGACTCATAGAGCCACTGGCTACTATATCTACATAAAGAAAAGGAAATACAACAGTAGTAACAGGGCTCCTTAGGACTGGCGGGCGGTTGGCAGGTCTGAAAAGAAAAGTATCATTAGTTACGACCTGCGTTTCAACACATAGAAGGGAATAAGGGGGGAATGACATCCCATGACAGTAGTCATGTCTTTCTAAACCTTTTGGCGGACTGGACTGTTCACTTCGACGGATAGGAAGAAACTTAATTTCCACTTCAGCCTAATTTACAGGCTTCTACGGTGAACGGTAGCGGTTGCGCAGTTTTCACAGGTTGGACTTATAAAAAATTCTTGCAGGACGGCGGTCTTCCTTGGAACGGCTATGGACTCGACTGCTCGCTGAGACGGGTATATGTGGACTCGATTTTCAAATGCCAAGTTTCTACGGCTACGATTTAGCGCAAAATTTACTTATTTCCAACAGCGACCTGTAGACTGCTGGAGCGAGTGACGAATTGGATTACTCTCGCGTCGTCATGTCGGGTTAATTCAGACGGTGTTCAAAATGCAAATGGCGGTACGGTATGCATTTATTTAAATAAAATAAAGAAACAAAGATGCGGTGTCTCAAAACCTGGTCTAAAAATCACTTCGTTCGAAAAAAAATATTATGAATATTGTTTATGAAACGTATAATTTTGGTATTATTTTCAAATTATTCCACTATACAGGGTGTCCCGGAAATGGTGGGCAATCTCTCGGATATGGATAGATAATGAGAAAATAATGTCACAAGTTCATATAAAATTTTTTCCTCCGGGCTCACCCTGAATTATTAGCTCTTCAAGTTGAGAATTAAAAATAGTTTTATTACTGTAACTCTTGTATTTTTCAATACATTTTGAAAATTTTTTGGCTGGATCTATAATTTTTGAAGCTGCTTTGGATGATAATATGAAATCCTCGATAATAATTACGGGGGCCCGGGGGCAAAGCACCCCCCACCAAAATTTCTAGAAAAAAAAATTTTGTTCCACTATATACCCCAAATTTTCTATATTTTTATAAAAATTTATGGTATTTTACGTAAAAAAGGTATACTTGTTGAATATCCATAAAATAGATATTTTTTTAGATAAACCCGTTTAAAGAGGAAGGTACCATTTAATTTGAGACATTTTATTTAANACATATAAAGAATGTGGACGATGTCCACGCGATGTTAAACAGGGTGAATCAAGTTTGTAGCCAAGCTTTAACACTAGATAGAAGACCTCATTCTAAGAACAAAAAGTTCATATAAACATAGGTCGTATAACGCTTCGTTTTCGAGATAGTGTCAGAATTAAAAAAAAATGACTTTCCAATATCTTTGACATAGATTGATAAAACTTGGGTTAATGGCTCAACTAATGGGGAAAAATTCAATGAGTTCACAAAGACTACACAAATCTGTCAACCAATGGCAGAGATGCTGGGAAAACTGTCACTAAGAACGCCAGGATTTCGATGTCACTGAATATTTTGGAAATTGTGTTTAATTCCAGTTAGTATGTACATAGTTGACGTTGGTATCACTTCGTTCGTTCGGGCGCCAGTTTGTGTATACAGTGCAGAAACACCACTACTCAGACAGCCACATTGAAGATACGGTATGTACAGAGGTTTAGAGACAGTTAGACTTCACACAGAAATAAAAGTCACACTTGATAAATATTTACATTTATTAATGGTTACATATACCGGGTGATTCATTAACAATGGGAAAATCGAAAGCTGAAGATACTACACGTAAAATGATGACCATTGGCGCAAACATGCCTTATCCGAAAGTTGATAGTTTCGGATAGGGCGAAATTGCGTTAATTGTTGTAATAATACAAAGAAACACTTGGTTTGTTTCGCTTTTAATTTCTCATATTATCAAAACATAGTGTTCGTTAAATCGATTTTTCTCGAAAACGGATCGAGATACCGAAATGAAACAAGAGTACATAATTAATGGAAAAATGATAGCTCTTTCAGGTTTTGAATCAAGTTTCATGTTAAATATACAGGGTAAAAAGTTATTTTCCCATTGTTAATGAATCACCCTGTATACAGTCCTGGAAACGGTAAGATAATGGTGCAGTATTAAGCGGCGACCTGATTAAAAGCAAGGCACAATAGAGCTAGCGGAACAGTAGCGCGCAAGCGGACTTTACAGTAAGCTTCATTTACTAAACTATAGGCTTGGCTACAGTGACTCATAGAGCCACTGGCTACTATATCTACATAAAGAAAAGGAAATACAACAGTAGTAACAGGGCTCCTTAGGACTGGCGGGCGGTTGGCAGGTCTGAAAAGAAAAGTATCATTAGTTACGACCTGCGTTTCAACACATAGAAGGGAATAAGGGGGGAATGACATCCCATGACAGTAGTCATGTCTTTCTAAACCTTTTGGCGGACTGGACTGTTCACTTCGACGGATAGGAAGAAACTTAATTTCCACTTCAGCCTAATTTACAGGCTTCTACGGTGAACGGTAGCGGTTGCGCAGTTTTCACAGGTTGGACTTATAAAAAATTCTTGCAGGACGGCGGTCTTCCTTGGAACGGCTATGGACTCGACTGCTCGCTGAGACGGGTCTACGTGGACTCGATTTCCAAATGCCAAGTTCCTACGGCAACGATTTAGCGCAAAATTTACTTATTTCCAACGGCGACCTGTAGACTGCTGGAGCGAGTGACGAATTGGATTACTCTCGCGTCGTCATGTCGGGTTAATTCAGACGGTGTTCAAAATGCAAATGGCGGTACGGTATGCATTTATTTAAATAAAATAAAGAAACAAAGATGCGGTGTCTCAAAACCTGGTCTAAAAATCACTTCGTTCGAAAAAAAATATTATGAATATTGTTTATGAAACGTATAATTTTGGTATTATTTTCAAATTATTCCACTATACAGGGTGTCCCGGAAATGGTGGGCAATCTCTCGGATATGGATAGATAATGAGAAAATAATGTCACAAGTTCATATAAAATTTTTTCCTCCGGGCTCACCCTGAAGAGTTATTAGCTCTTGAAGTTGAGAATTAAAAATGTTTTTTTTGCTGTAACTTTTGTATTTTTCAATAAATTTTGAAAATTTTTTGGCTGGATCTATAATTTTTGAAGCTGCTTTGGATGATAATATGAAATCCTCGATAATAATTATGGGGGCCCGGGGGCAAAGCACCCCCCACCAAAATTTCTAGAAAAAAAATTTTTGTTCCACTATACCCCAAATTTTCCATCATTTTATAAAAATTTATGGTATTTTACGTAAAAAAGGTATACTTGTTGAATATCCATAAAATAGATATTTTTTGAGATAAACCCGTTTAAAGAGGAAGGTACCATTTAATTTGAGACATTTTATTTAATTGAAACACAGATTTAATCGTGGTTGGCTTTGACATGTCAGAGTATGCCAAAGGCAATTAAATTGTCAAACTTGTCAAATACGTAGTTTTAAATCTAAGACTCATCTCATAACTCATAATTTGTTATAAAATATGGAGTATTCCAATGAAGAATATGCTGATATGCATTTAATGTACGGGCGGGCTCTTTGTAATGCTTCGGCAGCAAGAAGATTTTATCAGCATTCTTATCCTAATAGAAGGATTCCGGATCGCAAAACTTTCGAACGTATTGATCAAAGATTAAGAGAAACTGGTAAAATACGATTACTATTATTAAACAAAATGGATATTAAATAAATTTTAATGTCTTTAGGTCAGTTTGCTCCTGTTACTGCAAACAGGGGTGCCCCGCGAACAGCACGTACAGTTGAAGTAGAGGAAAATATACTGGACGAAGTTGCTGCTCATCCAACAGTTAGCATTAGGTCATTATCTTCTTTTACCAATGTTCCAAAGACCACTGTTGCAAGAATCCTTAGAGAACAGCTTCTTCACCCTTACCATATCCAAAAAGTGCATGCTCTTAATCCTGATGATTTTCGTGCAAGAGTACAGTTTTCTCAATGGTTTCTTCAGAGACATGAGCAAAATCCTATGTTTACGAGATTAATTCTGTATACTGACGAAGCAAGTTTTGGGAGGAATGGAGTTATTAACTCCCATAATTTACATTATTGGTCTGATGAGAACCCACACGCTATTATTGAAACTAGGCACCAAAGACAATTTTATGTTAATGTTTGGAGTGGAATTATTGGTCCTTACTTATTGGGTCCATTTGTGTTACCCCCTAGACTGAATGGTCAACGTTACCTAGATTTCCTTGTGCATCAATTACCACAACTGTTAGAAGATGTTGATCTTGAAACCAGAAATGCACTGATATTCATGCACGATGGGGCGCCGCCTCACTTTAGTGCTGCAGTAAGGGACCATTTAAACGAGGTATATCCTAATCGCTGGATAGGTCGCGGTGGACCTATTCATTGGCCTGCCCGAACTCCAGATATGAACCCACTTGACTTTTTCTTTTGGGGGCACTTGAAAAATCTTGTTTATTCCACACCTGTAACCACTAGAGAAGAATTAGAAGAAAGGATTTTTTATTGTGCAAATGAAATACGACAAAATCCTGAAATGTTATGGAGAGTGCAACAGTCTTCTGTTAAACGAGCTCGTATTTGTATAAGAGAAGGTGGAACTAATATTGAGAATTTATTATGAATTATATTAGTTACAAAATTTTGATTGTCATGCACTTTTCGTTTAGTTAGTTTAGTTAAGTCCAAATTCTCATAATTTGGAACACTGCTATTGCAAATTATTTGTCCTTTATTCTGATATGTAAAAGCCAACTACGATTAAACCTGTGTTTCTGTTAAATAAAATGTCTCAAATTAAATGGTACCTTCCTCTTTAAACGGGTTTATCTCAAAAAATATCTATTTTATGGATATTCAACAAGTATACCTTTTTTACGTAAAATACCATAAATTTTTATAAAATGATGGAAAATTTGGGGTATAGTGGAACAAAAATTTTTTTTCTAGAAATTTTGGTGGGGGGTGCTTTGCCCCCGGGCCCCCATAATTATTATCGAGGATTTCATATTATCATCCAAAGCAGCTTCAAAAATTATAGATCCAGCCAAAAAATTTTCAAAATTTATTGAAAAATACAAAAGTTACAGCAAAAAAAACATTTTTAATTCTCAACTTCAAGAGCTAATAACTTTACAGGGTGAGCCCGGAGGAAAAAATTTTATATGAACTTGTGACATTATTATTTCATTATCTATCCATATCCGAGAGATTGCCCACCATTTCCGGGACACCCTGTATACTAAATTTATTTTAAATTAAAAAAATAGTAATTCAAAAATAGCTAGTTTTTTCGAATAAAATGCACCTTATTAGAAATACCAACTGGAATGTTATGAAATTATCCAATAACCAAAATATTCAGTGGCGTCAAAATTCTAGGGTTGTTAGTAACAATGTTTCCCATTAACCCAAGCTGATCTAAATATAATCTATATAAAACACCTCAAAATATATCCGTTTCAATTTCGAAAGTTTGGTAAATTAGTAAATTGCAACTGTGACACTCTGTAGGACAAACCAACAGTATTACTTAATAACAGACACCTGCTACAAAATATCAGTGTCATTTCCATTGCTAAAAGCCCCGCCAACATTAAAATATGCGTAATTGGCATTTATATGTAATTGCATTGTAGTTTAACTTTTTTTTAAACTGAAAAAAATTATACGTACATACTTATGCATTATTACATTATGCAAACTTCAACCTAAATACGACTTAAAAGCACTTCCATATCAGGAGATAAAAAATAATTAATATTTATATTTTATAACTGTTATCATTGTTTTGTAATGTAACCACGCTGTAATGCATGTAGATGTCTAATTTGTAATCTGAGATATTAATTGAAGTAGAAGTTTTTTGTATCCATCTGGTGCATTTAGATTAAAAATATTTTAAGCAATAGCTATCATTCAAATTATATTAGAAAAAGACAGAGATATACTTTCAAAAGCAGGTTTACTGCAGATATGAATAAGACAGGATACTACAATTAATAGTACGTAATAATATTTTAAAGTTTTGTTTGTTTCTTAGAATTGCAATTCACTTTATGAGTTACGATAAATAATTTAATTGTTCTAGGTAATTGTTTTGCACGTCACTTGGATAATACATTTTCCTGGAACGTAGTCCTAAAAACAATCATAATAAAAACAAACAGGACTTGCTTTTCCTAAGTCAGATATAGTCGTTCCTTTAATTGAACAAGGTATGTTTTAATAAATGTATGTACACAGGGTGTCCCATTTAACACAGATTCTTCCATAACTGCAAAGAAGTGTCCGAAATAAAAGTCACACCGTCACACCAAATCAATATTTCCAAATTTATAAGTTGTTTTCTATTTTACATGATGTCCCTTTTCTTCTGGGCGTTACTTAGAGTCAATTCTTCAAATGAAACACGCTGTATATTAGTGCATTTTTAAATATATCACTTGATTGAAGATCTATTTTGATAAACAAATATCGGGTCTAAAACTAGTTTCGGTGTTGTTTGATCTTAAAAAAAACAGTGACGTTTGCAGTATCCTTGTATTAAATAAATCCCGGACTAAATATAATAACAAAATGCGGTGCCCACCGCTCGTTTGAGCATTAAAAAAAATCTAGCTTTTTGCATTACTTAATACGTTTCACAGAGAAAAGAAATAATAACATGCGTTCATCACGAATACTTTGTTTTTTTTTATGAAACACAGACAGATGCAAAATTTAATCTCCTTTACCTTTAATCGATTTAATTAAGGTAGGTTAAGTATCAATAACAAAAATTAATGGCAACAGAAATGGACTGCCTCAGAAGAAGCTGCAGACGATTCCGACTCGAAAGAGTAAGAACTAAAATCATTAAAAGAGATATGAACATCGAAAAAGATATTACGGATAAAGTTGAACAGAAGCAATTGACATGGTTTGGACATACAATACATGAATGAATGCAGCAGAAAAATATTAGAATGGATACCGTCAGAGAGAAGAAAGGGGGAAAGACCGAGAAGAAGCTGGGGAGAGGACGTTAATGAAGCGATGGAATTAAGAAATTTATAAGAGAATGTGTTTTATGACAAAAGAAATTGGAAACTGGATAAGGAAAGGCGGCGCCAGTCGTAGACAATTCGTATTATTATATAATTCTGTCAAAAACGTATCTGAAATTTGTCATTTAAAAATTCCACATAAAGTAGATTAAAATTTCTTTTTTGATGGGAAGTTGGTAACACTGTACTTCACTCTGATGCGAAGTTTGAGCGCAATCTGTCAAGTAGTTTGTTTACAGCTGTTAATTTTATTAATTCGCCTAAAATCTGTTCAGCGATTTTTACTATGGATAATGTTATTGAATTTACCTAAAATTTTGTGCTACCAATGGAATTTCTTGTGTATATTGCGGTCTAGCTATACTTTTAAGATAATATGGTAAAATTATATCAGCACCTCCAATACTGTTTCAAAAACATTAACAGGCTTACTCTTTTTATTTCATTGGGTATTTGTCTAACCAGAAAAATCTCAATCTGAGAAAATAAATAATTCTTTACGACACAATAATACTGTAACATATTATACAGTTACGTTTCGGCCAAGCAAAAATGCTTACATGGCCAATCCAGCGAGTTGGAAAAACTGCATCTACATATGCACGCACTGGCCGAGAAAAATGCGATGGAGCTCCGTCGTGCATGAACCACATGTCTCTTGTTAAATAAAGTGGAACTTCTTAAAGCCGTGGAAGCTTTTTTGTTTGGCCAGCTTAAAGTCCGGACTTCAATCCTCTTGATTTTTCTATTTGGTCTCGAATGGAAGTTAAAGTTTACAAAGAATCTATTGGTTCACGTGAAGAGTTGTGGCAAAGGATACAAATCGCTGCCAACGAAGTCAGACGCAATCCCAATATGCTGTTTCAAACTCGAAGATCTCTCAGAAAACGTTGTGTAAAGTGTATCAGTGTCAACGGTGGATTCTTCAAATAGTTACTTTAAACCATTATTACATATTTCATTTGTTTTATTGTTAATTGTTGTAGTAACATGAAGAAACACATGGTTTGTTTCACTTTTAATTTCTCGTAGGTATTATCAAAACATAGTGTTCCTTAAATAGATTTTTCTTGCAAACGGATAGAGATACCGAAATGAAACAAGAATACATAACACAGACCAACAAAATGTAACTTTTTTTGGAAGCAGAAACTTGAATATATACTTCCGAAGGATTTAGGTGCGCTGAATCCGAATCTGGCAGCAGAATTGCTCTATCACGTCAGGTTTTTGAGATATCCTAAACTAAAAGTGCAAAAAACACTGTTTTTCGTCATATTTGATGTTATGTAGTAATGCCATCTATTCTTTTTCAAAAAACTAATACATTGTATCTAAAAGTACAAGGCTCCCTCCTTCTAATGTCGTTGAGTTTACTCAAATATCTTTTTTTCTTCGTTGAGATATGATATGTTGAAATTTTTAAGTTTCTTAGTTTCTTAATATGCGAAAATCTACTAAGGATCCCTTAGACATCAAGCAGTCGATTGCAATTCAGAAACTTCATACCCATACGGTTTGTGGGTTTGAAATTGGTGGGCTTGAAGTTTGTAAGTTTGGAGTTTGTAGGTTCGAAGGATTGGGGTTTATGGGTTTAGGGATTATGGTTTTGGGATTTGTGGGTTTGTGAGTTTGAGTTCGTATGTATTGAATGTTTCTGAGTATGAAGTTTCTGAACTGTAATCAACTGTTTGACGTCTAAGGGATCCTTAGTAGATTTTCGCATATTAAGAAACTGANATCGGATAAAAACGAATATCACTACTTTCTTTGACCTATTCTTCTCAGTAATAATGGAGTGTTTGCATAACAGAATGTGTAGTGTTTTGTCACTTAATGCTATTCTACAACGCAAGTTAATAGGTACGAACAGTACAAGCAATTTTGTTAATATTCCTTACACATACTTCTATTTGATATATAAAAAAAATATTCGAATCGTACGCCATTTTTATCAACGAGTGACATGCTAGACTCTAGACACACTATTGCAGAAAACTTCTTATTTGTGTAACTCCTCTCTGCTCTGCCTCTGTTACATAATAAATGAAGGACAGTAGTATGGGATTTTGTTGAGCTTGAGCTTCCTACACGGAAGAATTAAGGCATAGTCGCACGTCACACTTTTAGATTTTTTTATTTTTAGTTAAATAACAATATCTTGCAATTATAAAAAAATAACTGTTAAGTCTTTTCAACATTAATTTATTTTATGATAATATCTGAAAAAGTGGCAAACACCCCTTTGCCTCCAAAACCATGTCAATACATATTTTAAATTTTGCTTCATTTTTACTTTAGTTTTCATTTTATTTAATTTTTATAAAAATAAACATTATTTCAATTGCTTGCTTGCCCTTTCATGTTACAGGGTAACTACTAATATTGTTCAAGAGACAAAAAAAAAATACAATTTTTTAACAATTTCGCCACAAAAAAATGTGTGAATAAATATGAGCCATCAATATAAAATAACGTACCAAATTTGATACTGATCCTTTAACAAGTTTAGAAAAAAATTGCCAACGTCAGCAAATATCAAGTTGCTATACCATCGTAAGAACTCAGAACTGACTTCTAGTTCATTTGAACTTTTTGTAATGGATAGTTTAAAGACTTGTAACTATGGGAAACGTTATTTAAAATAAAATTTCAATGAAAGAAAGAAAGAAAGAAAGAAAGAAAGTTTATTGGACCATGTTACATATACGCATACACATTTATGGCAAGTCAAAGGTACAAATGTGAATACAATCATACATATAAATGTGTATAAGACAAAGAAAATATAGTATATCAAACATAACATATAGAGTACATCATCACAAACAAGCCGAAACAATCCAACACGAAGCGACATATAACAGCAATTATTTATAATCTGTATTAAGAAAATCGTGTATTGTATAGAAACAGTATTGACTTAGATGCCTCCTAATTACAGTTTTAAAAAAATTCAGATTTAACGATTTAACAGTAGTTGGCAGTTTATTATAAAGCCCAACGTTAAGAGAATTTGATTTTAACCTTGTAAGTCGGAAGCGGTCCGTTCTAATTGGATTAGAGTTTCTTGTGTTATATATGTGAATGTCCGACTGAAGACAAAAACTGTTTATATTTTTGTGTATTTCAGTTAAAATGTAATATATGTATAGGCAGGGTAATGGCAAGATCCCAAAGTTAATGAAATGTGGTTGACAATGTTTTCTGCCGCTCAGACCTGCTAGTACTCTAATCGTTTTTTTTTGTAAAGAAAAAATCTTATTTGACTGGCTAGAATTACCCCACAAAATCACCGCATAGCACAGACGAGAATGAAAAAATGCAAAATACGAAGAAATCAAAGTCTCAAGTCTAACCACAGATTTCAATTGGCGTAGTAAAAGAATAGTACTTGGGAGTGCCTTCAAAAGATGTCCAACATGCCCTAACTAATTTAAACCATCATCTACAACTACACCGAGCAGCTTTACTTGATCACCCTTTACATTTGCTCTATTTGAAGATATAGTAAGCCTTTGGGTTTTTTCAATATTCACTGTAAGTTTGTTAAACGAAAACCACTGCTCCGCCCGCTCAATTAATTGGTTCATTAGAACATTCAGCTGAGAACAGTCCCTGTGTGACACCAACAAAGTAGTGTCGTCCGCAAACAGTATACATTTATTAGGTAAAAGAGAGTAATGAATGTCATTTATAAAGATCAAAAATAAGATTGGTCCCAAAATGGATCCCTGTGGTACACCATGGTTATTCACTTTAAATTCGGACACATTATTGTTAATTGTGACACACTGAGACCTGTCCATTAAGTATGACTTAAAAAAAACTAGTGGCAAACCCCTCACACCGTAATGCTCCAACTTAGCCAATAATAATTCGTGGGGGACACAGTCGAAGGCTTTTGTGAGGTCGCATAAAGCAATAGCCGTGTGTTCACCCTTTTCAAGTCCTCTGATAACGTCTTTCACAACCCCATGCACTGCATTGGTTGTAGACCGATTCGGTCTAAAACCAAATTGACTCGCACATAAAACGGAATTGTTTTCAAGGAAAGTATATAATCTCGCCTTCATTATGGCTTCAATCACCTTACCAAAAATTGGTATAATTGAGATTGGGCGATAATTATTTGTAAGATTTGGATCTCCTTGTTTGAACATTGGTAAAATCTTAGTCAGCTTAAAGCACTGGGGAAAAATACCCCTGTTGAAGCAAACATTTATTAGTGAAGTTAAAAATGGGAGTATTAATTCAATAGTTTCCTTAAGTATTTTCGAATTAATTTCAAAAACGTCAGTGCATGGGGAATCCTTCAGAGATTTAACTGCTTGTAATACTGTATCTTCCGATACAGGTTTTATAAAAAAAGAACTAGATGGAGAAGGTACTCGAGCAAACAACCTCTCAATTGATAAGTTGCTAGCTGGAATAGATTCTCTTAACGTATTAGCTATATTTGTAAAATATTCATTAAATTCAGTCGCGGATAATGTTGGCAAACTTACTGACTGCACCTTATTTCGCTCTTGGTTGACGATATTCCAACTAGCTTTTAGTTTATTACTAGATGTATTTATGTAATTTTCAAATGCTCTTTTTTTTGCTGCATTGATAGCAACAATATAGTCTCTTTGCAGATTAGTATAGATATTGTAGTGCAATGGATTTTTTGTAACATCATATATTATTTTAACGGTGGAAATTGTCCGCCTCACGTCTTTAAGTGTATCATCAAACCACGCGACAGCAGGCTTCTTCTTACCAACATTAATTTTTCGTAGGGGAAAGTGTCTTTCCACTAGATTAAAATAAGTCATACAAAGAAAATTAGATGCCTCCTCGACATCCTCATCTTTATTACTTTCAACATTTAAATGATCCCAATTTACGGCTATCAGTGAATTTTTTAAGTTCTCCAATCCTAGATTGGAAATTTCTCTTTTTAATACGGGTTTTGGCGTAGTATTTTTAGATTTAATTTTGATAAATTGGCCACGATGGTCGGAAAGGCAAGGTTCCACAACACCGGCTTCATAATCATTGGTGTCAAAATTAGTGACTATATTATCAACACATATGAGGATGAAAATTTCGAAACTCTTGTGTAATCAGAAACCGTTACATGTAGACCAAATGAGTCTATTATAGTGACCAAGTCAGTCAATTCTACCGAGTTAGATCTGAAGTCGGTGTTGAAGTCACCCACAAGCACCATATGTGAGTTTGTCTTACAGTATTTTGCCAGGATACTTTCTATATTAGTTAGAAATATGTCAAAATGCTTATTACCTAACATATTGCATGGCCTATATACGGTAACAATAACCAATTTTGCATCGATTAATTCAATTGCACAAAATTCTGATATTAATTCAGATGAAAAATTTTCAACTAATAATTTTTTATACTTAATTCCATTTTTTACATAAATGGCTACTCCGCCGTGTGAATTGTTAGACCTACAAAAACTAGCAGCCAAAACATAATCACCCAAGTTGATATTCTTTAACTGATTTTCATGCAAGCATCAGTGTTCTGATAGACAAACAACATCATATTTAAATTCTTGAAGGTAGCAATATAGTTTGTTAATTTTGTTCGTCAGACATTCCATATTTATGTGAAATAAACTAACTGTTTTATTATTAAGATAATTACTGTCATGAAATTTATTATCATGTTTTACCTGTCGCTCGTTTTTTGAAGTGAAAAAATCTATTAACATGCGTGCCTGCAGGCCATTTTGATGGACACATTGCAGATTTTAGATTGTCCTCGTTTAGTGTTATCTTGAAAGATGAATAGCTCTCCGGATGCCTGGAGTCCAGTTTTTCACAAGTAACTTTTGGGTATAATGCCAATGCCGTTTCAGAATTTTCAGTTTCGGTTTGTAATTTCAAAAAGAACAAAAGTTAACTCCCACAATCACCCTTATAGTTAGTCACTTATAATACTTATATTTGTCTTATCATTCGCTAAAATTTGATTGACACTGTGGCGATATATAATACTTAACATGTAAATTCTAAGTGCATATTTGCGTGACCATTTTTGAGAAGTATCGCCGAGTTTTATGTATACGGAAAATGATTATTGCCATTTGCATATTTTCGAAGTTTACGAGGTTTTATTTTACTGGCAGGAAAATTGCAATTTAAAATTCTCAACGTCCACGAAATATGGAAATAGGAATCCGTAATATAGTGGAGTATAGTTAAAGATTGGTGGCTATAAATAAAATTTATAATGTAAATTTAGTAATACATAGGAAAACCTAATTCTAAAAACAGATGTTACACGAAAAAATTGTAACACAGGTACCAACATTATTATTAAAAACAGTATTTCTATAAATTATTATTTGAGTAAGTGATTTAATATCTGGACAGCTTACCTCCTCCTTAATCAATTTTTTTTAGAAAAACATGGTATCTCGGAAGAAGATTTGCAAAATTTTTAAGAAACAGTCCGTGAAGTAATGTTTAATGTAAATAAATAAAAAATAGATAAGGTAGGGTCAGGTAAAATAAGGTAAGGAAAGGTATAAGATAAATGACAGTCAATCAATTCTTCAGTTTGTCCACCAAGAAGTCTACGAATAAATTTTGGGAATTCTTGATCGGTCTATTGACTAGTTAACCGAGAACAATCTACAGGGTCTACCTTCTTATTAAAGAAAGAAGCCAATAGAACTTCAGTAAACCTTCTGTCGAACTACCGATGTTGGACCTGTCTAAGGAGTAGACTCGTTAGTTTGAAAGACACGAACAAGAAGGAATCATACTAAGAGTCATTAATCTATTGGCTGATAAGTTTAATCAACCACCAAGACATTTAACACAAGTATATTCAATAAAATTGGCCTTGAACTAGATCAACTCCGAAATGTTAATAGTCAAATTATATACAAATTCACTGAAATATAAAAACTGTTATTAAAAAACATGTTTGCACATGCAGTCTCGAAAATCTCAGATATTTTGTTCAGATTGGCATTGGTATTGCACTAAATTAAAAAATAACATGAGAGTTATTTAGTAGTGAAAAAGTATTATGTTCGAAGAATGGAATGTGGAATTTCCGTAATCAGTTTTGGAACGATCTTCATTGAATCACAATTAATTACTCATTTCTAACAATAAAACATTTTCAGCCAAACAAACTGAAAACTAAAATTACAGATGTTCAAAATGTTATTCTTATATGTATAATGAATTAGAATCTGATCTCTGTGTCATGATTTTTTGTAAGTCATTATAATAATTTATATGTACATCTTGAGAAGTCCTCAATAATGAGACACCCATTCAACGCCAAATTACTTGACTATAAATAGTAAAACTAGGTATTTCGTGGTTCTTTCATACAAACTCTATAAATTTAAAATCCCCTAACCTCAACTACTAAACTAACTAAAGAATAGAATGGATAATTTAGGACTCCTATTACCGTTTATGAGATCTATAACCTCATGGTTAAACTGGGAAAGGACTGAACAGAGAAGTAATTCAAATCATCACCATACTTATGGTTGACAAATTTGGAGATTTGGATTCCTTCGTTCTCTTCACTGCGTTCCCAGTCTCATATGGTTATGTGACTATGGGATTCTCGAGCTAATCATTAAGGTGATATTTGATAAAATCATCATTTAAATTCATGTCTTGTTCATTCAGTTCCCAGTTTCATAGGGTTATGGTGGGAGCATGAGCTTATGGTGGTTTCCGATAAAGAGCTGAAGGACAGGGTTACTATGGAACCTATCAAAAGCATTAATAGATATGAGCTTCCTCGTACTGACACTTGGATTCTTAGGCTTGTGGTATTATGTAGTTGTAAGGTTAGGTTAGATTATGAGGGCTGAAGTTAGGGAGCTTCAAGGTTATAGACTTTATATAGAAATCTCAAAAAATACCTAGTCTCTTTATTTGTAGTCGAGTCGTTTGACGTTGTATGCCATCCACTATTGAGGATTTTCAAGATATACATATAAATTGACGATTTACAAAAAACTTAAAGTTTAAAACAGATTCAGATTCAGTGAACGAAAAATATATGTAAGATTTTTTTCTTTGTAGGCCTGTATTTCGCTGTAGTCCAAATTGAAATAAGTAGTGCAAAATTTCTATCTAATTTTGTTTTTCGATTAATTTAAAAAAAAAGTAGAATAAAATGTACAAATTTCCTCGTAGGTATATATTATTTGACAGTTAAATTAAATTTTTAACAAGATCCATAAAAAT
This sequence comes from Anoplophora glabripennis, assembly GCF_000390285.2. NCBI lineage: Eukaryota > Metazoa > Arthropoda > Insecta > Coleoptera > Cerambycidae > Anoplophora > Anoplophora glabripennis. The sequence goes on from NW_019416246.1 coordinate 130,406, forward strand.
TGTAAGTAATTTATGCGGATTTGTAACTAAATTCTAATAATACTATAAAAAATGTCAGCAAACATGACAGTATTATGACTACTAGAATGATTTAATTTCATCTACTACATCATATAACCTATATATTAAATACTGCAATTGCTACCAACAGCTTCCCATCTAGTTGGAAGCTTGCATATATCATACCTCTAGCCAAAGTCTCGAACCCTACTGAATACTCGCATCTTAGACCCATCAGTAAAGTCAAAAATTCTAGAATCAATAATGTAAGATCAAATTTGTTCTTATGTCTTTAGCAATAAAATAATATCTGCAGTACAGTCGGGATTTCGTGCTCAATATACCTACGACCGCTCTTTTAAATATTACTGATGACATATTTCGTGTTACTGATGCCCAGAAATTAACGTGCCTCGTCTTATTAGATTATAGTAAGGCGTTTGACTCTGGAGCACAACTTACTCTGTAGAAAGTTAAGTTTCTTTGGATTTAATATAAATGCTGTCTCTTTTATACGTAATTATTGAAGTAATTGTTTTCATAGCGTTTCACTTAATTCTGAGATTTCTAGCCCATTACCGCTTAGATTGGGAGTACCTCAAGGCTACATATTAGGACCCTTGTTGTTTTCAATTTATATATCCGACTTTCATACATTTATAAATAGATGTAATATACATCATTATGCTGATGATACGCAGATTTATCACTCATTTAGTTTTGATCAATTGCCTGTAGTTGATAGCTGGAAAAATTTAGGTGTATGGATCGATTCTGATTTGAGGTTTACTAAACACGTTAATTATTTTTCCAAATCAAGTTATAATATCCTCAAAAGTTTTACTCTCGAAGACATATATTAGATTTTAAAATAAAATTGCAACTCTGTGAGACACTCATATTCTCAAAATTGTATATGACAATTTTGTCTGCATATGCAGATACTGTTTATGGTCCTGCACTATTGGAACGCGATACAAAACGCATGTCTTCGATTTGCTACAAGACTGCGAAAATTTGATCATGTGAGCAATAAAGCTGATGTTAATTGGATGAAACTCGATAAACTGCGTGCTATTCATGGTTTTTGCCTCGTTCATAAAATTTTAAACATGCGTACACCTGAATATCATTTCAACAAACTCACACTTCTGTACTCGAATTACACTAACACGAGAAAGAAGCACTTATTACTTATACCTAAATACTCGTCTGCCACTATGAAACGTAGTTTCTCATATATATCCAGTAAGTGTTATAACAACTTGCCTCCACATTTTACACACTATTCAATTTTTAATTTTAAAAAGAAAATAAAAGAATTTCTGTCATACGGATAGCTAATTATCAGGAAACGGATTCTGCCAGGTTTCGGATTTCACTCGGGTTCATTTATTTATTGTTAGCATTTTGTTATTATTATTATTAATGTATTATTAAGTATTAGAATTAGTATTTTCTAATGTGTTCTTTATTATGTAATGTTTCTCTTTGTTTTTTATTAGGTAATTTTTGTTATAGCTACAATTATTTTATAAATTTAAATTAATTTAAGGTTAAGTTGAAAAGCAGCCTTTGGCTGATACTTCACCTTTTCATTGTACACTTCACTGGCAATGAATAAAGACCATTTATTATTATTATTATTATTATAATTATTATTATTATTGTTNATTATTAATATTATTATTATTATTATTATTATTATTATTATTATTAATAATATTTAGTTAATTAATAATAATCTCGAGAAAGTTGTACTTTAATTAAAATATACGTAAGGAATTCAAATTAAAAATCAAAGTAACATCATCAAAAAATTGAAAAATACCGAACTCACATTTTTTCGATTTTTGTATATTGACTTTATTTCGACGTGGAATTTTAAATTTAATCAAAATTAATGAAAGTTATTAATTTAGCCAATAAATCCTCGCCGTTATTGAAAAAATGCAAATGTTATTTTTAACTTGGGTCGATTAAACTAAATAAATTAACCAGTGTATTGAAACTGGGATTATTTAGTATTCAAAAAAGCAGAACATATGAGAAACACTTTTTTTAAATCATATAGAAAATTTTCAATTTGTCAACTTTTAAGCAGTGATGAAATTAATAGTTCCACATTCCACTGAAAGAAATTACTACCTCTTCGTTTTATTAATAAAAGTAAAAATCAATTTTTTTAATTTTGCAGCAATTTCATTTCGGAGCTCTTGAACCATTCTGATGTAATTTTCTGTGTTCTTTTTACCGGCGTTGCTTCTTCAAAGGTACGATAAAGAATCATTTTGTAAATAAATACCGATTATAATTATTTGAAAAAATTCCATTAAAATTTGAGAAACTCTCGGAAATTTTCCCCAGATATATGAAATTCCCTAATAATTTCAGGTTTTCCAGAGTTGTCAAATAGGTCTACACACTATATGATTAATGAAAAAATTATAGATTTTTACCTTGATTTTCAAGTAGCGAAATTGTAGTAATAATAAAAAATAGTAGGTATAGTAAATTATACACAAGGAATCCGGAGAAAATCATGGGGAAATCCGAGAAATTCCTGTGAGGACAAATTTTGATGCACAATATTATAACCGCTGTTCAGTACTCGTAAATTTCATTGCAAGGATATCAAACTAATGAAAAGAATGAAATTTTAATTTGAACGTTATGAATAATAACAGGAACAGCAATTGATTTGGGATGTAAGTAGTGTCCTGTTTTAAAAAGGCTGTTATTCAGGCTGTCAATAATAGCATAAAATTTTCAAATGCAGATCCAACGGTAACATACAACAATGCGCAACATCGAAAACTCTCCTGCACGTAAACAAACAGTACAGCAGAGTTTCCTGAATTTTCACACAGGGAGTCATCGACATCGAAACAAAGTAATCGGGTTCATCGAACGCGGGGATGAAATAGGGATGATGGCCCGGCGACTCCGCAGCCTGCATAGCTTTCGGCAAAGCAACAGAATGCACAAAATCGACAGTGTTGCCAATTTGAATCGTACGACACTAAATATGGCCCATTACTTGGATTGCAACAAATTTTAAACCAATATAACTTCCCGAATGTTGCCTGACCAATAATGCTTAGGCACATATGAATTATATGATTTGTTACGGAGTAATATAAAATCCTAAAGGAACTAAAAACAAATCAACAGAAGTGATTTTTAGCTCTCACTATAAAAAAAAGGTAAAGATAATGAAGCTTACCAGCAATTAGGCCATGCTTTCCCCTTTTTGCCTGCTAACTTACACTACCCTCCACCTTAACAATTACAAACATCCATGGTACGACAGAAAAATTCCTTCGAATTTTCCTGCCGCGTGCGGGATTCGAACCCACTATGGTTTTGCCGCACAGCCCTGGCTCGCCTCTGTAGGCAAGCCTTGGCCGCTTCGGCTACCGCCGCGCCCTTAGCTCTCACTAAGTTACATTTGCAGATTTTTCTTTAGTTGAATATTGCACAAATAACACCTGGAAAAACTGTGATGTCAAAAACATTCTTAAAGAAATCTTAGTTATTTGGCATTATAAAAATTGTATCTTTTATTTTTGCATATAATCATTATTTACCTCGTAATTTAAAGAATAATGTAAAAAAACACGAATTTAACGGGCAGCTGCAATGTGCTAGACTATGCAGTCGTTATGCCATCTATTAATAGGAACCCCAACTAAAATCCCATACCACTGTCCTTTTGTTTCAAATCACTCTAAGTAAGAATCCGATGGAATTTTTCGCCTAAAATAATCACTAATAATATTTCGCTAATTTCTGCACTAAAAAATTGTCATAGTTTGCTTTGGCTTTGTATTAGAAAGTGAATGGGATATACATGGATGCCCATTTTGAAAGGGATTGCAGGGTACACACTATTCGCTCCTGCATATCAGTATTAAATTTAATTTCCCTATTTAAGTTATGGAAACTTTCAAAGTATAAGGGACGTTTTTAATTTAACATTATTAATTATATTACAATGTCGTTAGCATATAGAAACACATTTAAGAAATATTTGAAATATAAATTTATTAACAGTCTTGAAACATTCATATATTTTCTATTAAAATTTATATTATTAGTATTAATTAATTTAATACTCTCAAACATTTCAAAAATATATATTAACAGCATTGTAATAATATCATAATGTCATATTTGAAGACATTTGGCAGACAAATAAAATTTACAAAGGGAAACTGAAATAAATACTGGAATAATCAATGTAAATTTACAATTACATATTAATAAAAAAGAGTAGGTACTTTTTCGTAACAATTACTCTTGCAAAACAATAAATCTAAACAATGTTTGTTTTTCATTGAAATACATAAAAAGTATTTTATATGGGCTATGTTATACATATTGTTGGAAAGATATTAAAAAGATAAAATAAAATCATTACAAATATAAGGAAGTCCATTAAAACAAAACAAAAAAATAACTAACAAAATGAGCTAGGTACTTATGCTAAAGCGTTCTACAAAAAAATTAATATCAATATCGTCTAAATATTTTTTTATATCTCTTATAACAACCGAGATATAGGCAACAACAAAACCCGCTAAATTGAAAGAATCCTTAAAACCAAGCAAGCTAGCCATGATTTCTTTGAGCCTATAAATTTAGTTTGAAAATGGGACACCAATACCATCCAAAATGAGTAGGTATTTCTCTATATTACTACAGACGGTATTTTTGGAGACAGAACAAAATGTTAAATCCAAAAGTTGTACAAATTTTCCTGAAGCGCCAGGCTTTAGAGCAAACAAATGAATATCACAGAGGTGTGTAAACATAAAGAAACTTTGTTATTTTAAATGAAACACCTTGTACATTTTTAAATACTTAGAAAGAATGAATGTATCGATCCGATTTACTGGGACATAAAGTTTGATTGGTTAATTGGTAATAATATAAGTAATCAATGAAATTATATGGCAAATGATCGTTCCATATCGATATAGACATTTTTGGCCATATCTCTATTATTATATGAGATAGACCAATTAAACTTGATACAGAGCCTTCATAAATGTTTACAAGACACGTGACCGCCAAGCTTGGGATACTCGATATTGCACCATTGGCACTGATATAATCTTTCCGATCTCAATTGAAGAAGAGGTTGGCAGTATGTACCAGCTTCGGTCGCTGACGCAACAACTCGGCATTGCAATATTTGAATAACTTGTTCCCATATTTATTTAGCCATACCCATATACAGGTCTGGACGAACTAAACGTGGAGGTGTTAGAAATGTGTACGCCCAGTTGAAGAATGTGCGCGGGAGCAAACGGCGTATAACACAGCCGCACTGGGCGACTGGGTAATAAATCTTAGTTGTTGACAAGTGGTTGACAAATTGCCGAGCAGTGCAGTACAGCAATGCGGAATTTGGTGTGATTCAAGTAATTTTAATTTATTATAGGCACCTTCTATTAATAAATTGCGACAGGGAGAAATAAGAGGGATATTTTGTTTACTAATATTATTACAACATGGCATTTTGGAGACCTTTTGAAACGGAACAAAATGAAATTTATCATCAATACAATAAAATTGTTTGAGGACATAAATAATTAAAATGTGGTTGGCCAAATGATGATATTATAGAAATTTTCTACACATTATATGCAAATTATAATTTTTTACCTTTAGCAGAAAACATTTTTAGGGACGCCTATGAAACTTATTAAATTAATTTTATTGCTAGGTGTTTTATACATGTCCAACTGGCTTCGGAAGGACTATAACGAAAATTCTCTAAATCTTGGGTCACCGATATTAATGATTCGTTTACTATGAACAATGACAAACCGTGACGTCTACGCTCGAGATAATGCTATCGCTGATTGGTTGAATAGAATCTCATGAAAAATTACACCACACCAATCACAGCCGATGAAACAGAATATTGTGTTGTAATCTTGAGCTTATTGTATTAATTTTACCGAAATTTAATTGCCAACGTAAAGAAAATAAAATTACTGTTCCAAACAAAATTACTGGTCATGTGTTTAAATCGTTTTAAAATGAGAAAAAATTGTTTTAGTGAAAAACTCGTAACAGTAACAGAAAATTCTATTCCCCCCGCAATATTTTGCAAAAAAAAACAGAATCATAAAATACGTAACTTTGTAGCTATGGCATCAGAAAAATCGACCTAAAGTAATGATTTCCACGAATGTCAAAACTCCTATATCTTGAGAACTAATGTCAAACTCACTAACCTTTGCTGTAAATTATATTGGGAAAAATGGTTCATTATTAGAATTTTTCAAATTTATATTAACGCTTTCTCTCTTTTTGAGTAAACTAAAGTCAAATTTTGATAACGCAAATGTTTATTTTGTGTGTTTTTGCAGACGATCGGCCGAACTTTCGGCGTATTACAATCCTGCGTGTGGTGCAATGCGATCCTCAAAAGCTGGCACCACCGACAATAGAGCACGCCATGCAGCAGGAGGGAGGGACGCACAGACAGACAGCAGCGACTACCCCATCCCGTCTAGCCGGGTCACAGCACTCTTGCTCCGCGTATGGATCCGTCTGCGGCCGCGACCTACCCCAACTCGCACAGCGGCCGCCGGGGTGGATGGCAGCAGCAGGAGCGGCCAGGACCACCTGTGAACTAGTTGCGTAACGCCCGCACGCACACGCGGCGTTCTGCATCGGCTGTTCTGCTTGCTGTTGGTGGTCAGATGTAATTATCGACTGCTCGAGAGCGATTCAGCAGCAAGGTGTCCAATAATATAATTAGACAAATATTTATCCACAGATAACAAAAATTTGCATTTCAGGAATAATTTCAGGAAAATTAAAGACAAAAAAAAATCTGTTGAAAACCGTAGATGATATCTTGAAGTGCGATGAAGAACCATAATTGCGGTTATAAAGTTTATTTTGTTTGTTTTTTTTTGTACCAACTATTTTCTTATATTCTTTTGTGTCTATATACAGGGTGTCCCAACATTCCGTGTACCTACATGAAGCTCAGTGGCGGTCCGTTAGAGGAGGCTGGGGAGGTTAGGCCTCCTCTGCAGTTTTTGATAGTATTGCAAAAGTTTTCATATAGTTTTTTTATTTTACATCAAACAATTAATATTATTTATATAATATGTAACTAATTAGGTACCTATTAAGGGAGATCTCGAGTACGTAAATATATGATTTTTAAATGTTCACTATTTTTCGCGCCTTCCGAGTTCGCATTATAATCGCTGGCAGGTAACTTTCTCAAGCCTTCAGCGTGTATCAGTTTATCAGGTATATTTGTATGCTGCGTGACCTTGAAAGCAATCCACGGGTATCTACATTCGAGCTCAATCAATGGAGGTTTGTTGCCACCTTCCATCTCTTTTTAACAAGCGAATCTTTCAATATAGCCCTTCTTCTCTACCACTTCGGCAATAGCAGTTTGTATGTGTGTATGTTGCAATGTTGCAATTCATAATAAAAACATTGGTCGCTTGTGAATACGAGTACGCGCGTTTCTGTTTTTCACTGGTGTTTATGTAAAGTTTTTCTTAAGAATTTTTGTGAGACGATCATAATTAATAGTAAAACAATCAATAGATTTTACTCTGGTACGTACTTAACTTCATTAAAATAAAATGAGAGGAAAACGAACATAACCTCAACAACTTCTTTAGTTGCATAGACATTGTGGATTATTTATTATTAAAAGGAATTAGTACTCTCAGTTATGATGAAAAGCTCATAATTAAACAGAAACCAACACCTTCTTTGCCGTCTTTAGTTGCAGTGGGTGAAAAACAAAATAGGGGATTTAACGATAATAATTATAGAAAAAACGATTGGTTAACTGCATCAGCTATTAGGAATAGATTATACTGCTGGCAATGTTTATTTTTTACTAATGATAATTTTTCGGTTCGGGGCAGGGTCGGTTTTAACAATTTAAAAAATTTAACAAGAGGCTTCGAATACTTCGAAAGGCACGAAAAATCGCAAGAACATATTTCCTCGCGCATTAAATTTGAAATGTTCGATAAACAGAATATTGTAAACGCTTTAGATTCTGTTCACAAAACGGAAATATTATAACATTATAATGAGAAGGTTCATGAAAATAGAGATATTTTAAATAGACTAATCGATGTAATATTTTTATCGTCTCACGAAATTTCTTTTCGCGGACAAAATGGAAAAGTAGATTCTGCTAATCGAGGGAACTTTAAAGAGTTAATAAATTTATTAAAAAACACGATTCAAAATTGCAGAATTTCTTAGAAAATGACACTGTTTTTTTCGGGAACCTCTAAAACGACTTAATTAAAAGTATTAGTTCAATTATCATAAGTAAAATTTATGACGAATTAAACAATTGCGATTTTTTCTCCTGGCCAGTTTATGAAAGCACAGATGTATATTATTGTATATACCTGTAAATCTCAATTATCGGTAATTTTTAGATACGTAATACATGGAGAAGTTGTTGAAAGATTTGTTGGATTTTGTGACATAACAAGTGGGAGAGTTTCAGATAGTTTGTTTAAATTATTAATTAATGAATTTGGAAAATTTGACTTAATAAATAAATTAATTGCTCAAACCTATGATGGTGCTACGGTTATCTCAGGTCATGTTAATGGGCTTCAAAGAAAAATAAAAGACGTCGCTTCTCAAGATTATTTGAATCATTGTTACGCACATAAATTAAATTTAGTTCTCTAAGTAGAGCTTGCAACGGCATTATAGAAGTGAGAATTTGTTTTTCAAATCTTTCCGGATTTTCCTCATTTTTTTTCCAAATCTACTAAAAGATCTGACGTATTAAATAAAATAATGCAACACAGGATTTCAAGTAATGCTCCCAATCGTTGAAATTTTTCTTATAGATCTGTTTTTACGGTCAAAACTTATTGAGGTTTTTGATTTCATCTCGGATAGTGAGGATTTTTTAAATGATCAACAAACTTTAGGATCCGCTTATGGATTAAAACATTTGTTCTTGGACAAAAATTTCATTGTTTTCTTGAAAACCTTTACAATGATTTTTGAACACACCGATGTTGTATTCCCAATTTTGCAGAATAAATTAACTGACTTAACATTTTCTAAAAAGGGAATTAATTCACTTTTATCAAAATTAAAAGAATTCCGTAATAATGAGATACATGTTTTTTTTTAAATAACAAGATTCTATTGAAACTTTGAATAATTTATTTGATCAAAAGCAAAATAACTTATTCTAATTTAGAGAACCTTGTAATAGATGGTTCTCTTATAAGAACTGTTCAATATGATTGTTGTCACTGATGCAAAGTAAAAAACACATTTTTTGTTTTTATTTGAAAATTGTCATTATTTTCACGACTATTAAATGAGTTTAATTGTTCTGGTGAAAAATACATACAGGGTGATTCAGAACTTATCCAAAAAAAAATCTGGATGTACAGGGGACCCTTACAAATACAATTTTGTATAGAAAAAATCAAAAACAGCAGTTCAAAAATGATTTAAAAATACACTTCTGCACGGCACTGGAAACTGGTCCACTGTAAAACCTGACCGCGCACAATGCGACCGGCATGGCGGTGTGATAAAAACGGACAAAAACTTTTGCAAGGAAAGAAATATGTAAATAGAATTGTATCGCACCTATTTTATATCGGCAAATTCAACTGCTTTTGCCTTTATTAATTAATAAAATTAATATGTGTTTTTAAATAATAAAATCATTTGACATACCCGATATTACAACAATTGTTCAAAATTTTATCCACCAATGTGTAAACACATTTGGGTCGTTGTACTCAGTTTCTACGAACTAACACAAATGTTGTCTTGTTTCACCATAACACAAATGCTTCACCATAAATTAAAACGATATCCATCAACTCCGAGTACACGCAAACCATTTTTGACACTAACTTCCCATTTTTGACACTAACTACTAAAAACCACAGATAACAGGTAAATATCGTAACGACGATTGCAAAATACGAATTCAGTATTCGGAGTCGCTGAGGCCACGTGGCGAATGACGCTAGAGACTACAGTTGTCCAGCTATGTAGTGGTTGAATGTGCAATAACTTCAATTTTTTTTTCTCGGAAACTATAAGGATTTTACAAAAATTTGTTTTACGATATTGATTCCATTTCTCATGCTGCATCTATTCTCAATTTTTTTTGGATAAGTTGTGAATCACCCTGTATAGTTTTTAATAAACCAATATGTTATTACGTGCGTGTATCATGAAAGATATGCGAATTGTTCAAATTTCAAATCAAACTTCATAGATATTGAAAGACATTTTCTGGAAACTGATCAGTTTAATATTAACAGAGGTGATTTTGGACGAAAAAAGAAAAATTGTGCAATGAATTTTGCGACACATTTATACTATTCCAAAAAAAAAAAAAAATTAAGATTTTTAATTCTGATACTAACGAAAATGAAAGTGAAGAAGAAAACGTTGAATATTATTTTTATTTTTATGAATGCAATAAAAACTAATACATATACACATAAAAGAAATTTTATTCTAGGATTACCTATCTATTTTCAGAATTTTGTACCAATTTGTAAATTTAGATTATAAATACATATATGTATTATCTGTTAACAAATAAATTGTATTGAAATAGGTATAAGTAGAGTCAAAGTTAATTTTTTGTACAGAAGATACCTGCCTAAAGATTATTAAGATCTCCTGTCTTTGTCACTCCTACTGCGGACTCTCTTCTTGATCAGCGCATCTCGCGGACTTTTTGGTCAAGATGTATAGTGTATTTCTGTTTCAAATTAGTACGATTAACTTCTAATATCACGTTTTTAGATATGTAGAAGCACTGGAATCATTTGGCTATGCCGTTAAAAAAGTTCCCGGAAAATAGTTATTATTTGCAAACGCAAACACAGTCATGTATTTAGAATTAATTGAGGTATAGATAAACTTATCAAGAATTGAATGTGCGACAGTATTACGAGTATCTACGTCAATAATTTGTTTGCGACTTTTAAACTTTCTTCTTGGACTTTTTGAAAGCTTTCATATTTAGCTTAGTATAGACTGATAATTAGGTATAACCTATAATGAGGATGGGCCTTCTAGGAAATTTGGATGAATGTGTAGTCGCTAAAAGAAATCTAGGACATTGGCATCAAAGAAGCCGACATTAAGTCATGCCATTAGATTGTTAGACATGTATATAGCCCAATAGTTCATCTTAATGCTCGTTATTTGAATTATATAATGTATTAGTTAAACTTAAAAGCTATCCGTTTTTTGAAACATGAGCATCCAAAAATCTTTATAGTCAAGGTGCGGATTATCGATGTCGAAGAAGATTGTGTTTTCTGTCACTTAATAGATTCTTTCAGAAATATAAATTATGTTACAGATAATGCTATGAATATTTTTTTCATGAAAAATGTCTCAATTACTTCTTGTATCTCCGCTATCGCGAATAAGAAAAAGTGTTCTCTTAGATTACAATATGTTAGTTAAGTATAAAGACGTGTCTGGGCTTGACGGGGTACTTTATTATCCTGTAATCTTTTTTGCTAAGCGTTTTCGAATCCATGTGCATAGGAAACTTTTCTTAAAATGATTTTTACGATGTTTCAGTTTGGCATCATGTTTTAGAAGCACTATGTATATACGAGTATGTAATGAAAACTATAAAAATCATGCAAATTTTATAAACATAACGTTTTTGTCTTAAGGCAAATCATCAAGTTTTTCACTAGAGCGAAGTATTTTTATTTAATTTAGTATTTTTCGAGAAATTTACAGTAGTACACAATTAAGTGCAGAAAATAATACTGAAAGTAATACCTATTTATCTACACTAACGAGTATAAAAAACATTTTGCTCAAAAGTGGTACAATGTAAAAAAGTGGAAAAAAAGGACAGCAGATCAAGTTATCACATAAGAACATATGATCCACTGTTAAAAAAAGAGACTTATGCATCTTCAGGAATATTTTTAAATACTTATTAACGAATATTTCAGAATTTGTTCACATCAGATATTGTGTCAGCTGGATCATGTTTTTGTCTTAAAAATATAAACTAAGTACCTATGTTACTCTTTCGTATCACATAACATGAATCAATATAACTGAATATTATAGACAAGAAAATTACCTTTAAAAATTATCCACAATAGATAAAATGGCACGCATTTGTTCAAGAAATATACACTTTAACGTTTGAACGTAGATATAATACTTCATTTTTTCTTTCTCATTTCACTTAATTTTGTTTTTGTATACAGGAATTTTATTTATAACGATCAGAATTTTGTATTTACTGCTCCCAGATTGGGTGCCAAAATTCTACTTTGAGAATTTTCTTTGTATAAATAAGAATTTGTTACTTTGTTTCTCTTAATTGTATTTATTGTAGACTACTTTTTCTCATAAACAAGCCCTATTATCACAGACAAACTGTTGGTTTAGTTGAATTTAATTTTCACTAGTTCTTTTTCTATTTCGCTGTGCCTTCTCTATCAGAATTTATTGCTACTTGTTTCTATTTTTTGTTAATATAATTTTTACTTACAACTTATTTTATAAGAAAAATAATTTGGAATTGGTCTACAAATTTCCATAAAACAAAACTAATTATCCTGAGCTCTAGCTAAACTGAAATTAGTTTTATAATTGTTTATTTTTTAAACTAAACGACTTTTGATTTCCTTTAGTCCCTTATTGGTGGACTTCCTTCCTGATTTATTCGAGCCACCCGGTATCATAATTCCCCTTCTCTTGTTTGTGCGGCGTAGTGGTTCTGCCATATTTACTTGTCTATGTTGTTTGTTTGAATTCAGTTTTTTATTTTCTCTGGTTTTACTTTTGATATTTTGTTTTTTTTCTTATATTTTCACTTTTAATCTCAATTTATTTTTTAATTTTGTTTCGGATTTAATTTATTTTATTGAGTATGCACTGTTTGAGTGCATACTCAATATTGTATGTATATTGTGAGAGTATTGAGTATTGCATTGTTTCTTTACTTGTTTGTTAAAGAACGATGTCTGATTTAAATGGCTTAATATATAATTTAAATAGTTTTTTTACGAAATAAATGAATAATGAAGACTTTTCGAGAATGCCTTATTTTATGGAAACTTTTTATAGAAAATTATCCCATTATCCTTGATATATCCTTATATATGTTATTGGTTGCTTTTCGTACAACTTTGTAGATGTCTCTTCATATATGTTCAAGTTTTTTGAGTACTTATCAATTATTGGCATGTTTGGCATACTTTTAATATTTTCTTTAATCTTTTACTTAAATACAAATACAAATAAAACCTGATCGGCCATACGACGTTCTTTTGCAACATGACAATGCGCTACCAAATATCGCCAATGTGACCAAAAAAGCTATTGGTGAGTTGAATTGACAACTTCCGTTCCACCCGCTTTACTCTACCGATCTCGCGCCTTCTGATTTTTATCTTTTCCGCTCTTTGTCGAACTCCTTAAGCAGTGTTTTTTTTAAAACGACAATGAGTTTAAAGATTGGTTGGATGAGTTGTTTCAGTCATAACCGGAGGATTTCTCCATCGAGCAACTTGTTGAACGTTAGGAGATCATAAATAACGATGGAGAATACAGCACTGATTATTAACCTATTAGAGTTAAATATAAGATTCTTAATTTTGAAAAAAAAATTCATAATTTTATATGGTTGCCGTTACCAAGTTTTGCATTTTTCTTATCAACTGATATGTCAATTTCATCTTTTTGATTAGGCAATGAAAATTACGGTTATTATGTTATGTTTTCAATTTTTGGAAAATTCTGATAATGAAGTTTAGTGAGAAATTCATTGTTAAAATCAACTTTAACTAAGAGTTTTGCATTCTGTAATATATTTCGTGTTTTGGTAATCGCTTCTGGATCCGACCAATATCGTTTTTTATACAAAATAGCCACCTTTTTATATTTTTGATGATATATGTAAACGTTATTTCAATTTCCATATGAACTAAACCTTTCTGCTAATGTTGGACTGCATGCACTACTCTAATTGATTGAATGCATGTGCATATGTAGTTTTCCATTAAGTAAAACTTTGTGTGTTTTAATTTTGTGAATTTGGTTTCTGGCTTACTGTGTATATCTTTCTCAATTTCCTATTTTAGTTTTTTTCTGTACCTGCTTCTTTTCTAACTTAATTGGATATATTATTCTATTAATTTCATTGTTGAATGTTCCAATACATTTCAGAAAAGATTAATTTTAGTTATTGTTATTATTTAACGCAAAATAAAAAATACGTCTCATATTGCCAATATACATAGAAATAATATTGGAATTATTCATTACCATAAAATAAACAATGTATCGACGAGAGATCATAATACGGTAACTGTTTTTTTTTTTTTTCTATTTTCTAGGATTTATTAATATTTATAATATACCGACATAATCGACAAGGAGATAGTAAGAAAACCTGAAAATTACAGTGTACGCCCCATTATGCAAATCACCGGAGAAATCGAGACTTTACGGCACGTCGACATCTTACAGTCCATTCCACTAGGGCGATTTCATAAAATCGCGAACACAGGAAGACCGGTGGGGATGGGCAGACCGATAGACAGGAAGTTGCGAACAATGCAGACATGAGTTTTGGTTAATGGTTTATTACACACACGGCGCAAGGAAGAAACGGTATCGCGTTTAATTATAACTAATTGTAGACTCAATTATAAACAACCTCCAACGTCGGCAGATGATTTGAATTTTTAATGGCGATCTTTTGGGTTTTAACATAAAACGAGCCAGACGACTTCCTTCACGAACGAACGGTCCACATATTAATTTTTACGTTACGTAACTCAGAAATTGCGCCAATCTGTAATTACCAGGGACAGATTATTCACCAGGAACAGGCAAATAAGTGACTGCCTGGAGGCGCTGATATTAAGGTAGAAATGTAATGGTCTGGTTCAGCACGCGGCAGCGGCGATTGTTGGGAGATTTTATTTTTTTTAAGATTGTCCAAAATATTTAAGTATTGTGTATTATTTATTAATTAATTTATTAATTAACTAATTTATTTATTTATTTATTTAGTTATTTATTTAAAAACAACTGCCAAGAGAGGACAGAGCCCAATTATATGGCAGGTATAATACCGATTTAAAAAACTGATACATTAACATAATTAAAACACAAATGGAAAATACGCTTGTGAACAAAAAGAAAAGACAATAAACAGAAAAACATCTACGTCTAAGAACAATATTCAAGGTGATTCACAACTTATCCAACAATTGCGCAATGCGCTCTCTCCATGTGACCCTAGGCGATTCCGAACACTGAAATCCGATTTTAGTGTTAACGTTTTGCGATAGTGTTTACATTAGTTGTGTGTCAAAAATAACTTACGTGTATAGCAACTCGGGTTGATGGACAACGTTTTAATTTATGGTGAAGCAAGACAACATTTGTGTTAGTTCGTAGAAACTGGGTAAGACGAGCTAAAATGTGTGTGACGTGTAACGTCAGTGCACAAAATTTTGTTGTATCATCAGGTATGACATATTATTTTATTAATTAAAACCACAAATTAATTTCATTAATTAATAATACCGTCATACGTAGTTGATTTTGCTGATATAATAAATAAATAATTGTTTTGAAAATTTGTAGTTTTACGTTTTTTGAGGAGGCAAATACGAATATGCATACAGTGTTGGGGTCACGTCTAGAGGGCGCTAGTTATACTGTCCTATCAATGTAAAAATCTGTCTAACTTTTTGTTATTTACAATTTTGAATTTTTTAACTACAAATTATTAAACTACGTTCAATTCTAAATAAAAAAGGTGTACTAGTTACAAATCGATAAGGCGCCGTTCCGGCGAAAAATATTGGGTTCACAAATCACTTGGGTATTGAGAAATACTTGACCTTCACTGTAAATTAACTTTCGCTAGAATTCGACGTTCTGAATGATCAAAATAAGCTCTTTAACGTTAATTTTCACCCTACGTCTAATATTAATTCTAAGTACTAATTGTAATTGTAACTGGCTGGTTGTGAATGAAGCTTTAAGATACCAAGCCTGAATTAAGAATTAAAACAAACATTACAGCAATTAAATTTTTTTGCTTGATTTTATTATGCATATCTTAACAAATTATTAATTACCAGCAACTTCAATGCACTTTCTTAGCCTTTTATTAAGATATTCTCTTCTCTAAAAAAATAACGGCAAAGAAGAACTACTTCTTAATCAAATTGGGTAGAAAACAATATGTGTAGTGACAGCTGTCAATTTATTATGTCCATGCCTACTACTTTGGAAAAAATAATTTTCTAATTTAATTCCCGTCGAATCTCAAAAACTTAAAATGTCTGTATTTCAAAAATTGTTGAGTTGGAGCTATATGACCAAAATATGGATTGACAGACAGCTGCATACTGCGTTCTAGTCTGTCTTAGCAGCTAGATGCAACAAGCGGTTGTTGTAAACTAACTCAGTGTGATTGCAACTTTAAAGTTAACATCGATCTCGGATCATTGGAGCAGCATCAAGCAGCGCGTTTGTATTTTATTTAGCGACACCGTTCTCATTTGCGTTTTAAAGGGCGGCAAAATTCTAGAGTGAACATAAAATAAAGGTTGATTCCTATTAGAGTATTACATTGTGAAACATTAAGCAGTAGTGCTTTATTATGAGTATTCTCACTTTAGCTACATTCAGAAACAAGCAGTAAAGTTTATTCGTGTGATATAGTTGCATAAAGTGGCAGTGGATATGTACGATGACGAATTGATGTTCTCAAGATCACATCAGAAGAATAAATCAAGTAAATGGAAATTTGTAGTTTGTGGTTATCCTGCTTGTGTATCATTTGTCACATACATAATACTCATTTCACTTTAACCACAGATTATATTCATTATATAAGGCTATGGTTATAGCAGACGCGTGTTCTGACGAACTAATTTTCAGACAAATAAGTCAGAACTCTCCCGAATATAAAATGTCGTTAACGGAAGTGCATTCCGATGAGTGATACTCAAGCAGTGTAACCGAAACATTACATTTATTGTGATTTATTTGGGTGAACATCACAACACCGGCACTATTAACTACAGCTTGATAATTGCTGCAGCATTTTGCTATTTTATGCCGCGCTGTTCTAAAAGTGATCATCCTGAATGAAGAACGGCTTTTAGAACGATTTTTTCTAAGAGACATAAACAATTTAAGCTTACGATTCAAGAGAGTTAGGTATTTACGTTGACGTTTAACTGCAATTAAAGTTAGTGATAAGGGACTAGCACCAACAGTATTTACCGTTGCCACTATCACTGCTTCTATTGCTAACACTAGCACTACCTCTACCCCAATTTCCTACCCCTGCTACTACCACTAGCACTAGTACTACCAGTAACACTATCCCTACTACTACCACTACCTGATGAATTCCAATAAAAGATAATATACAAAAATCATATCATTTATTGATTTTATTTTATTATACTGGACAAACTTAAGGAACAGGTCCCTGAAGTCATTCTGAATAAAAATGTTATAATACAGGGTGTCTCATAATTAGCTGCCAACCCTGAACAGGTCGATTCTATGATCAAAACTAAGTAAAAAAGTTCATATGAACATGGGTCCGGAAATGCTTCCTAAGGGCACAGGGACCCATTGAAGAGGGAGGAATGGAAATCATTTTTTTGCAATATCTCTCAATCGCGTTGTGATAAATGAATGAAATTTGGTATACACAGCTAAATTTTGATGAGCAATTTGATGGACTAATCCATTTATTTCCACAAGGTCCATTGGGGTG
>NW_019416246.1:149691-154347 GCF_000390285.2 Anoplophora glabripennis
ATTGCCAGTTTCTCTAAATTTAGATTCTATCTTACTGACTGTTGATTGGCTGATACGGCGATCTGGATGTTTTTCATTAAATAAATCGCAAACTTCCTGCTGCGTTCTAGTCTTATCCCCGCATCCGATAAGGATTAAATTTTCAATTCTTTGTGTAATAGTTAAATGTGCCATAATACTTTAAATTCAACAATAATTTTTATATCGCTTACAACTCGGCTTACAATATGTAGGTACTTAGAAAGTCGGTATGACAGTGACATTTTGTAAAGATTTACACCTACGTGATCCACAAAAATCTTCAGGCATTTCGAAAAACTGAACTAACATTCAATCGTCATTTACTCGAAAACTTTCCTATGTAAGATGGCAACATTTTAATACTGTCGGATCGACAATGAAACGATCTTTCAGAATCAAGAAAAAAAATAGGGAGTTGCTATTTAAAAAAATGTCGATGACGTCATTACTCGAAAACAAATGACGGTTGAAAATCGCCTTTTATGCTAAAATATATACTTTTTAAATTAAAAATCAACCTGTTCGGGGATTTTTCCCTAAAAAAATTTGTTTCGTTTTTACTAAATTTATTCCATACTTTAGGCGCGTACTGTATAGTTACTCGATAAGACCACGATTAAAAATTTTAAATTAAGATCAAGTGAATTAAACTCATTCAGCAATCAAAGTCCATTACCTACATGTTAAATATTTTTCCATTGCTAATGCTTAACTGTGGTAACCGGAAGANTTCATGGTCACAGAGATCACCAGGTCTCAATCCTTTAGACTATTCCCTGTGAGGTCATCTTACACGCTTTGTATACGAGACACCAATTAATAGTAGAGAGGAGCTTAGGCAGATAATTATTGATAAATGTTAGCAAGTGACGAATAACTAGGGGATTTATTCTTGGTCACCCTGTATAGTGTATTAATGCTGAAGGAGAACATTTTGAACAACGTTGTTGTCATTTTGTTATTGTTATTCCTGATAATCAAACATAGTAAAAGTTTAAAATCTGTGTACATCTAAGTACTTATTGATATTAAAATATTACTTCTAAACTTTAAAGGACCATAACTCGGTAACCATGGAGGATCGACCCCATGTATATAATAACTTTTTTACTCAGCATGACCTCATGAACTTGATCCTTAAGTTTGTCCAGTACGTCATGGAACACCCTGTATTTGTGTATCTAACATCTCATTTCCTTCATAAGCTTATAGGTTTCGGCTATTAAGTCAGCGTCAGTGAAAAAGAAAATAGACAATCATTGGCTGTATAGAACTACTAACAAATAACACTATAATTTAAGTATAAAAATGAAAATACCATTAAATGCTTTCAAACCATACTGACAAACTGAGGTCAAACAATCAATTGTTTGTTGTTCCTGATAGGAATGGAAAGAAACTGTTTACTAGTTTAAAACTGTAATAAAAAAGGATTCTAACTTGCCCCATAACACTTAAAATAAGAATTGCAATTTTTCATGTAAATTCATATTGCGATTGCCATTAACACTGCAATATAAAATATTTCCCAATTGTTACCTAATATGTTTCCAATTGTCGTCGGACGTTTTTATTGTAAAAGAAAATTCAAATAATGTATGTGCAAATTCTGTGTTCAATAGTTACCGAACATCTTTTGCTACGTAAAATGGCTGCTAGTAACATATTACAATTTTTCACGATATCGTAACATTTAAAAGACACGTGAAGTAAGACAAATATTGAAAATCGAAACAAACTAATTTTTAATATTTAAAATCATTTAGTGCACTAAGATAAAAATAATCTATTTGTATGAATTAAAAAATATGATAAAAGACATGGGAATCAATGGGGTACGATTTAAAACCCAATTAAAAGAAATAAGTCCAATGGAAAATTATTCATAATTGGTAAGATATATTAAAAAATAATAACATTAATTGTGTGATATATTACTCTATACAATTACCGACAATTCTCACAGTTACCTATGTTTTTTATAGATAATATATCGTCTCCATATAAAACCACTCCATTATTTTTTTAATGGTAAGTAATTAGGGTTAGCACTTAATATTTTATTATCGACTAAATTTTACTTTTATATCAATACAATAATTACGATTAATTTGAAAGAACACATGTTTGAAAGTTACTCTAAATTGGTTTATAATACTGAAAAGACATAATAAACCCACTAAAAATGGAAAGGTACATCTTTATAGTACGGGATGTAGGTAATAATTTCTTATTATTAAGAAGAAAACAGTTTCATTGGTCCTTTTCCACAAACATGATGTTAGACATCTAAAGCGCATCTATTTTTAATTACTAAATTAGCTAACTAAGAGTGTTGGTAGATTTTTAATGAAAATAAAAATGTTTACAAAAGGCACACTTNGCCTGTTCAGGGTTGGCAGCTAATTATGAGACACCCTGTATATCTGTACACCTGTACAACGGTTCAATTCTCCATGGTTACCGAGCTATGGACCTTCAAAGTTTAGAAATAATGTTTTAATACCAATATCGCTAGCCATGAACATGTTAGTTGACAAAACAAGTGATAGTTGTCAAAACTTATAAACGTCAATTTATGTAGTAAACTGTGTGAAGTTGTTTCTAGTAATATCCCTTCTATAAACATGTCTGTGCTGTTTTTAAACGAAGAGTATGTCGATTTAATTTACGTTTATGGATTTAGTTGCGAAATTCGCGAGCGTCCCGTAGAGAGTATCAACAACGATTTCTAAACAGAAGAGTGCCGAAATCGTCAAACATTTTATTCTATGTCTCGATAGCTGCGAACATTCATTTTCAACAATGTCAACTAACTATGATCGTCCCGAGCAGCAAAATTTGATTGAGCAAGAAAACATTTTGCAGATAATTCAAGACAGTCCAGAATTAAATAGGTACATATAGGTACCGGGTCCGAATGTTCTTCAGTGGAGAGTATGAAGAACATTGTATAGAAATCTACTGTATCCTTATCATGTACCTACAACAAGTTCAGCATCTGGAACAGAACACATGACTTACTTTCACGGGTAGGTACATCATAGCCAATGGATTCAAGCAAATCCTCAATTAGTAAGACGTATTTTATTTACCGATGAGTAGTTGTTTCCTCGAGACGGAGTGAACAATATTCACAACTCTCACAGATGGTGTGATGACTCAAAAAAGAATCTACTTTTCAACGACGATTTTCTATAAACGTTTGGCGTGGCATAATTCATGATTAACGAATTGGTACCTTCCCTTTTGAAGAGCGCCTTAGAGGAGAAGTTTACATCAACTTTTTACGTAATGAACTGCCAGATCTATTGGAAGATATTCCTATACATACCAGACAATAAATTATATTACAACATGATGGAGCTCCTGCTCATTTTAGTCGACTAACGAGAGGTCATCTTAATGAAAACTATATTAATAGGTGGATCGGACGTGGAGGATCACATTCATGGTCACAGAGATCACCAGGTCTCAATCCTTTAGACTATTCCCTGTGAGGTCATCTTACACGCTTTGTATACGAGACACCAATTAATAGTACAGATGAGCTTAGGCAGATAATTATTGATAAATGTTAGCAAGTGACGAATAACTAGGGGATTTTAAGAGCAGGCACTCACTTGCTCGTGCCGTACAGTGTATTAATGCTGAAGGGGGACATTTTGAAAACGTAAGTATGTAGGTGTGTCATTTTTGTTTTGTTGTCATTTTGTTACTGTTACCCCTGATAATCAAACATAGTAAAAGTTTAAAATCTGTGTACATGTAAGTACTTATTGATATTAAAATATTACTTCTAAACTTTAAAGGACCATAACTCGGGAACCATGGAGGATCGACCCCATGTATATCATAACTTTTTTACTCAGCATGACCTCATGAACTTGTTCCTTAAGTTTGTCCAGTACGTCATGGAATACCCTGTATTTGTGTATCTATCATCTCATTTCCTTCATAGACTAAACTATACAGGGATGGCCAGAAGTACGGAATAAAATTCATATCTTTTGAATGAGTTAATATTTTTTAAAACGCCGAAACATGTTAACTGATTTTGATTTTTCCCATCGTTCGGTTATATAATAATTAATTTTTCTTCAACCCCCTAACCCCCAGCTACCCCTACTTTTTATTTTAAAATGGAAACATAAGGCATGTGGGGGCTCGTTAAAAAGCTTATAGAAAACTGAATCCAGCCATACCAAATAAACAAGTTTTATTTTTTCAATAGCATGGTTTTTAGGGTTGTATAAAACACCTACTTAACAAGTGAAATAAAATTTAATTGTCTTCAGTGTTATCCTCCATGAATTTGCACAGAATAAAATAAAGAATTTGAAACTGTACCTATCACTGCTAAAGCAAAATAGATATATTTTTTATGTTGCGTTTTTTTGGCACCACTTACTTGCCAGGCTGTCTGGTTAATTTTTCACTTTAGTTGTAAATTGGAGTTCGAAACGTTACTATTGTGTCAAAATCAAGTTATTTACTGAATTGCAATGGTATTGTCGGAAAGGCAACGCATCGAAATCTTGATATTGCTTGGATGTGGAGACAAAATAAGAAGTCAGGCTGAAGTGCGCGATTTATTTAATGCGAAATATCCCGAAAACCAAATCTCGCAAGGGA
>NW_019416246.1:159020-168933 GCF_000390285.2 Anoplophora glabripennis
GATATTTTTCCTTCCTCAGGATAAGTAGCACTGTGGTCTGACTAATTTCATTGTTTAATGCAACCAATCGTGAAGTATTATGAGGATTATCTACCATACTTATCAAAATGTTCTGTTTGTGATCTTCACTAACGCTTGGACGTCCAGGTTTTGGAATATCTACAACATTGCCAGTTTCACTAAATTTAGACTCTATCTTATTGACTGTTGATTGGCTGATACGGCGATCTGGATGTTTTTCATTAAATAAATCGCAAACTTCCTGCTGCGTTCTAGTCTTATCCCCGCATCCGATAAGGATTAAATTTTCAATTCTTTGTGTAACAGTTAAATGTGCCATAATACTTTAAATTCAACAATAATTTTTATATCGCTTACAACTCGGCTTACAATATGTAGGTACTTAGAAAGTCGGTATGACAGTGACATTTTTCCCTAAAAAAATTTGTTTCGTTTTTACTAAATTTATTCCATACTTTAGGCGCGTACTGTATAGTTACTTGATAAGACCACGATTAAAAATTTTAAATTAAGATCAAGTGAATTAAACTCATTCAGCAATCAAAGTCCATTACCTACATGTTAAATATTTTTCCATTGCTAATGCTTAACTGTGGTAACCGGAAGACACAGGCTGACGACCTTGTACCACTTAAGTTTTTGTAATATTAATTGTGTATTCATTTAAGCAAAGGCGGCAAAGAAGTGGCGATGTTTCACATCAGTAACTGTTTCTAATAACAGTATGCAGTTTTCTATGGTATTATAACTATTCTAATATACTTTTTCTCTATATTCAGTCATACTACCTACATAAATTTAGATTTCAGAAAAATAGTTTTGTTGCTACCGATTCTTTCTACTTCTTTCTTTTCCATTTATAAAGATTAAATCGATCAAGATCAAAATCTTAACATCAAAAAGGAGGGAAAATAAGAGATAGAAATCGTATAATTGAACAAATAGGAAAAACTTGTAAATTCCAGTTATGAATTGCTACATAACTTGACCCAGAATTTTTTCTATAGGTATATTGAGCAATATAAAACATTTTTACACAGCAACTATTTCTCTTTTACAGGGCGACTCAGTTTTTTTTGTCCATCAACAGAGAATTAAATAAATTTTACTTCTGAGACTTTTACAAGATATTGGAAGTAATTTTCATTTTCTTTTAATTTCTCTTTATAAAAGTGTAAGTGTGTTTAAAAATATGCTCATAAAGGGTGTTCCAAAATTCATGAAAGAAGTAATTTTGATAGAAAATACAGGTTTTTAATTAAAAATTGTAAATTTTTCAAAAAACCCCAAAGAAAAAAGTCTAATGGCGTTAAATTGCATGGTCTGGGTGGTCAAATCTGATCTCCAAAATTGAATTGTTCCTCGGACTGTATGGTATGTGGCACCGTCTTGTTGAAACCACATGTCGTCTACAAACATCCCTTGTGATTTAGGCACAGAATAATGGATTATCATGTCGCGATAGCGAGCACCATTAACTGCTATTGTTTGACCAGCGGCATTTTCGAAGAAGAATGGTGTGATGATGCCTCCAGCCCAAAATGCGCACCAAACAGTGACACGTTGTAGATGCATTTGTTTCTCAACAATCACTTGTGGATTTAAACCCCAAATGAGGCAATTTTGTCAGCATCCACTTCCATAATCCATTCAAAAAACTCTCTTCGCGTTGCGTGGTCAGCAGGTCCAATTCAACTTTTTAAGCATGAAGATGCAAATCTTTCGTGAGACTAAACTGAGAGCTTCTTGTTATGTTCCTGGCCTCTTAGCAATACTCTCACAAACTGCTTCGATGTTGTATGTTGAATGATTTGTTGATGAAGTTAAATCACTATTTCTACCATATTTTGTACGAAAATTGCGAACTGTAATGTTTGTTTCGTGTGGCGTTCCATTTTTAATAATCCTGAACTGTCAGGTGTCACGCTGCCTTTTTTTTCGTTGGCAACACTTTGCCACACAAACGGTGCAAAATTCAAACCTTGAGGGAATTTTGAGACATCCGATAGATTACATTCCACTAAATACATACAGAGCCTTCATAAATGATTTTATTTACTTTATGTTGGCAATTAAATTTCAGTAAAATTAAAAACGATTAAAACACTAAGATCAGAATTACAATATTCTGATTCACCGACTGGTGATTGGTGTCAATTTTCACGAGATTTTATTCAACCAATCAGTGATTGCATTAACCCGATCACAGACGTAACGGTTTGTCATTGTTCATTGTAAACGAATCATTAGTATTGGTCACTCTAAGGTTTAAGGATTTTTAGTTGACATTACCAACCGTGCAATGTTGATTACTTAAGCTCGGTGGTCACGTGGTTTGTAATCGTTTATTAAGGTTCTGCACATGCAGAGTGATTCAACATGGAAATTTCAAAAATAATAAAAGGTAGGTATAAAGTCGGTTAAGTTATAAAAATATTGTGCAAAGGCAAGTCCTACCGAATGATGCCTTTCGTTGTTTTTTGTTTTCTTTCTTTTCTTGAGCAACTTTTAACAATGTAACAGAAACTTTACATTTGCATCAGTGATGATATTAGAGTTTCTGTTATACCACTGGACATGGTCAAGTGTGCAGTAGTATATTATGTTACAAGTACAAAACTCCAACTCCAAGCAAATTTTCCAAGATTAACAAATATTGCGCACGGGCCTTAAGCGAGGGTCACATTTCAAATGAGTGAAAAATTAGCATTTTTGCACAAGTTGCAAAGTTCATTTTTTCTACGGTAGCAATTTTATTCTCTAATCTCGGCAAAAGTATTTTTCATTTTATCATCACTATTATACTTACTCATGTTCTATATTTTTTACTGTAGTAATTTCAATATCAGAATCGCTGTTCATTTGTTGCATGTATGTAACATGAACCGACATTTGTCAGTTGCAAAAACCTGAGTTTAATTGTGCAGAAACAATTTTTACGGCACACGCTTGTCACTGTTACACTTTTGTCACTTTTTCGTCGTGTTTTAAATTTGAAGAAATGAGAAATTATCCAATTTACGTACAGCAAGTGATGTGGAAAAACGTAAAAAATACTTAATACAGAATTCGGAAAATTCTAATACACCGGGTGATTCAGTTTCATATTCCCGGCCTCGTATCTCTTTTGTTTTATCAAATAGCTATAACAAACCCTACATATTTTTAAATCGCCGCTCAAACTCTATCAAATGACATTGTTAGATCGTCTCCGTGGTAACATATGTTAAATTTGCTATAGTCAACTGTTTTTGTTCAAATGGCACACTATATATTTTTTTATCAATTCTGGAAGATATTTTTTTCTGCATTCAGCTATACGAGTATAAAAAAGTCTATAGTTCCATTAGAAATATTGCTAGAAAAACAGCAAAACAGATGAAACCTAGTTTCAGTAACTTTATTCTGAAAAATGATAGCCAGCTTCGGAAACAGCTGAATTTTGACGTTTCTAAATATCGGTTTTTGAAAATAATTGACATTTTATACCTACCCACTCTAGCTATAACTAATTATTATTACTATAACATGAATACTTATAGTAACCAAAAAAACTAGATATGATTTTAATTTATGGAGAGTGCTAAAAGAACGCTAAAGCTGCCAGGCATTCATACCAACATCTTTTTCCGCAGAGATAACTTCCATCGGATAAAATTTTCGGAAAGTTAGCCAGGAATTTGGCAGCTGATGGTTTTCAAAAGAAAAGAATAGTTTTTAAACCTAGAAAGGTAAGAGATGAAGAACATTCGATAAAGATGTTAAATGGTCTGCTATAGATTTCCGGATCTAATTCCTATAGATTTCTTTCTTTGGCCTTACCTAAAAGAAAAAGTTTACTCTTCACCTTTAAATGATATTGACGACCTTAAAAACAGAATAAGAGTAGAGTGTCGCAGATTAAATGAAGAAACACTAGAATGTGTTTGTAGAGAGGGAGTAATCAACAGAGCTATTCTGTGTTTGGAAGCAAATGACCTCCATTTGCTTTTGAACATTTGAAATAAGTATTGTTTCAAATTGTTATCTTATTATCGTATTAAAAATAAAATGTTACTTTAAAAAACATAGTAACTTGTTTTCGCAGCTGGCTATCATTTTTCAGAATAAAGCTACGAAAAATAGGGTGCATTTTTTTGCTGTTTTTTCTAGCAATATTTCTAATGAAACTATAGACTTCTTTACATAGTTGAACGCAGAAAAAAAATATCTTCCAGAATTAATAAAAAAATATATAGCGTGCCATTTGAACAAAAACAGTTGACTATAGCAATTTAGACATATGTTACCATTGAGACGATCTAATAATGTCATTTGATAGAATTTGAGCGTCGATTTAAAAATATATAGAGTTTGTTACAGCTATTTGTTAAAATAAAGGAGATACAGGGCCGCGAATACCAAACTGAATTACCTGGTATATACCTACTTACAAAATTATTACAAAAAAGTAGGTTTTTAAATTTTAAGCACGTTCCTTTAAAAGCAAATTAGAATTATTTCAATACCCCATATATCGGAAAAGAAACTTTGTATGGATATATATACGAATTGATTTTTTTTCAAAAAAAAATATTTCTAACAACTATTATTAAGAAGCTACAACAAACCCGCTCTCTATATGTAATTTGCAATTTTTATAGGATTGACCATATAGAATTGAAGTAATAATTATTATAAAGATACTTGATACTCTCATGAAGAAATATGTTATTTTAACATTAGGAGTATCTTACAGTACACAAACACAGACACACACAATTTTCCACTTTACTGATACTAAATAACACAATATATATTCATATAAAATATATAAAGTTGATCAACTTTAATATTTATTTTAAAGAAGTACAAAGTCAGTCAAGTTTTGTACAAAAACATGCACAACAAATAAACTAAAAAATAACAATAAAAATTAATTTTGTGACTAATTTGTCTAAAGCAAATTTATTTAGATTACATACCAATGTATTGGTATGTAAAATACCAAACACATGCCTAGGTATGTAACATCAACAAATTTACTTAGTTGTCTACATTTTGCAAATAAAATGAATTTTTATTGGAATATAGGGATGGTCAATTTTTATTTATATTTTTTATGTGGAATTATTATATGTTTCTATCGTACATAACTTGACAGATTTTATAGTACCTACTTAAAAAAATAAATAAATAAAAAAGCTCATTATACTGCATTTTATATTACAACAAAAAACATTTTAAATGTAGAATTCTAAAGACACTAATAAAAACGACGAAACGTCGACAATAAAATGTCCAAATCAACTTTTTTGAATATTATTACAATGGGCCTAGAAATTAAAAAGTTAGTAGTACTTATTTAGTGTGTACAATGCAATTATTTTTTGTTAGATTTTCTCCACGGTAAATCCTAGAAAAGTAGATTTAAAAATCACAGATTGTGATATCAGGTTCTTATGACTACAATATTCAATTAACGAACAAGGATAAAGCAATGTTTGTATGTAAGTCTGTTAAGCCACTTGGAAGGACGCTATTTTGTGAAGTTAGTGATACCATGGAACATCGATATAATTGCCTTTATTACTGTATTTTAAACAACAAAAAAAGTGCTAAATCCATTAAAGATGGTAATTAATTCATTAGGTACAAATTAGAAGTGAAGCTGAGACTAGTGAAAAAGGTCCACTGCGTTATATTCGTCAAAGTTCCAATAAAATTTGTATTGTATATTGTATATAAAAATAAAGTTGATACTCACTAAAATCGATGAGTAACCTTCCATAGCCCTGCCGTTGATAAGGAGGTAACGTGAGGATGCAAGACACATTGTAGTTGAGAAAGGAATTCTTTTCCTGAAAAAGAGGGAACACATTTCAGAAATTCTTACATCCAAGTCATTTTCCAAAAATACAATTTTTTTTTTTTATTTTTATATATTTTTTTAAATTCAACCAACAACATAATTTGAGAAGTACTGTCCACGTGGAAGCTAATGATTTATGTACGCGCATCAACAATTTACGAGTTCTCTAGTCATGTCTCAAGATTTAGATTTAGAATAAAACCTCATTCTTTTAGTTTCACATCGCAAGTTAAAATCTAACTTTAACGCACTGTAACGGGCTCTAGTTCTAAAAAAATAGTAACTGGTTTTAAAAGCGAATTAAAATTAAATTATGCAGTATAATATTAACCCAGATTTTAACTTCACAACAAACACTATGATAAAGTTTAAAATTGTACAATTTTCATTTGATAAATTGCCCAAAAAATACTAATAGTTACTTGATACAAAATACGTGATAGACCAGGCAAGTTAGATAATAAATCAGCATTTTTTTTCTGATGAACCGATCGAGTTGTGGTTTTCGACATTGTCTTTGGAAAAATATCAGGANTTTCAAACAATCAATTGTTTGTTGTTCCTGATAGGAATGGAAAGAAACTGTTTACTAGTTTAAAACTGTAATAAAAAAGGATTCTAACTTGCCCCATAACACTTAAAATAAGAATTGCAATTTTTCATGTAAATTCATATTGCGATTGCCATTAACACTGCAATATAAAATATTTCCCAATTGTTACCTAATATGTTTCCAATTGTCGTCGGACGTTTTTATTGTAAAAGAAAATTCAAATAATGTATGTGCAATTTAAATTCTGTGTTCAATAGTTACCGAACATCTTTTGCTACGTAAAATGGCTGCTAGTAACATATTACAATTTTTCACGATATCGTAACATTTAAAAGACACGTGAAGTAAGACAAATATTGAAAATCGAAACAAACTAATTTTTAATATTTAAAATCATTTAGTGCACTAAGATAAAAATAATCTATTTGTATGAATTAAAAAATATGATAAAAGACATGGGAATCAGTGGGGTACGATTTAAAACCCAATTAAAAGAAATAAGTCCAATGGAAAATTATTCATAATTGGTAAGATATATTAAAAAATAATAACATTAATTGTGTGATATATTACTCTATACAATTACCGACAATTCTCACAGTTACCTAAGTTTTTTATAGATAATATAAAACTCCATATAAAACCACTCCATTATTTTTTTAATGGTAAGTAATTAGGGTTAGCACTTAATATTTTATTATCGACTAAATTTTACTTTTATACCAATACAATAATTACGATTAATTTGAAAGAACACATGTTTGTAAGTTACTCCAAATTGGTTTATAATACTGAAAAGACATAATAAACCCACTAAAAATGGAAAGGTACATCTTTATAGTACGGGATTTAGGTAATAATTCCTTATTATTATGAAGAAAACAGTTTCATTGGTCCTTTTCCACAAACATGATGTTATCACCAATTAAAAAGTTTGTAGACATCTAAAGCGCATCTATTTTTAATTACTAAATTAGCTAACTAAGAGTGTTGGTAGATTTTTAATGAAAATAAAAATGTTTACAAAAGGCACACTTATTCCGTAATTTTCTGTAATAAATCTTTATAGGTTTTTTATCAAAGCAACTCGTCTATCCAATTATAAAATTTCATTGCGCTTAGTAAAAATAGGATAACTGAAATGAATTTAATTTCGAAAATGTATTTAATACCAACAATGAACTAATTCAACTTAAGCGGGGCAATTTTAAGTTCAACATTTTAGAAATTCTAAACAAGTTAGAAACAATATCTCTACACTGTACCTGTATATAACTGTACTGTATATAAGTTTTCTTCAGGGTATAAGACAATTAATAATACATTCAAAATAAGGAAAAAAGGCATTTTTAACCTAGTATGTTTATTTTACCTTTCCTAAATTTTTCACGCCTGTTGAACATACAGAAAATCGCGTACGGTACTATTAACATAATCACACCCCACAGAATAGTTTTAGGAATATATTAACACATGTAGTAATCACAATTATTGAGTATCTTTACACATTTGCTAGACAAAACAAGAAAAGTACATTTTCTGATGTTCTCTGTGATCTTTCAATGCGAAAAATTTAAGGGAGTTTCTCTCTCGAAAACGTAGGAGTTGTTAATATAATTTTTTAAAACTATAAATCTATAGAATCATTCAATAAAATATTCATATAAGTCACTTTTAGGCATTTTTATAATTTATAGGCAACTCTTTAGCGTCATTGTAATGGATACAGAACAGTACGTGGTTAAAATCATGGAACCTTTTTTCTAGAGCACCCTGTATAAACATTCAAAAAGTAAACCGGAAAAAATGAAAAAGGAAGAACAAATGAAACGGAACCACTGTCCTTTTATAATATTACAATGTGATGGTGCTTTTTACCCATTATTATTATTATTTTTATTGAATTACCTCTTCATTTGTAGACGGAAGGTGAAATTTTTTGCGAGCTCTGAGAAATCGAACGTGAGAATACTTATGCGAAATTCGTTACAGTATCTACTTAAATAATTAAAATAAGGCGGCCATGCCTAACGAGATCATGCCCAAATTGGTTTTTAAATCGCATTTAGGAAAAGCACACATCTTGCAACGTGTTCACTACCCAAACTGTACAAAAATGACTCGACACGAATTACATTCAAATTGGTTTTTTGCACCAACCGCGATTCATATGAAATCGTTTCCTTCATTAATCATATCATATATTAATCGACAACTTTTTGCATCACGAAATACACCGATCAGATCATGTTCCTGAAATAGATACCCGGATGTGCTGACACACCCTGTATGCGTCGAAACTTTTTACGCGATATAATTATTGTTTCCGCAAAGTCTCCGGTCGACACGTTGCCGTGGAAAATCCACACTGGCTAATTTTATACTTGCTGCATATTTTTGAATAATTTAAAATTAATAATATATCGCAGATAAATTTTATCAGTTGGATAGCTAAAAATAAAAAAATGTTATCACAGTATGGTCGCAAATAAGTCACAATTTTATTTAATTAATTAATTATTTAATTTTAATTAATTAATTATTTAATTTTAATTAATTAACTACATGAATTGGGGGGGACTATTTCCATGGTTAAAAATACTGAATTCATTGACCAAAAATTCAAACTGGCCTCTCTTAAAACCACTGATTTCCATTTATCTGTTTAAAAGGGGTAAAGACAAAATAAAGCCCATTCTTTTATTTAAAACAATATTTTAAAATAATAAGATAATAAGATATAGACGTAACGGTTTGTCACTGTTCATTGTAAACGAATCATTAATGAAAGTTCCTAATTCTAAAGTTTTCACTAAAAAAAATCTTCATTCAACATTATCTTGAGCAATTCAAATGACAAAACCAGTAATTATCATTATTATTACTTTATAAATAATTTATTTTTTGACTTATAGGAACGTTGATTTCGAAACTTAATAAAATGTCAGAAAAGAAATATACCGATCTATAATTATTGCATTGCAAAGAAAATATACACCAACATCCTTCACTTATAAAATTTCTCGGCTTACTATTGATACATTAACATAGAATAATTAGTATGAATGAAACTCACCGAGTGACATAAATTTCAATATTTATTCTTCTTGATATCTACAAAAAGGTCTTAAATGCGTTTACTAGTGCTAAAAAAGAATGCAGGATGCATCACTTACGTTAACTTATAAGTGAAACATATGAAAAACCTTAAAACCCTTTTCTGTAGATTTTGCAATTATTAAATACAGGGTGTCTCATAATTAGCTGCCAACCCTGAACAGGCCGATTTTATGATCAAAACTAAGTAAAAAAGTTCATATGAACATGGGTCCGGAAATGCTTCCTAAGGGCACAGGGACCCATTGAAGAGGGAGGAATGGAAATCATTTTTTTGCAATATCTCTCAATCGCGTTGTGATAAATGAATGAAATTTGGTATACACAGCTAAATTTCATTCATTTATCACAACGACTAATCCATTTATTTC
>NW_019416246.1:169829-182469 GCF_000390285.2 Anoplophora glabripennis
GGGCGCGCATAGTGCGGAGGTGCACCGTCTTGCTGAAACCATATGGTGTCATCAGGAATATCAGGGTCATTATCGTTAGGAAAAATTACTGCAAGCGCTGGAACAAGGTCATTTTGTAAAAACTCTAAATATCTTTCTCCTGTAAGGGTTCCTTCAAAGAAGAAAGGCCCTACTATTCTGTTGTCAACTATTCCAGCCCACACATTTAATTTCTGTGGGTGTTGGGTATGTGTCTCTGCCATCCAATGAGGATTTTCCCGACTCCAATACCTGCAAGTTTGACGGTTCACTGTACCATTGAGACAAAACGTGGCCTCGTCTGAAAAAAGTATTTGCCGGTTTAAATCTCTATTTACTTGACATAAATCCATCATAATTTCACAAAAGTGTAAGCGGCGGTCGAGATCGTCTTCATTGAGTTCCTGCACAAGTTAAATTTTGTAGGGATGATATTTTTCCTACCTCAGGATACGGTCTGACTAGTTTCATTGTTTAATGCAACCAATCGTGAAGTATTATGAAGATTATCTATCATACTTATCAAAATGTTCTGTTTGTGATCTTCACTAACGCTTGGACGTCCAGGTTTTGGAATATCTACAACATTGCCAGTTTCACTAAATTTAGACTCTATCTTATTGACTGTTGATTGGCTGATACGGCGATCTGGATGTTTTTCATTAAATAAATCGCAAACTTCCTGCTGCGTTCTAGTCTTATCCCCGCATCCGATAAGGATTAAATTTTCAATTCTTTGTGTAATAGTTAAATGTGCCATAATACTTTAAATTCAACAATAATTTTTATATCGCTTACAACTCGGCTTACAATATGTAGGTACTTAGAAAGTCGGTATGACAGTGACATTTTGTAAAGATTTNAGAGATTCTTTTGAAAATCCATGATCCATGAAATATTCTTCGGTTTTAAGGAATATTTCTTTGATTTAACGAAATGTGTCTCTTGGGAACGGATTGTCCAGGATTTCTCCAATTCTACGACAATTTTTCTCAGTGTTAGACAAGCTAATATTAATGGATATTTTCCAGTGTCAGATTCGGAATCCCCGACCCCGAAAATCCCCGAGTAGAAATTTAGAAGGCAATTACTCAGCTATTCGGTGTTTTACAGAGGGCCCCCCCTTGCCCCCTGGGGGGGGGGGGCCTGGAGCGTCGGACATATGTTTCAGTGTCAGAATCGAAATCCCCGACCCCAAAAAACCCCGGGTGGGGATTTAGAAGGCAATTACTCAGCTATTCGATGTTTTACAGAAGACCCCCCGCTTGCCCCCCTGGGGAGCCCCAGGGCCGTTGGGTATATTTTTCAGGGTCAAAAAACCCGTGAACACAAAAACTTTTAGTCAATTTTTACCATTTTTAGAAAATTTGGAAAAATTGATGCACTCCAAGATGCACTTTATGCACCCGCAATGCAGTTTCGATCCAGCCCCAAAGTGTAATATATAGACTTTTTTCCTGATATTTTTCCGAAGACAATGCCGAAAACCGCAACTCTATCGGTTCATCAGAAAAAAATTGCCGTATTCTGGGTGATTTTGGTCTAACTTGCCTGGACTATGAATCTGCAACCTGTCAAGCTGATATTGTCATAATCTTCCCATCCACATGTACACAACAAAAGCCAATACTTGGTTTTCATGATAAACATGAACTCTAACGACAGGACATTAAAACTTAATTTAAAAAATAGACTACAAATGAGGAATTACGTAAAAAAATACGCATTTTGACAAGGTATAAATATGTTTCAAATAAAATAAAAGACTTTCCACTAATACAGATTGATTTTCAAAGTATTGACTCGTTTAATAACGCTTGATATGGATAATACAAACAATATCGCCGGGAACCATTGCCAAATGGGAATGGCAAAAATATGCTTGTTTATTTAACTTTTCATATGTATTTCATATAAAAAATTAGAGTTTAGGTCTGGCATACCGGCAACACTGCATAATTGATCTCCCGTTCAGAGAAGACAAATTAATTTACACATATATACCACAATGAAACCGGTGGTTCTCAACAGGCTTACTGTTACAAACAATATATATATTTAATTTTACTTTTTTGTTACTATTTATTTCGCAAAAAAACTATAAATCATATCGTAGTTGATAACGCAAAGAGGCGTAAACACCAAAATCGCTATTTAAGTAATTTCTTAGCAAAACAATATGAAGAAACGTCATTACAAGCCAATTTTTGATGGTATGTATGATGGATATCCTAAAACTAACTGTGTACCTACCAATATAGCTGAATTTCGTATAAAGAGTTACTACTTTTTAATTGTCCAATACAGGTATCTCTCTTATTTTAAGAGATAACAGAAATGATTGAATTACGTAAAATGGGCAAAATTGTATGCCGATCACGAATTCCTTTTTTAATTTAGAAAATTCAGAATGGTTCCGAAGATATTCGATGGAAACAGATTTTATGCTACTTCTTTTTTAGTCGTATTTCACTAAATTTAGGACAAAAAAGTGTATTAAATGATATTAAATGATTTTTGCTGTCACTATTAATGTGTCTCTAAAAATGTGAGCTGAGCGGTAGTTAACTTTTGTTTTTGTTATAGACGCCGCGCCATATTGAATTTTTGCCTCATTAGAAAAAAAGGGAAATTCTCTTTATAACGACGTATAATTTGTGAGGCTCTCATAAATAAATAACCAAGATATTGAATAATATAATTATAAATTTAATAAAAAAATCCAGTAGCCATTTGAAACATTTGATTTTTTCTATAAATTAATATATTTCTTATTTTTAATACTTTTTAACACAGCAACCTTCATTTGCATAACAATAACAAGTATTACTAACAAAAACGGTAAATTTAAATTTTATCACAAATGTTCGAAGTGCATATCACTTCTTCTACATTCGTTCATAAATGTTGTAAGTAGCAAATTGAATCATGTCAGGAGGGATTGAAATGTTTACTCTCAATTCTTCGTCATTGGCGTATCGCCTTGTGTATAGCTGATCCTTAACATAACCATAAAAAAGTCCATGATGGGCAACTTTTCAGCGGCCAAGTAACTGGACCACCAAGTAATGGTAACACACTGTATATAGAATGATGAAATAGTGACATTTTTAAGAGGTTAAACACAAGCAAGAATTTGTATAAAGAATGATTTTTTATCACAAATTTACTAATAAACACAAGACTGTATATTGTATATTATTTTATTATTTAAAGAATTAGGAAAAAATACTTTTTTCATCACTTTAATACCTATGTTTATTTATATTTTAGATTATAGAATAAAAATCGATATACAGGGTGTTACAAAAAAAGTAGGGGCGAAAATAAATAATTACTTTCCGGCATTATTTAAGAAATAAAGTTAAAGTTAAAAAACAGTTAAAAAAAATATTTTTATTAAAAGCTCCGTATTTTGGTATTTACTTGAAATTTTTATTGAGTTTCATGTTGTACTGGCCCATTTTTTTTTAATTTCGCTCAAAAAGTTTAAGCGCGAACTCAGGGAAGGGAGACGCATTGACTAACCCTACTTTTTTATTTTTTTAAATTTCTGTACTTTATTATAATATTGATCAGTATGAGTGTGCTATTGTATGATTTTCCAATTCTCTTAAGGACGAACTAGGAACTAAGCTTAACAAACAAGGTGTTTTTTAAAATAACTTTGACTCTTAAAGGAGAGAGACTCTTAAGATAAGAAAGCAATATTATTTTAGAAAAAAAAATGATAGTTAAAGTTTTTACATACTTTCTTGTATCACTGTATATAATATATGAATACATTAATTACAAGAACCTACAATTTTCCAATACTAATTTCAAATTTACCTTTTCTCCGCACATCATTACCACGAATTGAAAAAAGAAAATTTTAATTATTTCCAATTAACAATTTATCTCATATTAAGTATTTTAATGAAATACAACTTTCTACAAAGAACTATCGATTTCTCATACATATCTAAAAATAGATAGTTGTTTTGGCAATCAACATGAGTGCTACTTACTACAAATAAGTTTTGAATAATGTACCAAATATGCATAACAAAACAAACACCCACTGGCGCATGTGACAAATCGTTGTTATATTTATTAGGTGGACATTTCAATTAGAAAAATGTTATGCGAAATCCACTTTAATGTCCGGATTAGAGTTGTTAAATAGATTGTTAAATAGATATGAGGATTACAGGGACCAATAACAAACACAGTAAATATTACTGAAATCCAGATTTTACTGCTTTGGAACAGATGAAACACATGAGACAAATTTAACAAAATAATTTAATAATTGTAGTCAGTTATTTCATTCAAATTATTTTTACAGTTAATTAAAATTAATATTTCTCCACTATAAGTAATATTTATTTTTGAAATAAAGGGTGTTAAAGTTTAGAATAAAACTGAAACGAAATTTGTGAGTACAAAATGTAAATAAAATGGCATTTAAACGAAAAAATTAAGTAAACTCAAAAACTCAAACTAACGGTGTAAATATGTGATATACGTTTTCTTCTGAAATTATGTCACTGAAAACACAAATATTTCTTGAAAGAGAAACTTTATTTTGAAGGCAAATGATCTCTCAACTTTTCTGCATATAACTTGACGTATTGATATAAATTAGCAATTTGCAAAAATGAATCGTTTTATTGTTAATTACATCTTCCAATAACTTTGTCTTACAAAAGCAAATAGATTTGTTAAGTGGTATTTAGATTTTTTAACTGATTATATTGTGGTTTTCCACAACTACTCTGCAGATTACAAGCCCCGTCCAACATTGAATTTAGAGCAATTATGCTATATTAAAAAGGCAAGAGGTCATTTGATTCAAAATAAAATTTTCATTCCAAAAATGAAATTTCTTCAATAGTAAGGTAATAGACCTTTTTAGTAGTGACGTCACATACGGCAAATAATAGGCAACCACGTGGTGCACATTGTCATGAAGAATTTCTCAATATTTTTACTAGACCGATTTTCGACCTTATGTACTTTGGACGTAAGTGCCTAAAAATGTCTTCTTTGTCACGACCTTCAATATCGCGATATTTTGGCAATATTAGAAATATTTAAGAAGCTTCAAACCCCAGATGACAAACTAAAAGAATTATAGAATTTATATTTTTAAATGTATAGAACAATATTGACTTTTAAAGTAATTAATAAATTAAAATTATACAAATGTTACTGAGCATGCGCATTAAAGATAATTTCATGTAAGCGAAGTAGCCTCGCAAAAGGAGATAATCCATGAAAAGTTTGGTATTAGTTAAGAGCACGTCCATAATAAACCACTTGAAGAAAAAAACACTTGATAAACACACTGACACAGCGATGAGATACCAACAAGATCTTACCTGCATATGAGGTTATTCTATGATTTCAAAGCATGCGCATTAGGATTAACACCGCTAACGTTAAATTTTTACTTTATTTAAATTTAAAAATATTCTTTAAGCACATTAGCGTATCTATTTTACCCAACATGTGTTGGTTGTTCTTAAATACCTCTAAATTCTTGTAAAATTAAATTAATTTGAAGTTGTTCATTTTTATAGTATTTATGTAATAGTACAGAAGGATCAGGTTCGGTCTGTACAATTTTAACTATCTCAATTTGTTGCGGGTTGCCTAAATATGTATGTGACGTTACACTAAAAGAGTATTACGGGTAGTAACAGTTTCCGAAAGAGTTTATTTATGGCAATTTTCAATTAAAAAATTAATATTAATCAAGGATTGTTCAACTTAAAGTTACTTAGGCTCTCTGAAATCTCACAAGAAGTAGAATTGCATCTATATTTAAAGTGCGACAGTTTTTCGGGTTGTAATGCAGTGGCCTATGTACCTGGTCGCCACCAGCAACAGAATTACTTTTACAGACACTTATAAATACGTATAGACAGAAATGAATTAGATTAACTTGGAAATATAAAGAACTGGCTCTTTTCAGGGCCAAATGATGTGCAAAATTATATCGTTCAACCTCCTCGTGGTGCTCATCGGGTTCACCTAATGACGACGCGACGGTAAATATGTGACTTGGAGTTTACATTTTATCCTCAGAGAAAATAAATATTACCAACAAAGAAGATTATGTTAAGATAATTAACCGTGTTACAGATATATTCTTCTGGATTGAAATGTTGGTTCCTGTACAAAATTCTACAAGACCTGTAGTGACCTTCCAATGATCTTGATTAATGGTCAAGAACAAGTAAACAATCAGTTGATTATAAAATACTCAATTTTCAGATAAATCGACTGGGACCCACTATCCATTTGTTTCATGCGGGGCTTGAATTGAGATTAAGTCAAATGAAATGACCTTGACTTGATTTCCAGGTGACCTTATAGGGCTAAATGTGTGTAAGCTATCCCTGAATTCAGGTTCAGCGACGTCAAAAGCATACATACTTACAGGTTAACATTCGTGAAAGGCCTTTTCTTTCCTTTGACCTTCAAATGATCTTGACTTGACCTAAATGTGACCTTGTAGGGCTAAGCTATCCCCGGATTCAGTTTCCTCCCCCCAAAAAAAGATTTATACACGCACTGGTTCAAGTTCAATACAAGCCTTTTCTTTAGTTTGATCTTGAAATGACCTTGAATTGACTTGAAGGTGACCTTTAGGGTTACACTATCTCCAGATCCAGATTCTGCGAGCCCAAAAACTTATACTTACACCCACTGATTCAATACGTCTTTTCTTCAGTTTGACCTTGAAACGACCTTTACCTGACCTCCAGGTGACCTTAAAAAAAGCATTGTACCACCTACTGATCAAAATTCATTACATGCCTCAGCTTTTGAATCCATCAACTTGAAACTTCGTGAAGCTTACTCAGGCCTACAGCCAAAATCACATACTTCCCCCCCTCTTTATTTCTGAAACTATTCATAGGATCACTTTGGGCCCATGACAAGTTTTGATCAGAAAGTCAAAAACTATAACATACTGCAATTTCAGCAAAATCGACTGGGACCCATTTTCCATTGATTTTGTGCAGGGTTCTTTGCTTGTTAAAGATTTCTTAATAATAAAAATTATAGAAGTTTAATAAGGAATCAAAGATAATGACCAAAAGTCATCTATTTTCAACACTTAATTTCAAGAACTAATTAATTTATACAAAATCTAACTCAAATCCGAGAGATTGCCCACCATTTAGTATATACCCTGTATAATAATATTAGCTGTATTAGTTATATTATGCGTGTATTATGTAAAATCTAAATTTAGAAAAATCAATTCGTGGAAGTAAATAGGTACCTAAATAACTAGAATATGAATAACATCATAAATGTAATAATAAATTAACTAAAATATATATTAAAATTTTATACGTAGGCAACATTGACATTTATAAACAAATTTTGTTTATAAAAACCTCTGCAAGTGATTTCACAATGAAATCGTACCGTGCATAAACATAAATAAATCGATTAAATATTTGATAAATATTCCATACAGTATTGTAGTTAATAACACCGTTGATTGATAGAAATAACAATTTAAATTATAATCTTGGCTCGTCTATGTTTGCATACTTTTCCTGGAACTTCCCGCGTCATCCCATAAAATT
The DNA here is from genome assembly GCF_000390285.2 of Anoplophora glabripennis. Lineage (NCBI taxonomy): Eukaryota > Metazoa > Arthropoda > Insecta > Coleoptera > Cerambycidae > Anoplophora > Anoplophora glabripennis. The sequence continues at coordinate 177,443 of NW_019416246.1, forward strand.
AACAAACAAATTAGTCACGGCGCCATTAATTAGACATAAATTTTCAGAAATATTCTACACATTCAGACGCTATACAGGGTATCCCAGGTGTAAAGTAACAAACATCAAAGGAAAACAGAGTATACTTATAACTAGCGAACATCCTACATTTGTACAGAGCTTTCATAAATGTTTACAGGCCACGTGACAGCCGAACCCAACATTGCACGATTGGTACTGGTACGAAAAGTCACTAAATGGAGTCACCAATATTAATGATTCGTTTACAATGAGCAATGACAAACTGATTGGTTAAATAGTATCTCGTGAAAAATCACACCAATCACAGCCGGTGAAACAGAACCTCGTGTTTTAATGTAATCTTATTGTTTTAATAATTTTTAATTGTATCGAAATTTAATTGCTAACATGAAGGAATATTTTTTGATCTTCTGGCAAATATTGCATCAAAGTTTTGTTCATTTTGCTTAAACTAATTAAGTAACTAAAAAAATTATAAAAATGAGACAAAGATCAGCAAGTCCATGTTTTGTTACTTCGTTTTAAATCAAAGAGTAGGTACTTAATTTAATACGAATGTGACTAGAAAATTTCGTAAATGCTTAAGCGTAACTACATTTTTACAGATGATGCATTTAGAAATGTTGGTGATATGTAAGTCTTAAATTAAATTGATGAGTACTTTCAGGAAAAAAGTTAGGACTTATAGGCCAAGCAACAGAGGAAAATTATAGTCTTAATTTGACATAAAAACTACCCGGAAACACGATCTTCCAAGTGAAATTGATAAAATATTGACTTTTAGCTGATAACAGTGTTATCCGTAAATTTAAAATAACGTACAACCTTCAAAAGCGTGACATTAACTATTATGGCATTACTTTATACACTGGTCTATTGCTTTTTTAATATTTGTCAGAAGACGATAGACAGGGTGATATTATCGATATTAAAAAGTTTTAAAAAAACGTAATATTCATTAAATTTATAATTGTGTCAAAAGGGGACTATATTCGTATAATTTTTGTCCAAATATGTGCAGCGGTTTCAAAATTATAAGGGACTGCAGTTAAAAAATCGACGAAATACTCTGTATTTTAGAAACGTTAAAATGTAATTGTGGAATCCATTCCATTTTTGTTACTTGAAAACTGGGACACCCTGTATATTCCAAATTCCTGCGCATGCAGTAATTCCAAGAATTCAGATTCATTCTTGGCAATGGTTCTCTTTTTTATCGACCGGGCGTTCTACAACATAAAAATCAGGGTAACCATACCTACGAGCCAGGTCTAAAAAAGCAGCCGAGACCAGTGATGCCAATTATTAGGTCAACGGTCTAGCCCGATCATCTAAATGAGTGCAGCTTACAAATATTCCTACAGTAAAGGGAAAGGAATGAGTCAGTTCTAAAACGACATGTCTGTGTAATAATTTCTATAAATACATCAGTCATAATAATTTCAACTGAAAGCTCTGTATCACATGGTTTTGATTGATTAAAATCGTATTGTCTGAAATTATTTGTGGCTTCTTCCTGATTATTTGGATATTAGCCGTCTATGAAAACATTAGAAATAGAAATAAACATCGACTATTTCAATCACTGGGTTATAACCAATCAAATGTCACATTCATAACCAAGCATGTCATTATTATTTTGACGAAACTCGAGTCTTGTCGCTGATAAAATCACATATTGGTGACAAAAAATCACTTACTACTAGGTAACCGGAAACAATGGCATTTTTTTTTTAGTTTTTTGCCAATATCTTAGGAACCGTTTGAACTACAGGACTGAGCTTTTGTACACACATTACCACTATTAATAGCTACTTTTTCGCAACCTTCTCGAATTCATTGGACGTGCCAGTGGTGGAGATTTTAAGATGTCGTAAGGGTCCCCCCCCCCTTAACTTTTACGGCACTGGAAAAATTAAAATTTGAAAGCAAATTCTGAAGCACCAATGAATTGGTTTATTGCTCTAAAGTCAACCGTTTTCAAGAAAAATGATTTTTTATTAACAAAAACAGACATTTTGCTAACGTTTCGAAAATTTGTTGTAATTCAAATTATAGGTAGTAATAATTAAGAATTTTAACGAAATTTAAAAACAGATAGGATTTTAACTTTTTTTTATCAATTTGGCGAGTATTTACTAAAACTGTTCAAAAATACGTTCACGGACTTCAATACACGCATTACATCTTCGAATCATGTTTCTTTCTGCCGCTGCGGCTTCACCCCTATCGGTCAACTTTTCGATAGTATTGACATGGATTTCATAAATGATGCATTTCATATGTCCCCATACGGCGCCGGCGCACAGTGTGCCCATTTGGACAAAATTCTGCCGACAGGACAAAACTAAACCGATTTTCATGAAATTTTTTTGCATGTTTGTTACACCTTGAAAAATGACCTATGGGTGCGATAATTTTAATTTGTGACCTTTTGACTTTGATAAAATTCGAATTTGTGGGACACCCAGCCTGTTGTGAATAAAATACGTTTTTAAAATAACTTCACAGCCATTTTGGACCATACAATGTTCACGAAAAATTATTCAAAGTTTTTTCTGAGTTCTTATTATCTTTGTGACTTCAAACCATATCACCAAGGTCATTGGAAGGTGAAAGGCGTATTTTATAGTCTAAATACTACTGTATATTCAGAAGATAAGGTTTGAATTCATCAAAAATTATTATGAAACGATATGAGTATCAGCTAGCTGCGACTCTACGTTCTTATCTCAACATACAGTGTGTCCACGGATTGAGTGCACGGGGGATATAAATGACAATGAAATTTGAGCTTCTGGGCATTATCTCTGCTTGTCTTTAAACTGGAAAGTTGAAAAAAGTAGTCTAATTAATTAATATACAGGGTGTTTTTACGATAAACTTTCAAAAATTATCAAGAGTAAAGTACCTTTGTTTTTAAAAATATCAAAAATATTTATTTAAGAAAGTTATTGAGAACTAAAAGTTATGACATATTATCAATTTTCAAATTGATCGGCCAACTTTTCACCACAAAGTGCAAATTCCTAATTATTTATTAGAAAAAAAAACGTAACTAATATAATAAACATAAATAAACAAATAATATAATGGTTATTCAAATGTGCTGCAACCAACCATTACACATCACTCAGCGCACTTGATAAATTCTATGTAGGCGTTTTGGATTTCTTGAATGGGGATGGCATTAATTGTATCTTTTATTCTTCGTTTCAATTCAAATAAATCAGTATTCAACGGGGACCCATAAACTTTCTGCTCGAGATGAACTCATAAATAAAAGTCCATTAGAGTTAAATGAGCACTTCTAGGAGGCCAAGGAATTGGGCTATTTGGCCCAATCTACCGCCCAGGAAATTGACCATCTAGCCATTCTCGAATGATTCGCGTTGAATGCGCTGGGTGTCCGTCTTGTTGAAAGTAAAGAAAAAAAACAAAGTTGACTGATCAAATTGAAAAAATTGACAATCTGTCATAACTTTTAGTTCTCAATAACTTTCTTAATTAAATATTTTTGATATTTTTAAAATCAATTTTTGAAATTTCATCGTAAAAACACCCTGTACATTAATTAATTGGACTAATTCTTTCAATTTCATAGTTTAAGGCCAAGCAGAGATGATGCTCAGAAGCTCAAATTTCATATCGAAAATGTTTTGTCATTTACATCCCACGTGCACTCAATCTGTGGACACACTGTATGTTGGGATAAGAACGTAGTCGCAGCTGGCTGATACTCTTATCGTTTCAAAATAATTTTTGATGAACTCAAACCTTATCTTATTAATATACAGTATTTAACCTATAAAATACGCCGTTGACCTTCAAATGACCTTGGTGATATGGCTTGAAGTCACAAAGATAATAAGAACTCAGGAAAAAACTTTGAACAATTTTTCGTGAGCATTGTATGGTCCAAAATATCTGTGAAGTTATTTTAAAAACGTATTTTATGTACAACAGGCTGGCTGTCCCACAAATACGAATTTTATCAAGGTCAAATTATGAACAACGTTCATAGAAACATGATCCGACGATGTAATGCGTGCATTCAAGCCATCGGACGTAATTTTGAACAGTTTTTGTAATTTAGTCGCTAAAGTGATAAAAAAATATTTTAAAGTTTTTTAAGTTATAATCCTATCTGTTGTTAAATTTCGTTAAAATTGTTAAGTATTACTGCCTATTTTTTGAATTACAAAAGATTTTCGAAACGTTAGCAAAAGGTTTGTTTTTGTTCATAAAAAACATTTTTCTTGAAAACGGTTGGCTTTAGAGCAATGAACCAAGAGAACTCTTTTTGTGTAAAATTCATTGACGCTTCAGAATTTGCTGTCAAGTGTCAATTTTTCCAGTCGGGTAAAAGTTAGGGGGAAAAAACCCTTACGATACCTTAAAATCTCCACCACTGGTACGTCCAATGAATTCGAAAAAAGTGCGAAAAAGTAGCTATTAATAGTGGTAATGTGTGTACAAAAACTCAGTCCTATAGTTCAAACGGTTCCTAAGATATTGGCAAAAAATTAAAACAAAAATTAAACACCGTGCATTTTGACAGCGTGTATCTCGAAAACGAATGCCCGGAGAGAAAAATGGAAGGTGAAATTAATGTTTCTTTTTTCAAAAGGAATTTACAGTTTTCCGTTGCGACACTTATTTAGGAACATCTTGTATCTTGTTTAGATGACCACAGAAAAACCTTATCACACATATCTACAGAAAAGAGCAGAAATTGGAAATAGTATTAATAGTCCAGTCAGCAAAGGCCGAAGAGTTACTGTTGGTGGCATTTCCTTGAAATAACTCGCAAATTGCTTTTTGTTTCTGCATATTTACACTATGTGTGTACCTACCAAATTTTAAGTGTCAGCAAAACTTCAAATAATTTTGCCAAAGTTTCGAGTTTCAGATGCAGATGGATGTATAAAACCTTATAGTACAAAAAGTTTTGCTCTCCTGATTTTCGGCTTTAGCGTCATTATTGTATATATATATATATATAA
>NW_019416246.1:183286-192096 GCF_000390285.2 Anoplophora glabripennis
GGATGTTAACTTTGTTAATTTAAATGGAACGCCATCATGTTTTACACTAAAGAAAATGACAATTCGGACATCAGCCTACTATTTCAGAAAAATTAAAAAGAAATTCAAATTGCTGCAGGCAGACAGGATATTTTTGTAAAGTGTGATACATCGTTGAATTCGTATTTTTTTTCTTTATCCATCCATGAGGAGAACCAATATGGCGTCCATAAGAAAAAAAAAGTTGACTATCGCGACTCTGAAACAATGGAAGATAGAAAAAATCTGAACTCACCATTAAAGTCGCCATGTTGGATAAGGCTATCTTAAAAAACAAATGAGTTATAACGAAAAATAGAAAATCGATATTTTCACTTTTTTCGAGATATCTCAGAAACTATCAAAGATATTTTGGATCTGTTTTCACCAAAACACTCACCCCAAAATTGTGCAACTTTTTTGTAATTTGAGCCACCCTGTATGACTAATGGTTTCCGATATCCCTGTAGTCTCCCTTTAAATAGTTCTAACCCTGTATAGTATACGTGCAACAGTCCCAAAACCGTGGACAAAGCAATGCATTTAGAAGAGAAGGCTCTACCAAACTAAATACAGGGTGCCCGTTTTTCCAGCCGCTCCATTAATATTTCAGTTACTTTAAAGCGTAGGTACAATGTCTGTCAAATTAGGGCAGAGTTACTGAATCTGATGACAAAGCTTCAAATTAATTAATTTAAAAAAATTAAATGTAATTGTGAAATTGGGTTTTTAATTATCTAAACTTTGATATTGTCTATTAAGAGCAACTGAGAAAAACAAACCATTTCATATGACACATCATCGTAATCAGAAAAATATATTGATTTCTTTTGATTCATTTTTATGTAAAATAATTCCATTATAGTGCTATAAGAAAAATTGAAGTTGCAAATTGTTTCTTCATTCTCATAGGCATCATATGACTACATATTTGAATTTCCCACAATAAAATGTCTAAATTTAAAAAGTTTCCATTTTGCGTTTTCGATTAAAATAAAAATTCTCGGTTTTTCGTCGACAGCTTCAAAACGAAAAACAAAGGTCAAATTTCACTTCGGCAAGTGATTCGTCATCAAATTTCCTAATGTTTACATAATTTGGCCGACCATGTATCTCGCAAGATTGCCGAGATCACAATGGTTCGGCTTGAAAAACGTTACCTTGTATATCATTCCTTCTGAAAAAAAAATCCCGTCATAAATGTTAAAAAAAAATGAAAATTAGTGCTAGTTTATAGTACTTTTGGAGCCATTAACGTGAATCTTTTGTTTCTAAAATGGGGTAAAACATGCCAGGTTATAGCTTAGGGCGCTTTTGGCGAGACACCCAATATTGTGATGTTAAATATTAAGTGCTATCGATTTGTCTATTTTTGGTATCGAAACTATAACTCCTAACCTAACTGTGGGATGTACAGAGAGATCGAGAATGATTGACCGGATTCTGAACGTACCCTGTCTCAATTGCTATCAAAACTGATTTCCGTTTGCTAAAATTCCTCTTTTTCCGCTCGATTTCATGGTGTTCTGTGGGGATTTCACAATTTGACGTTCTGTTCATTGGCGCACGGATTTTTTGGCTTGAATATTATTTTGTAGATTTTGTTGTTACCTGATATATTTTGCGACATTATAAAACAGTATTTTTCAATACTACAGTTAGAGTAGGTGGATATTATACGTGAGTAATTAATTTATTGCGTATGTTGTTCTCTAACCTAATCGGTTTTTTAATTTAGGTTAACATGGCATTTTCATTAGAACATGATAAATTTCTTCTGGAGGCCTATTTTCGTAGTGGACAAAACAATGGTAATGGTTGGAAATATTCGATGAATTCGTGTCATTTACAATTTCAAGAACAATTTCCAAATGATGAAATTGATTATGAAATTTTTTCGAGACACGTGAAGAGATTAGTGGAACGCTTCCATAACACTGGAAGTGTTTGTAGAGGAAAATCTCCAGGCAGAAAGTCTATTCTTACAGAGGAAGTCTTGGAAGATGTTGAAAACCGCTTACGAGCTAGTCCAACCAAATCACTACGTCGGTTATCTGCTCAAACAGGTACTTAATAACAAATATTTATTCTAAAATTTGTATCATTATTCCTAAATTGTTTATAGGAATATCATATGGATCATGCCATAAAGCAGTAAAGAAGTTGCATTTTCATCCTTATAAAGTTAGTGTTGTGCAGGAACTACTTCCGTTAGATTTTGGAAAACGTGTGCAATACTGTAATTGGTTTAACGAAAATCTGAATGACGACGATATTCTAGATCTAACATTTTTTTCTGATGAAGCGTGGTTTCATTTAAGTGGGTACGTAAACTCCCAAAATTATCGCTCTTGGAACACAGAAAACCCTAATATTTTGCGTGAAACAACTCTGCACCCTATTAAACTTGGTGTTTGGGTAGCTATGTCACGTAGAAGAATAATCGGACCATATTTTTTCCGTGAAAATGTAACTGGGCAGGTATATCGGCAGCAAATATTGTTACCATTTTTTGAGGAACTTCACGACGATGAAATCCATCATGGATACTTTCAGCAAGATGGCGCAACAGCTCACACCTCTAACGAAACTTTAGAGTTGATTAGAGAGTATTATGATGATCGAATAATTAGTCGAGATAGATGGCCACCACGTTCTCCTGACCTTACACCCCTAGACTATTATTTATTTGGTTTTTTAAAAAATTCAGTATTTGCTCAACGGTTACACACGATTGAAGAACTTCAAGAGGCAATTACAAACGAAATTAGGAGTATTACACAAAATGTTTTACAGAATGTATTTAATAATATGAAAAGAAGAATTAATACCTGCTTGAACAACAATGGACATCATATTGAACATTTATTGTAAAAATATAGATATTTTTATGGATTTTATGTAATTTTAAGGTAAAATATTCAATAAAATGTGAAAAAATTCCAATTACTCTGTTATTATATATTGCATGTAACTGTTGTTTATTGCTCTCGGTCATACAGACAATCCTACCATCTAACATAATCAAGCACTTCCAACTGCTTGCATTTGCTTGAAGCAAATTTTTTTAAGACACTTTTCCTGAATTTCGACAGCTAACTAAAATGTTCAGCATAAATTTTTGGGCTGGATCGCTTGCGCTGGATATTCAGAAGTGTGAAAGCAGTAGCTGCAAAATAGTCGTCTTATAAGCATACAGCAGTTTGCTTTGATGAAAAACAGCAGCTTGCAGCGTATCGCTGTATAGCTGAATCGTCTTAGATGCCAAGAATGTAGCCACAATAGTGCTTCTGTTTTAAAATTAACTCATAACGTTTTAAAAATAAAATCGCTGAAGCACTTACAGTCGTTATTCAAAATTAGCTACATCAAACTTTGATTTAAGTTCTTCTAATTGTAAATGAAATAAGAATTTTGGAAAACTTAGGCTAATCCTACATCTGATTCTGTCATCCTCTTTAATAATAACAATAATAATAACATTTATTGGTCCATCAGTATTGCTTAATTTGTAAAATAACTATTTTTGTTAAATAATTGATATTTTTATTATGAATTTCCATTTTGACATAACCTAATTTATTTGACGTTTTAACGTAATTATTTGTTTACCATTAAAATCCCTCAACCTGCGCTCATAATTCTAGTATTGGTATCAAAAACTGGTATGCCGCACATCAAAAATCAGTATGAGGCGGCACCACGGTCAATCATTCTCGATCACCCTGTATAAACGCATTTCTACATCATCGTAGGCCAAGTGGATGGCCACTAATCCATTTGCTTGGCCGAGCGTAAAAGACGAAAGTCTAAAATAGGACATGACCGGAATTGGAAACAATTCAGAGCGGAATACGTTCAGGCAATAGAAATAATTTTATTTCCAGTAGACTATCGACGGCCGCATACCATACCACTCATGTTTATTAATAGCTAAAACATGCGCGTTGCGTCATCGTTATCCAAATTAATGATGTATGCAGTATACGTAAATAGATCTGGCCGGCCACGCACTCCACAATTCATCTGACATTTATGAATGAACGGAGACTGTACAGAGTGAGGCATTTTAAACAACACACCCGAAGTCTATTCATAAAAAGAAAACCGCCCACGCCCCGACTACCTTAATTTCACACGATGTGCAAATGAAAAATCGTAGTAGGCCGGTCGTGGGAGGGCGGAATTTAATTATCTAGATAATTTGAATCGCGTCCGTAAACTAGACGATATCACAAAAGCGCCTCTTTTCAGGCTGTTTCTGTAACAGGAAATAATATACTAAACGACAATTTATTCATTTTTTTAATTAATTTATATAAATTTCCAGAAGTGCGATATCTCTTAGGTTTTAACTATACAGGGTGTTCGCAAATTTTACCGACAACGTTTGACTGCATATTTGGCGACGATAAATAAATACGATCTACGAAAAAAAGGTTAAATAACAAGTTTTTGGTTTTTGAGTTACAAGCCTTCAAAGTTGTCAAAAATAAAACTAATTTAATTAATACCTTCATATCCCTTTTACTGATCGCGTTAAAATCTGGTACATTTATTTAGACTATTATTGCGTATTATTTTTTAAAACTTTAGTCAAATCGATATACTGGGTGATAGTTCTCTCCGGTCACCTGTCCCTTTTAGCGGTTAAAACTTTTAAAGTAGTCGTATTTTTTTAAAACGGGCAGCAACATTGAAAAGGTCGTTTTATTTTAAAAAATATTGTCTCGAAAAAATCGCCTACAGAAAGCCATTCTTGAGAAATTGCATTGCAGGTCTGTATGTTTCGATATAGCAGTGTCACGGATCTAAAACTTTGAGTACAGTAGGCAATGAAATCAAGATATTGATTGCTGTGGCTATCAGGTAATGTAATTTTTTAAGTTTTGTAAACATTAGTTTTACATGCATTTAATTGTCTTGATACACTGCGGACACTTCATAATTTGCATGTGTGGAGTGATGAGAATCCTAAAGAAACACGACAATAAAGACGTTACCTGATAGCCACAGCAATCTTGTTTTCATCGTCTATTGAACTGAAACTTCTAAATCCGTGACATTGCTACACAAACCGAAACATACACACCTGCAAATAACGCCATTTTTCTCAAGAATGGCTTTCTGTAGGCGATTTTCCCAAGAGACAATATTTTTTTTAAATAAAACGACCTTTTCAATACTGTCGGTTTTAAAAAAATACAACCACTGTAAGTTTTGAATGATTTATTGTATGGCGTAATCCGGTTTCAATAATTTGAAAAATAGCAGAAATTATGCACTCAGTTTTTTTTGTACCAATTTTATTACAAAAAATTATTATTCCTCGCAGTTAACAACATCAGTCTAAAAAAATGTTATCAGTTTTTATCTTCACTATTTACTATCTGAACAGAAATTAGCAAGTTGGCTGTGCACTAGTTTTTGTTATTGTTTGAAAAAATTAATAATAGATGTCACTTTGAGTGTTTGAGTGTGAAGCAGTTAAGTGCTTATGCAGAAATTATTTTCTGCTATTTTCCAATTTATTGAAACCGAATTACGCCATGCAATAAATCGATTTTATTTTTTTTACTCGAAAACGGTGCGTCATAAGAAAAACAGTCAATATACCATTTCTCTTCCAAATTGATCAAGGAATTGAAAAATAATTTTTATTTTAAGAAAAATCGGAGGTGTATCATTTTTTTTCTTTAACAATATTTAGAGACGTGCCTGCGCGCACGCCACTGGTGAAACCGAAAACAAAATTTTTATCGTAAAACATGTATTGTTGTTAATTGCCAAAGCCTGTAAAATTTCCTTAAAATATTTTGACCGGTTTCCGCAATATTTACATTTACAAATTTACATTTTTTTATTAAAACTTTAACACCCTGTAAATCGGAAACTAAGCGTTTTCACAATATAGTATATTTAGATAATATATCACAAATTACTTGTCCTATAGCCTCCTGCAAGGAATGCATCGACTTACCAAACACCCTGTATATTTAGCGACGTTTTATAAAGTGTGTCTCAAAAGTCATGCGCATTTTGGAAACTGGTATTTTTTTTTAAATCACTCAAATAGGTCAATTTTGTATTTTGGGGTATGAACGTCGGTGAAATTCAATTTTCAAAAATGTAACCAGTGGCGGTGCGAGGGGGATCAGGTTGTTTTTTTTTTATATGGTAACCACCTTTTTTATTGGAACGTATTAAAGCTTAATTTGTCTGATTAATTTGGTGCTACATGTACGTGGTTGGTTGGGAAAATTTCGGAAAAAATTGAAAAAATCGTAAACTCTTATTTATTTATTTTTTTCAACAGAGGCGCCAAGTCAAAAGTGAAGCATTATAATAACTTCGGTAATTACTTTCCTTTTCCTATTGGAAAATCAGTCTTTTTAAAAAGAAACTATTCAAATGGAGTCATTAATAGAGACACAAAGGATTAAGATCCTCATGATGATAGGGCATGACGATCGGCAACGAACTGAAATTGATGTTCGTGCTAATAATCCTGGTCACCAGATACACAGGTTTACTAAGGAAGAATCTTGTAAAAATGTAGGTTTTCGGGTAATTTAAAAAATTTGCCAAGAACAGGTCCCCCACAGTGAAGGAAAAATTAGATGTTCTTCTTGCCGTTGGTGATTCAACAACACTACAAATAGGACGAAATCTTGATATTAGCCATAGTACCGTGCATAGAATTCTTAAGAGTCAAAAAAAAACATCCCTACAAACTTCGATTGTCTCATATTCATGGGACGATTTCGAGGACGATTTTGATCGTCGTATGGTATTTTGTGAATTAATGCAAAATCGCTGTAATGATGATGAGAACTTCATCAACCAACGTCATCTTCTTCGATGAGGCTACGTTTGTTTAAACGGCGCAGTCAACAAACAAAATTGTCGATATTGGACTGTCAAAAATCCACATTGGATGCAACAGGTGCACAGGTACACGATATCCTCAAAAGGTATTGTAAGAAACTGAAAACTTGGGCCTTATTTCATCGACGGGAATTTGAATGGCCGAGAGTACCCTGAATTATTAGAGGAACTGGTTGTTGTTCTCGTAGAACTTTATCCAGGAGGAGAACTTGATGAAATACGTCCTGAAATATGGTTTCAACATGACGGCGCTCCACCACATTACGCAGCCATCATAAGAAACTATTTAAACCATCAATTCCCACATCGTTGGATTGGCAGAAAAGGAGAATTGAGGGTAAGGTCTCTCGAATTAACTCTACTTGACTTTTTCTTGTGGGAATATTTGAAAAGCAAGGTATATCGTAACAGACCCGATAACACTGAAGACCTGAAGCAACGCACCGGCCATGAGATCAGGCAAATACCATCTGAAATAATCAGGAATGTGCATAGAGAGTTTGTCAACAGGCTGGATCAATGTCTAGCTGCAGGCGGTCCGCAGTTTGAACATTTGATTCATTAACGTCATAAGAAGAGCTATTTCATCAAAAGCTGTTTATACCTTTGAAGAAAATAAATAAAGTTTACGTTTTTTCGATGTTTTTCCGAAATTTTCTACATGTAGCACACCAAATTAATCAGAAAGATTTAAGCTTTCATACGGTTCAATAAAAAAGGCAATCATCTCCCGCCACCACTGGTTACATTTTTGAAAATTGAATTTCTCCAAAGTTCCCTAAAAAAACTAAATTGACCTATACCAGCGATTTTTTCAAAAAATGCCAGTTTCCGAAATGCGCATGACTTTTGAGACACACTGTATATATTATATCGTGATTATTTAAGTATTTTAATAACACAACCCCACAAAAAGTTCTGTACCAGAGACATTAGTATATAGATTTTGTATATTTTTTTAATACTGAACCCGAATTCGAAGCCCAAAAACGGATTTCCAGATCATTTTTTAGTAAAACGCTAAAACATCCCCAAAATGGGTGAAATAGTGAGGATAAGGTAAAGCTTTATGATGAAATGCAACAATTTGTAGATATTTTCAGAAAACATTTTAAAATAATATTTTGAGCATTAAAAATAAATACATATACAGGGTGTTCCTAAATAAGTGTCGCAACAGAAAACTGTAAATTCCTCTTGAAAAAATAAACATTCTTTCCTCTTCCATTTTTCTCTCCGGGTTTTCGTTTTCGAGATACACGGTGTGAAAATTTTCATTTTTTTTTAAATATTTGGCCAATATCTTAGGAACCGTTTGAACTACAGGACTGCATTTTTGTACACGCATTATCACTATTAATAGCTACTTTTTCGCACTTTCTCGAATTCATTGAACGTGCCAGTGGTGGAGATTTTAAGGTATCGTAAGGGTTTTTCCCCCTAACTTTTACGCCACTGGAAAAATTGACATGTGACAGCAAATTCTGAAGCGCCAATGAATTTTACACAAAAAGAGTTCTCTTGGTTCATTGCTCTAAAGTCAACCGTTTTCAAGAAAAATGACTTTTTATGAACAAAAGCAAACATTTTGCTAACGTTTCGAAAATCTTTTGTAATTCAAAAAATAGGTAGTAATAATTAACAATTTTAACGAAATTTAACAACAGATAGGATTTTAACTTTTTTTATCAATTTGGCGAGTAAAATTTACAGAAACTGTTCAAAATTACGTCCGTTGGCTTGAATGCACGCATTACATCTTCTAATCATGTTTCTTTCTGCCGCTGCGGCTTCACCTCTATCGGTCAACTTTTCGATAGTATTGACATGGAACGTTAGCAAAAATGTTTGCTTTTGTTCATAAAAAGTCATTTTTCTTGAAAACGGTTGACTTTAGAGCAATG
>NW_019416246.1:192900-206963 GCF_000390285.2 Anoplophora glabripennis
AAACATAAAACACACCACAGAAATGAGACAACCCCCAAATCCAAAAGCCAAAGGCTTGTGCGGAAGGGGGCTACACTTGAAAAAACGCGGACAAACACCCATTATCCATCGACATTGCCAGTGCCGACACCGGGGATCGAACCCGGACCAGAGTAGGAAGCCTAGCCGAGAAATGCTTGCCACCGCACTCTCGATCGACTGCGCTACCGTGGCGATAAAAAAAATAAATAAAGAAATTAAATACAAAATGTATCACTTAATTCAATTTAATTTCCATTAAGTTTTATAAATGCTGAAAGCGCCCCATTAACGCACCCAGGCAATTGGCAATTCTGAAAACTTAACTTCGTTACATGATCAAGAATATATATATATATTTATTTCTGTACCGTGGGCTATAAACGTTCATTATTTCTTAAATATTTAATTTCTTTAAGAGAAACGTTTGAACACAGTTTTCTTTGATTATTCTGTTTTATTTTATACAGACTGAATCATGCTCTTTAAAAAATGAAAATATTTGTAATTAAACGAATTGTAATTTATTTTTATACCAAAATTTACTAAATATAACATTTTACTATATATTTTCCTATAAAGTAACTTTTGCCACATCATTTTTAATTTTTTTATCCGTTAGATAAGCGGCACTGTTTGATGTTATTTATAGTTTCTAACGGTCTAATAACTTTTTTATCTATAGCTCTACAATACAATAAATTTAATTAATGTGATTTAACCGGTTTTCCTCATTCCTGCACTGAATGGTGGTTAGTAAATGCGATCTACCGAATAATAATATGACGCCCCTACTTCCGCACAAGTCTCCGATTTCTGGGCTAATTCTTGCGATTAAAAATATATTATTAAACAGGGCGTTTAAGTTGTCAAAAAATTATAGTTTTTCTTTCCAAATAAAATCCTTTGGTTCGATTTAAATAAAATTTAGTATGCTATTTTAGATGTCATTTTAGACATAGTAACCAAAGCAATTGTTTATACATAATAGAAAAAATACCCCCGCCATTAACAAATTTGATTTTATTTTTTTAGTAGCTGACCTTACACAACTTTATTTTTATTATAAAGGTGAAGGTTTTCCAATTTTGTTCTCTTCTGTAAATTATTAGTACCTATTCCTATTGATTTTCGATGATCATAAATCTAATTAAATTAAGTTTCAGAATGGGGAAAATTTTTTTAACTGGATTATGTATTATTTATTAGCATCGGTAATTATTCCTAAGATTTACTTCGAAAATGGGTTATTGTTCGTTAAAGTGAAAACCTTCAGTAATACTAAAAATGTATTCTTCAAAAAAAACCCTTAAAATTTCTGGTAAAATAAGAACTCAAATTGTAAGGTCGCTTGCAAAAAAAATTAGCAAAGCTCATTATTTTGCCCGAATTCATCACAAAAGTCGTTTAGAACTGCCCTAAACGATTATTTCAGTTTTAGATTTTTCGTGTTTCATTATTTCTAGTTATAATTTTCATCTTTTCAGCACATCTTATTTTGTTTTCATACCCCTGACTTCTATTTATTAAGGAGTTGGCTAATTTCTGGTTTTGTTTTGCTATTTTTTTTTATTTCGAGGATTTCCACAAATATTTACGAGATATTTAATATGACGCATTTATCTTTAATATAATCTTCATCTGAAACTTCTACTTCTGAAACGTTTTAGTTAAAATTCTTATCAAATCTGAAGTTGCTTCCAATTTCTGAAACAGAGTTTCGATTTCAGTCAACTTTGCTGCATTTTCAACATTGTCGTCATAGTTGTAGTGGTTAAAATGTGTGGATTCAATGGCAGTATGCCGATAACTGCAAACCCCTTGTTGTTTTTTCAAATGTAGCAAAAGACTTCTAAAAAAGTTGTGGAATTTTTATTGGCAAATTTTTTGATAGCTTCGAACCCTTAGATACGTCGAATACTCTTGACTGTAGACATTTTTTCAGGTACCAAAGAAGATCAGATCCAGGCGGCAATACACTGTAAAACAATTTCATGTCCACACCCTCCACACCCGATTGAGTGAAATTTTCGCTCTATTAATATGAGTACAACTGTGTGAAACTATTGCATCAGGAATGAGTGAGTTTTACTCAAATCCGAATTACTGCTAACTATCAATTGAGCGATTTTTGACTCTATTCTGAGTATAACCAATTTAGAGTTGACTTTTTCTCTAATATGATTTTTTTATTCAGACTTAGTTTTTTTAATTAACAATATTGTGTGCAAAAATAAATCACTCATAAATGATTTAATTAGGATATACAGTGTTGAAATTAATTCACTTCGTGGGGCCTCCTCATGTCCTGGCTGAGACCCGCCAGCTGAGACCGGCCGCCGCCGGCTAAGGCCTGTTCTCCTGGTGATCACGCTTTTCTGGAGCATCTAACGGGCCCCTATCAACTGTGGTCGAGATTACAGAAGCAATATGTAAGTGGTGCCATCTTCACGGCGCCATTCAATTTACTTGAAATTAATATACATTTAAACTCACTCAGTAATGAGGACATTTACTCTGATTTAGGTACAAGTGCGCTAAATACGAGTTTACGTGAAGAATTTATTTAAGGAGTACCTATATTTGAGTGAAAGCACTCAGTTTTACTTTAAATATAATCACAAATGAGTAAAATCATCAAAATGACCAATATTGAGTGAAAATGTACTCAATAATTTCAGTCAATGGATTCACTCCGAACCTTTATTGCTTTCAATCACACCGATTTTTATACAGTGTATATGTGACGGCAATGAAACAACTACCACTTCGTTCTTCTTGCAAAAGTAATAAGCAGCCAATAACATATGGAACACATGATTATTCATTATTAATTGGATTATCTGGACTGCAGCAACCATTCATATTGATCAAAGTGTTGTAGCTCCTCGATGAATTCTTCAGCAATTCATTCAGATTTTGAACTACTAAAATTTGAAATATGTACTTCCAGGAGGTTCATCTATAGTCTTAACCTTTGGAAAAATAAACATAGGTGGAATATAAGAGCTCACGTTCTCCACTAGTCATAAATCCCAATCTTATGTTACCTTTTACAGCTAGTATTTTTTGAGACACACTGGTCTTAGCTATATTGTACGCTCGATCAGAAGAAAACTTGTAATGCTCACAGATTATCAAAGAAAATATTAGCTTTCGATTTATTGAAAGCAGAAATTCTGTTTATTGATGTGGTGTGGATATATCGTGGTGTTGTTGGAGGAAGTTATAACATTGGTTCCAATCTTTGCCTGATACTGTCAAATCTCTGATAAAATTGTGACGAATTTTGCTTCGAGATATACCGTAACATATGCAATATCATCATCTTGTTCTGTGTTGAATACGCGACTTCTTCCAAGCCGTGTGGATCTTTTTTCATTTATAGCATCATGAAGTGCTGTGTACGGTGCGGAATACTGTCTAAATGCCTTTCGTATTCCATACCCTAAATGTAAAAGGTTTATTGCTTTTTCCAGATTCTCTTTGGGTCAATAGTTTTTGACCATTCGTTATGAATAATTACGGCACCCTGGAAAAACGATTCCTTCTTTACTCGATAATACCGATCAACGTTGAGCAATATCGATTAAGCTGATCGGTATTGCTATACATAACCAACAATAAATGTTACATCCGACATTTTTTTACACAAAATAAAAAAGTATGGATAAGATATAACCTCCAAAGTAAATGTCACATTTTAAATGGCATTGCTTGGAAAATAATTACTGTGCGAATTATACGCTCAAAACATGTAAGCAGATAGACATCGAAATAGTTAAAACTACCTATGGCATACTGATGATAACTAATAAATTTGAAACCAATTTATGTCTGGTGATGCTGTTGACGAATGATATTATGATGCTAGCAGCTGTTTCATTCAATGATCGACAAGGGACTGTAAGTAGTTGTTTCCCATATTACCAATATAGTTAAAAATCTAAAGCAAACTTTAAATAATTTTTTTTTAAATGAGGTGGTAAATAAATATTTTAATTAAAAGCTCAATAGTTATTAGATATTTATAATGAACAGTCACGTACAGACATAATACCTTTATATCTCAAACCCCGTTTCTCCTAAAATCCAGAACACAACCTCTGACATTTACGGTTCATTTTATACATGAATCGATAAGCAAGCAGTAACTGCCTTCGTCATTTGAGAATGAACGCGACACGTGTCTGGCGACACGTGGATCTAAGGGAAATTAGAACCTGTTGTGAAGGCATTTGAGTTCAGACCTCCTAAACGGTAATTTTATTCGTTTCGGAGACGGTCCGCCCGTGTCCTCCCCTGTCCTCGAGAACAGAATCAACGATCCTCCTGCCCACCCGTCTTCAAAGCATCGGCATCGTCTAGACGGCAGGAGCTCGCGGGCGCAGATTATAGCGGCGACGCTACCCCCCAACCCAACACCGATTCCTTTACCCTGGACAGGATCAGCCGACCTGGGGGAAAGACTACGGGGCATCAGTATTCCGCCAGGGTATATGTACATTGTACACCCTTTCCGTAGAACCGCGTTTTGATTGCCACGATATGAGCAAACAGGACCTTTTTGTCTCAATCGTCTCTAACTTCTTTATTTGTTGTATGCAAGTTTTTAATTACACAGGATGTCCCAATAGGAGTGTACATGGAGTTACCTCAGTTTCCCGAGATCAAAATAAGCATATTTAACCGACAATAACAAATAGTTTTTTTTCCAAATAACTTGGAAATACTGGCAGTTCTATATAGATGTCACTTTATGACGTAGTAAACGAAGTAATTGGATTAACAGAACTGTGAAACATACCCTCTACCTTAAACTAATTGCTCACACTTTCGTCGAGGTTCGTGATATAGCTTCTATTTTTTTTATCTTAAAGATGAAGAGTTTGTCAAAAATTTTTCTGTCTTGTAAAATTTTTGTATTTGTAATAGGATTGAGTTAATTTTTGTATTATTAAATCATTACTAATACATTCTCGTTTCACACTTGAAATAATTACGTCATTTCAAAGGTAATTTATTACATTACAGAAACTATTTTTTATAAGAACTGTTCAATATGATTATTGTTGTTAATGTTGATGTTGATTAATGATGATTAAAGTTAATAAATCGTAAAACATTTAGAAATATTGAAAGACGTCTTCGAGAAACTGGTCAATTTAAAATTAACAGATCTAATGCCGGACATTGTCGTCAAGCTCGACGAAATTCTGGAAATAATGGAAGAAAACGCGACAACCAGTGCCAGATTACTACAGAGACAAACTGTAGTTTCCAAAAGGACAGTGAACAGCGTAATCTCCGGACAACTAACTCATCCTTTTCATGTTCACCCAGTTCAACAACTTCTACCACCTTCAATTTTCGCAGATTATTGGCCAATACAGAGCTAGAGATGAATTTCCATAAGAAAATTCTTTTCACGTAATTTTTCAAGAAACGTGAGATAATAAATCTCCATATTTGCGCAGATGAAAATTGATGAATTTATACGAGTAAACGTGTAGATTGATTTTAACAGTACCTTTATGTTTGGTTCAATTAGGTAGATTATTATCAAATCGTCTCGATGGCGACATTTATTTATATTTTCTGCAAAATACTCTGACGAATAGTTTGACGATCTACCAGTTAATTTACGTAATCGCATGTACTTTACGCATAATGCAATACCCAGGCATGATACTCCAATTCACTGGCCACCACGTTCACCTGACTTAAATCCCTATGATTTTTTTATTTGGGGACTTTAAAACAGAAAGCGTATTCTGTGAGTATTGATAGTGAGGGACAACTAAGAATTATAATGGATTTTAATTTTTTCCCTAGAACGTATTACAAAAAACGGTAGTCATATTGACAGTTATTATGTCAGAACAGTCTACTACAAATTATTTTGTTTCTATTATGAAATAAATTATTTAAATGATAATAAAAATATAATTAACACAAAACTATTACAAATACAAAAATTTTATTAGTGATAAACAAACCCTTCATTTTTAAGACAAAAATTAGTTCAAGGGAAGAGGTACTTTTCACAGTTCTGTTAGCAATTTAGGATAGAAGTATGTTTAGTTAATTCTGCTTTTTTTGATTGCAGTGGATATGTGTTAAAAACCACAGCACGGGGTCAAATAAGAGAATATATCAACAATCACCATAGGGCAGAGGCATTCAACGGGTTCGTGAAAAGTCTTAAGGGGTACGCGAAGGGATCTCTTAGGATAGTTAGGTCCAGTATTCCACAATATTGTAGAAAATAAAAACCACAACTAGAATAATTGAGAAGCCTCCTTATTCTTGCACTTATTAGTGCTCATTGTCAGTCATATACCAAGGATCTGTGTCCTAATAAACAAGCCGAACATTATCATTAACCATTACATTAAGTATGTCTAAGTTCCAATGTCAATAGTGTAAGCAGTTAGGCCTTAAAATAAATAATTAAAAGAAAGCAAAACAACTCTAACTAAAACTAAGATGTATTTAGTTCAACACTGATTATATTAATTTGTTAGGTTAGGGATTACCAGAATATAAACATTTTTTTAAGGAGTCCAAAAATGGTTAAACACCGCTGCCTACTAGAACTACTTATCCTGGCACCAATATGATAAGATTTTTATAAAAAATTATGGTCAATTGCGTACAGGAAGACGTCTCGTCATAAAACACCTGAATAGAATTGGACTGAATGACTAAAATTTAGAACGCAGACTTTCCAATAGGGCAACAAAAATAGCATATCTTCGTGCGTGAGTGTGAAACATGAGACCTCAGAAGAGACGTTCTTTATGGACAACCATAATTGACTAAGCCTCGGCGAAGCATTTACAGAGTCACCACTGAAGATGCCAACAGTGAAGAACGGCGAAACGTTTGGAAATACTGGATGCGACCAGTTGCAGTTGCAGAACCCATTACGAAATATCTCAGAGAATCATCAACGACAGTTCTATCCGTAGTGGCTTTAGACGCAATAAGAACCGAAATGAATATCAGGGTGGGCCTAGGGTTTCCAAAACGGATCCGCCCCAACAGAACCTAGCCCAAGAACAACAAGAGCAGGTCGAAGTTTCCTAACTAAGGCTAAGGAAGTGAAATGTAATTTTTCAACTGTATGGTGGCGACGAAAAACCATCGTAATTTGTTAGTATAGCTTTTTTCAAAATAATATATATTTTTTTAATAATATACCTACTTATTTTTTCTTCTTTTCGGTAACACTCTTTTTTTTCCCGAAAACATACCCCTCCTTTAGTGTTTTTTAACAAAGTTATTTTCTTGCAAATCTCGGCAACAAATGCCGAGTGCTATGATTTGCAGTTGTGAAGTACAAGCTAGATGCAGGACATGAAATAGACCTAAAGTGATGCCGAAATTCTGGTAAAATAGATAATATTTTGGTCACAGCCTGCCACCGAACATTGCAATGACATAACTATTTTTTTCCTCAAGAAAACAACATAATTTTCAAAATTAAACTGTTTTCAATCATTCTGAAGGAAAATTCACTTTGTGAATAAGGAGCATGATGAGCATTATCAACGTTAAAATATTTTAAAATACGAGTACCTAACATATAATTTTTTAAATATACATATAAAAAAGAGGGAAACTATATTCCGTTTAACCAAAGATATATCCTAATAAGAAGCAATATCTTAATTCATTTTTTGGATGCAATGGCGGCTTAACGTATGATTGACTGGCATCATTAACTATAAATAGTGTTTCCTTTTTCACATTCACTACAAGTATAAATAGAATTACCACAATGAAACCGTCAGCAACGCAACGTCAAGCAAGTCGAGATTTTATATCATTAATCAGCGAAGAGATTTTTACCGGATCAAGTCAGTTTATGATTGAGCAGCTAGTCAACTGTCCATTAGACAATAAATAGTTGTAAAAACAAAATGGACTGCAGGCAATTTAAATATTATTAAAACATCTGGAAACTTTTGTTCGCTATTTTATTACGGTGTCATAAGACGTGAATTGCAGGATAAACTGGGAGAACTTAAATCGTAAAGACAATATAAAGTATTCGCAGATGATTGTACACAATACTAGACTATCAATCAAGACATATGGCATCATTAATAATTTTTACAGTTCAATCCACTTGTGACAGAGTTGCAAGAATAAATTACGAAGTTTATCGCCCTCCATTGTGATTGTGCTGCGAAATTGGATATCAGTTGTAATATCAATAATCTTTGTTGAAATTACAGCAAGTGCACACTTTGTTGTATGTTATGAATTATACGTTTAAATCATCTGACAATAAATTTAATACCTGTTCGATACTGTTGGATTATAGTAAGTTGATACATTAGAGCACATACTTCTTCATTTGAAATTTAAACGCTAAACTAGAAAATGTATTATGTTTCCAAAATTATTCACTTTCAGTTATTTTAAGACCATTGCTTTTTGCTGTATAGAGCTGTTTTTAAGTACTAGTTCTTTTCATTTCATAATTCGCACCAGTATGCAGGTGTTTCACAAGGAACCATTTTAGGACCTCTCTTGTTTATCCTTTATGTAAACGATATTCTTAAATTGTTGAACAGACTCAACTTTGTCTTATGCAGATGACACCGCTGTCGTTTCCTTGGTATTACGCCCAGCAGAAAATGAATGAATGGAAATTGGAAATAATTGCTACATAGTTAGCATCGAATAAACCATCACTAAATATTGAAAAAACCGTTGTCTTTTGAAAATTACAGACAGTGTGGCTGATGAACTTGATATAAGAATAAATGTTAATAAGATTCGGAGAGTCAACAGCTATAAATACTTAGGCATAATATTTGATTAAATGGGACAAGCACAACGAATATATACTAAAAAAAAAAAACAATGTATATTTCAATTTCATAAATTGGACAAAATATTGAAACATGATACTCTAAAAATATGTGTGTCTCAAAAGTCATGCGCATTTCGGAAACTGTCAATTTTGTTTTTTTGGAGCAAGAACCAATGGTGGCGAGAGGAGATAGTTTTTTTTTTTAATGGCAACCACCTTGTTTTATTGGACGGTATGAAAGCTTAGGTTTTTCTGATTATTTTGGTGTGCTACATGTAGAGAGTTGATCGGGAAAATTTATTTCGGAAAAAAATCGAAAAAATACGTAAACTTTTATTCATTTTTTTGTTGAAATAACTCTTTTTATTTGATTTTAACGAATCAAATGTTCAAACTGTCGACCGCCTGCAGCTCGACGTTGGTAATGAAGTTCTCATCATCGTTACAGCGATTTTGCATTAATTTGCAAAATTCCATACGACGATCAAAATTGTCCTCTGTTAAATCATGGGGCAATCGAAGTTTGTAGGGATGGTATTTTTTTCTCTTAAGAATTCTGTACACGGTACTATGGTTAATATCAAGATTTCGTCCTACCTGTCGTGTTGTTGCATGAGGATTGATCTAATTGAGTATTTTCCTGTACTGTAGGGCGACTGGTTTTTGGCAAATTTTTCAAAATGACCCGAGAACCTAAATCTTTGCACGATTCTTCCTACAGTGGGCTTGTGTATCTGGTGACCAGGATTATTAGCATTAAAAATATCACAAACCTCAATTTCAGTTCGTTTCCGATCCACATACCCTATCATCATGAGGATCTCATTGTCAATCCTTTGTGTCTCTGTTAATGCCTCCATTCGAAAAGTTCCTCTTACTGATTAAATACATGTACAATCTTTTCGAACTCAACTGAAGAACCAAGGGGTTGGCAGTATGTACCAGGTTCGGTCGCTGACGCAGCAATTCGGCATTGAAATATTTGAAAAACTTGTTCCCATATTTATTTAGCCATACCCATATACAGGTCTGGTCGAACTAAACGTGGAGGTGGTAGAAATTGATACGCCCAGATGAAAAATGCACGTGCCTATAAACGGCGTATAACGGCACCCGCACTGTGCGACTGGGCAATAAATCTCAGTTGTTGACAAGTGGTTGACAAATTGCCTAGCAGTGCAGTGCAGCAATGCGGAATTTGTGTGATTCAGGTAATTTTAATTTATTATAGGCACCTTCTATTGATCATTCAAATTACAATTGTGAAAGGGAGAAATAAGAGGGATATTTTGTTTATTAATATTATTACATCATGGCATTTTAGAGACCTTTTGAAACGGAACAAAACCAAATTTACCATCAATATAATAAAATTGTTTGAGGACATAAATAATTAAA
The DNA here is from genome assembly GCF_000390285.2 of Anoplophora glabripennis. Lineage (NCBI taxonomy): Eukaryota > Metazoa > Arthropoda > Insecta > Coleoptera > Cerambycidae > Anoplophora > Anoplophora glabripennis. The sequence continues at coordinate 203,147 of NW_019416246.1, forward strand.
ATATTTTATTATACAAATCATTATAATTTTTTATCTTTAGCAGAAACATATTTTGGGACGCCTATGAAACTCATTAAATTTTATTGTTAGGCGTTTTTATACATATTCAACTGACTTTGGAAAGACACCAAATTAATCGGAAAAACCTAAGCTTTCATAAGGTCTAATAAAAACAAGGTGGTTGCCATATACCTAAAAAAACAACCCTATCCCCCTCCCGCTGCCACTGGTCAAGTTTCTGAAAATTGAATTGCCCCAAAAGAAAACAAAATTGACCTGTCCGAGCTATTTTTCCAAAAATTGCCAGTTTCCGAAATGCACATGACATTTGAAACACACTGTATTATGCTTTTTCCCACTCTATTGTCACCCATAGTGAGGTTCGGTCCAAATAAATACCCTGATGCCACTTTGCAACAGTGTTGCTGAAATCAAAGTAACATTCCTTTTTACAAAATGCATAAGACTGTTAGGGTACAAGAAATTAATCAATAAAATTTTAACAATTTCATCTTATAAAACGACGTTTTCAAATGAACTCTATTGTGTAATATAACTGTGTTCTAAACGGTACTCAAATTTGCTTAGATGTGCTACAGTTTCTTCTGCAGCTATTATTTTAAGTATTAAAGTGAAATTTTTTATTATGTATATAATTAAAATTATATAAGACACCTACAAAGAGAAATCACTTTCAAGAAAAAAATATCAATTAAATTGTAGATTTTACCACTTGGAACTTTTTCAGGCGGATTTGTGATTAAAGGTATTTCCAGACGTTCTATCGTCTATTTGTTTTTTTGATAAGCTGTCAATAACACCTACTTCATTAATAAGATATAAATACTACCTATTGTTATAATGAAAAATCATTACCCTTTATTCTGCCAAGAGAAAAAACATATTTTAAAATTAATATTATACTTAATGAAAACCATTATCGTAATTTAATCACATATAATTCCCATTGAATTAATGTAGGTGTGTATTTATAAAAGTGTCTTAAATGTGCAATTTGTATTAAAGCCGGTAAACCTTATAATTTATGCCTTTGTCAGTTTAATGGTCGGTGCCTCGAAAAACGCAATTCTTCCAAGGGCGTAGGCATTAAAAGTTATTAACATACTTTACGAAGGAGTTACTCTTATTTATTGCTGTGCCAGTTACAGCTGAACGTAGTGCAGTTTTCATCGGAATAAGATACTTTTTTGAGACATACCCTTAATTTTATGTTTTCCAACGTAGACATTTCGTCCTACGTTTCCTGTTCATTATGGATGGACTTGTTAACAAGACTAAAACAATTTTTTTCTATACCATCCCATTCATTATTTAATGTGTTGAATTATTAACATTGGCAATTAAAAAATTAAAACTATTGCAACTTTCTTATCAACAAAAAAAAAATATATCTGTATCTCTGAAAAGTTTATATTTTTTAGAGTAAACTAAAAAAAACTTGAAATTCATTCATTTTTCTGCTTATGATTTTTAAAATTTTTCGCATTCCTTAATTTCTAGCCTCCCTAACTCTATTAATTTTAATAGTAGAAGAAAAAGTCAACAAATTACTTTCATGTCAGATTTTATGCGCTACAACTTTTATATAAAAAATTTTTTCTAGCTCTTACCCTTTTTGAGTTATCTTGAAAAAACGTTTTAATTTTTTCAACCCTGGCCAGGATTAAAAAAAATTACTATCACTTATTGTTATTATACAGGGTGTCACCTAACGAATGTTACATACTTCAAGGGTATAATCTAGAACCCAAACGATGTCGACTTAACTAAATTTGCTTAAAGGAAAAAAAATAGGTGTTTCTTTTTTTATTATTTGTTTTCTCCTTAATTCAGAACCCAGTTCACCGATTTGAGCAAAATTTGCTGATGTTTAGTTTCTCTTCATGAAGTATGTAATGATTATGTTCTTATTAGGTTGAATCATACAGGGCGTTCATTTTACTACAACCCTTTGTGAATATTCCTCTGTAACTTTTTTGTACCTTTAAATTTTTACACGCAACTATTAGAAATAAGTAGAGAATTTTNGAAATACCTTGCTCATAGCTAGATCTTCTGACACTCGTGGATGGATTTTCATCGAAATGGTTTGAAATAGTATTCGATCTTACTTCGTCCCGAAGTGGGGCAAAATGTCCATCAGCATAAGTTGGAATACCGAAAGACAGAGTTTGTTAGAGACGACTGAATGTTGAAGCACCCTTCCGAAAAATCAATTTTTCCATGAAACTATAAGAGTTAGGAAAAAAGTGAATGTACACTTTTTGTCAATAACACACTGTTCTATCAAAAAACAGCATCATTTTTTATTTTCAGTAGGGCCGTATTATTTTTTTATAATTTAATGAGTCTGAATCCCCATAACTCCGCCACTGGCTGCTTGCGGGACTTCTACTTCTATGGAAAAATAGTATCTTATAAGATGTGTCATACCAAATTGGGCTTAAATTACCTTCTTCATTTAGAAGTTATTTAAAAAATTCGATTTTTTTTAAAAATCTTTAACGCCCTATATTTCGAAAATGAAGCGTCTCTGGAAAAAAATGTATACTTGATTTATTTCTTATTTTTTATTAGGAATATCTCTTTTATTAGTTTGATTCACTATATTTTGACCCCCCTTTAACTTTTTTGTTTTGAGAGTTATAAAAAAATGAGAAATATAAAAGTTGCATGAGTTTTTATGAAGCTTTCGAAAATGATAGTAGAAAAACAAATGAAGTCCAAACAAAATGGCCGCGGATGTTAACTTTGTTAAGTTAAATGGAACACCCTGTATATTTTTATATATTTGGATAGAACGTTCCCTGTCGAGCATAGTCATGTAGGGTTTGTTGGGTCCATCGCTAACAGTAAGTGTGATACTATTAAAAAACGAAAAGAAGTCTTTTTTATTAAGAAAATAAGACATCTTGTAATTGTTAAACCTCTTTCAGGCATTTCTGCCTTTTTTCCAATTACGTAAGGATTTACAGATTTAGTTACAATATATTTTGATATATCGCACATTGATACGGTCGAAAATGCGTATAGGTATTTTAACAAAATCTCACTAATTAGGCTGCGAGATGCCTAATTACTCATGGACAATGTTATATGGTAGGCCGTGACAGTGACAGGTAATGTCATGACAACATTGATATTGTTTGACAGTTTGTATTAATAGCTTTGTTCGTAAACCTACACAACGTGTAGTGTAGTGTAGTGTAGTGGAATTCAGTGTTACACTAAAATAATAATTGTGCACCACTTTTAGAGAAAACATTTGGCTGTTCGTTAATTCAATTTGGGTAAACTTAAACTGGCATAACCTAATTGTAAATCATGGAGAAAATATTTGTGATGAGTGAATTATTTAGTGACTCTGGAAGCGAATCGGAATCAGATGATGAAGATTACCTTCGTAAAAAAAGAAAAATTCATGTTTTATTGGAGACCTGTTTCCAAAAAAATAAAAGAAAGTGCATTACAAATTTTATAGAACTTGTTCGAAACTGTGAGGAAGACGAATTTATCAGCCATTTCAGAGTAAAATCAAATATTGCCAAATTTTTAATGATCTATCTAAAATATCTACCAAGATGTGACATTTGTGATAAAAGTTTCATTTTCGCGCCACAAATATACTACACTACACTTTTACACCACCTTGTTAGCCAGTGTAGTAGTGTCTGCACTATTACACTACACTGGACTTTTCGAACACCTGGATTATACCTGCACTTGGCTACACTGCAATAAACGAACAACGTATTACTACACTAGTGCAGCAGTGGAAGGTTTACGAACAAAGCTA
>NW_019416246.1:207125-250265 GCF_000390285.2 Anoplophora glabripennis
TTTGTATTATTATTTAATTAAAATGGGTTACACAGAAGTAGAAAATTGAAATATTATAGGAATTAAAATAGAGCAAAGTTCTTCTCCATAATCTATTTTAATTCTAAATAATTTTCTACTTCTGCGTAACTTATTTTAATTAAATAATAATACATACTATCAATCTATAACAATGTTGTCAAGACATTACTACCTGTCACTGTCACGACCTATCATATAATGTCCATGAGTAATTAGACCTCTCACGGCCTAATTAGTGAGATTTTGTTACATTACCTATACGCATTTTGGACCGTATCAATGTGCGATATATCAAAATATATTATAACTAAATCTGTAAATCCTTACTTAATTGGAAAAAAGGCAGAAATGCCTGAAAGAGGTCTAACAATTAATTACAAGATGTAGTATTTTCTTAATAAAATACTTTCTTTTCGTTTTTTTAAAGTATCTTGCTTATTGTTACAGATGGACCCAACAAACCCTATATGGCTATGCTCGACAGGGAACGCTCTATCCAAATATGTAAAAATATACAGGGTGTTCCATTTAACTTAACAAAGTCCGCGGCCATTTTGTTTGGACTTCATTTGTTTTTCTATTATCATTTGCGAAAAATTCATAAAAGCTCGTGCAACTTTTATATTTCACATTTTTTTATAACTTTTAAAACAAAAAAGTTAAAGGGGGTCAAAATATAGTGAATCACCCTGTACATATATTTATACAATTAATTATTAATAGTTCATTAGTAGTTCATTATTGTTCCGTCTCCGTCTTGCATTTCTAGGCACATTTATAACGCTTCCTGTGTTATTAAAAAGTTTTACGACAATCGCTATAGTGGAAAATGTTAAAGGAAGTCTGCTACCTGGAGCCGTGTCTAACGCACATTTTGTGAGTGGAGCTGTCAGGCGCAAAATTATTTGTGTCAGTGATACGAATTTCATTTTTGTATTTAAAGAAAAAACATAAAAAAGTAGCTGAATTTACGAATTTTTTTATATCTTTACATCTTTACTAAAAGAAAAAAATAGAAGCGGGAGAAGCAATTAGACATTTCGATTGGCATTTTGATAATGAAAATTGCCAACTTTTATTTCTACATAGATATAAATCAATTTATAATAAACTTAAAAATAATCTAAGCGTACATTCTTCTTATTTGAAACGTGGAAATGAGTTCGTTCGAGATTACATTCCAGACTAATGTGTTTATTAGATTTGGAATAGTTTTTACGAAGAATTTTCAATGGCTACTCCAGTAAAACGCCTATAATTAAAATGGGAGTCGCTGGTTGAAAAGAATTCAGTTTTGAGAGCGTAAAAGGAGAAAAGTTTATTGGCGACGTACCAAGAACTGACTAAAGAGACATTAAAACGACGGATTTGTCATTTAGATGTGAACCTCTCGGATTCTTCGAATATCTTCATGCTTTACAAGAACCCTGCGTAATTCTATGGCCGATAAATGTCTAAATACAGAACACCAATTACTTTATTGCTAACCTGAATGCTGCTATCTTTTTTCTACCTCAATTGCCCAGAGAATTCTTAATTTACAGTACCTTGTGTAAGTAGTGGCTAATAACTAACTAACAAGATTTTCGAAATTCTTCTAACATTTCCTGTATGACAGATATTAAGTGGTGTTTAAAATGTCCGACATTCAAGAACTAGATTTTTTTAATTTGCTTTATTTATACACATGCAGGTTAAAAAACGTATTTGTAATAAAAATTAAGATTCATGGTAAAATTTTGCTAATATTTTTAAGAATTTCTTTTGTTAAATATATAAAATGTAATTTTTAGCATTCCTCAAAACTAATCAAATACAAAGTCAGGGAATACCGTTGGAATATCAAAGATTAACTAATAATAATTTCAATCCAGCATTATAAAGCAATGTTTCCGCATATAATGACCCAGTGTCTATGGGCTTTATGTTTTTCCACCTCATTGAACAATGAAAAAAATCCGTTCCCTTAAAACATTCAAACTGAAGATTGTTTTATACAAATATTTATTATTTTGCTATATATTCAAGACTTTTGTATTCAACGTTTGTACAAATTAACATTTTTCAGAAGAATACTAGCTTAGTGAATCCCCCATTAGCACTTATTGCAATATATTAATTGCAGTTCATCAGTCTTCTTTCCTGATTGTTATTAATAAGAATTTATCCAAGTGGAAACATTGGCAGATTAGTTTAGATAATACAATACAGAATGCCTTTCACACTATTTAGGTATTTTTAGGTTTAACACCCTAGCACAGTTACGTACCCCCGTAGAGAATCAAGACTATCTCTTCCTCTGGGTACTTCCATACCAATTAGAAAGAATATTCCCGCAAGATTTCATACTATTTCCTATAACAGTGCTCATTGCATAGATTCTTCATTGTACATGTATGAAGTGAATACACCACCTTTTCCAGTGCGACCATCCGTAGGTTTATTGTGAATTATTATGCTCTTAGAGCTTCTCGAGTATGCTATGTCTAGTTGGCAATTCTGCTGTTATCCTATTTGATCCTTTCATTCAGTTCGCCGTCAACTCATTCGATGGTTCTGTTAAAAATTTCTTAGCTTACCTATCCAGAGGTTATAAATAAGGTTGCTATAGCTAACTCATTAGCCCACTTGCTTGCCCCAATGTCTCCTATGCTCCGATATTCAAGTTAGAACCCATAATTTTGATTACACAGCCTCACCAAAGTTTCCAAATAATCCCATATTAGTCTAAATTTGACCTGATACGAGTTGATTGCCTTCAGCACTGTCTAATTGTTGGAGTAAACAATAATTGGTTCGGTTTTTGTATTCCTCCTTATTAACTCCATTGCAGGCTATTCAATAGTCATTATATTTGCATGGAAGACTATGGTGTATGTTCATGCGCTATGGGGAAGCTTTTAGCCTCATATATATCAGCATCAACTGGTGTCGACAAACTCTCAAGGCTACTGCTTCTCTTCAAAATTAACAAAAAAAAACTATTTTTCCTAAAAGGATTCCTATCTCTGAAAGGTTGGACCTGAAACACAGGTTTTGATGAATTACACAAACAACCATTGAATGTTGACTTGGTTACAGTGAAATTGAACAGAACAAGTCATTGGTTGCAGAATTGGAAGGAATCTGAGGTATGTAACTGTTCAATTTTCATTTGCGAATTCAGACGGCATATTTCAAATCAAATACTTAGTCGATCATATCTATACATCTCAAATTTTTTCATACAATACACGATATACGAGTAAATTCTAAAAAACTTGACAATGTTAGCTTATTTTGCTTCAATTTCTTAATAACTACAGGAAAGGTTAAATTTATTCATCCGATTAATAGGTTAAATTTATTCATTTGATCTGAATTTTCATTCGAATAAATATGAATTTGTGCAAAATATTAAGTTATTTTGACATTCATCTACACTCCACTGATAACTTTGTCATGATATTTGAACTTTTAGTGGTGAACTCAAGAATATCAAAAATATATACAGGGTGATTCAATCATAATGTCATTAATTTTAATCACATATTCGGAAAGCCTAATAAACAAATTACCCCTTAACTCCCGTTAATTCGGCGCAGTATTTCGCAACATACTTAATGACAGTGTTTTTTAGGTACAGTGCCGGCCTTGAAAGTGGACGACTCTTATAAGCAAGTTGTCTATAATTGGCCTTTGTGAAGCTGACTTGAAAATATGAGGTTCAAATCGGCTGTCATTATGTCATATTTAATGTGTGTCTATCATACTAGTTCTAGTGAGCAAAACAAATCCAAATTAGGTGGCAAATTATTTATTTTTCCAATACTGAAATATATTATACATCCTAACGGCTATTCATTCGCCGTCGACAAGATCTAAAAATGAAACACTTTTCGTAGTCAAAAAAACGCGATTCGTAAAGTTAGTATTTTGTCCAAGCACCATTTTTGTCTATAACACTGCAATCTACATGGCATTGATAAAATTAATGTTCTTGTTATAATCCTCAGTGATGTTATCCCATGCGTTTTCAACTGGACAGAAGTTTCTGTCATAAATTTTTTTCACCATATATCCCCAGGACTTTGAGGGCCAAGGTAAAACATCGATGTTGTTATCAATGAACTATTCTGACGCCACTCTTGTGGTGTGAATTGCATAATTATCCTGCTTGAAAGTGAAATTCTGAGGATACAGCATGGTCACAACAAACATCAGGACTTTGGCAGCTTATCCAAGCCCAAACGATAATGAAGAATATATCGCTCCGCTGTGTGGGTTTCACATAAGGCTCCGAATACCTTACAATCTCTGGTGGGTAGACACGGACAGAAGCATCAGAGCAAGACTGAAAACTTTTTTCGTCCGAAAATATAACATTCTACCAGAAGTTGTCTGGGATTCCTACAAATTGTCTTGCAAACTCTAACCTCTGTTCTTTATACTGGGGAGTCAAAGCAACTGTATTTGCGGCCACATAATTCTTCAGCTCCGAATCTTTCACCCGCTTCCTTGCAGTTCGCACTAATTCAGGAAAATTCGTCTCAAAGGAACTGCCATCTCAAAAGAATTTATTCTTAGGTGGTGCTTACTTTTCGACGTCCACCTCCGTGAATATAACGTACGTGACCGTCCGCAATCCATTTTTCTTTGAATTTAAATGTCCTGTTCTTGCATACATGCAGATAATACGCAATGACCATCATTCTGAAGTAAAGTTATAGCTCTCACTTTCTCTGGTTCCGTTAAACGCGGCATCTTGAATTACCAAGCAAATTACTAATGACACTGGTATATAAAAAATTGTCATAATAAGAAGTAGATCACATCACATTAGAAAAATAAATCGTCCACTTTCAAAGGGCCGGCAGTGTACCGTAGGTACCTACTCATTTTAAATAGATAGGTATCATACTACTTACTCTTTGAAAAGCAATACCTAAGTCACTAGGTATACGTACTACAAACTGAATAATTAATTGAACATAATACTAAAAACTAATTTTCAATTATAAAACATAGTGAAAACGTTAGCAATATTAAAAATACTATATTGTAATAATCTAACATTCGAAAATAATTATTACATTACATATAAAAATATCTTATTCATTTACTCGGATTAAAGATGCAGTAAAGGCTAGGTTAGTTACCGAATTAAGTCAAGATTCACTCTCGATAAACCTTTGTGGGCCAGGTGACGAGACATTAGACACATTTCAGAGACGATTTTAATTTTCAAAATTTGGGCCATAGTGTTTTCGGGCATGCCCTTCTCAAATAAAATAATGGCGCCCTCCTAACGCTTTCGGTTATCCCGGAAGTTGATATCAACTTCGTTATTTTAAATGGAACACCCTGTATATTATTGCAATTTCGGATTCTACGTCAATTTTTAGATGAACTTTCATAAAGGTTTCCTATTCTTAAAGNGGAACATCCTGTATATTATTGCAATTTTGGATTCTACGTCAATTTTTAGATGAACTTTCATAAAGGTTTCCTATTCTTAAAGTTAACCGTTTTTGATATATTTATTTTTTTTTTAATTTAAAAAACACTACTTAATTCAAAAAGATTTGTATTATACAATAATAAAATTAGAGCGATAAAATTTATAGAGGACATAACTAAAACTCTAAGCTGCTCTGCCATAATTTCAAAATGACGTAATTTCATACAGGGTGGTAGAAATTTAATGCTGAATTTAGTCAACTTTAAACCATCTTAACTTATCATCTTTAAATGGAATACCCTGTATATTTTTGCGCAACCTGATGAAAAATTTTGTTCTCTTTCAAATGATATAATGGTTCTCTACGCCTATCTCTTCTGGTTTTTAAGGTATTTACTGTTTTTCGTGCAGTCGACGGCATAATTTCTTGCAAGGATAGCTGTGAAATTTTTAGTGGAACTTCAAAACGAGCACCTAATCTGTCACCAGTTTATTGTTGTCAATTTAACACATACAGTGAATGTTTATTTGAATATTATTTATTGTTAAAGAATGGAAAACGTTAACATTTATTCAAATTCTGACATTCTAAATTTATTATTCGCTTCCAAACACAGAATAGCTCTGTTTATCACTCCCTCCCTACAAACGCGTCTCCGACATTCTACTTTTGTTCTAGTTTTAAGATCGTTAATACCATTTAAAGGCGAAGAGTAAACTTCTCTTTTAGGTAAGGCCAAAGAAAGAAATCTATAGGAGTGAGATACGGATATCTAGCAGGCCATTTAACATCTTCGCTAATACTACCGATCCATCTACCCAGATAATTTGTGTTCAAGTACTCTCTAACAATTCTGGCATTGTGAGATGGTGCTCCATCTTGCTGTAAAATCATATTGCGCCTAATACGTAATTCAACATCTTTCATGTAGTTGGCTAACTCATCTCTTAAAATATTTAGATATATTTGTCCTGTAAGTGTTCCATTATAGAACTTTGATACTACAATTTGTCCGTTAATAATCCCAAACCATACATTAATTCCCCAAACATTTTGGAAATAAGTTTTACTAAGCCAATGGGGATTATTTTGGGACCAATGATGACAATTATCGCGGTTGACTATTTCATTATTGTGGAATCAGTATTCATTTGACCGCATAATGAAATGCAAGATATTTATTTCTTGAGCAACTACTAACCATGCTATAAAGTGCAGGCGCCTCTCGTAATCCTGTGGTAAGCGTTGATGCAAATGTATTGTATAAGGCCGTATCTTATTGTTTTAAGAATTTTTTGTATAGAAGAATACGAAATATCAGTTTCTAGCTAACGAATCGAAATATTTGGATCTATAAAAACACGTCCTAAAATTGCTGCCGAATATTCTTCATCTCTTGCCTTTCTGGGTTTAAAAACTTTTCTTTTGAAAACTTCCATCTGCCGTCAAATGCCTGGCTACCTTTCCGAAAATTTTATCCGATGCAAGTATCTCTGCGGAAAACGATATTGGTACAAATGCCTGGCAGGTTTAGCGTTCTTTCGGTACTCTCCATAAATTAAAATCATATCTAGTTTTTCTTGGTTACTGTAAGTATTCATGTTATAATTAGTTATAGATAGATTACGTAGGTACAAAATTTCAATTATTTTGACAGGCCGTTATTCAGTCAAAATTCAGTTGTTTCTTTTTGCAGCTGGCTATCATTTTTCAGAATAAAGCTACTAAAAGTAGGGTTCATTTTTTGCTGTTTTTCTAGGAATATCTCTAATTAAACTATAGACTTCCTTATTAGCTGAACGCAGAAAAAAATATCTTCCAGAATTGATAAAAAAATATATAGTGTACCATTTGAACAAAAACAGTTGACTCTAGCAATTTTGACATATGTTACCATGAAGACGATCTAATAATGTCATTTGACAGAGTTTACCCAGCGATTTAAAAATATATAGGGTTTGTTATAGATATTTGTTAAAATAAGAGATACAAGGCCGCGAATACCAAACTGAATCACCCGGTATAAGAGTTTTCCGATGGAGCTTTTGGTTACAATAATTTCTCCAAGTTGATATAGATTGGAAGAAATCGTCAACAAAATCACATAAAACTTTCAATCGTTTTTACATGGCATAGAAATATGTTAACTACTTATATACCTTTCAAAAATTTCCAAGCTGTTGTATGTAAGCCATAAACTAGGTTAAGGTTACAGTGATATATTATTTTTTTTACAAACGATAACATTTATTATGGAAAATTTTTACATCTTTCTCACAATCGACCAAACGCAGTACTTCTTCTTCTAGTATCTTTTTAAATAAAGCAAAATAACAATGTATTTTAATTTTATTTTTTCAATCTCCTTATTTTTAATGTAATCTCGAAAGCAAATATTATTTGTTTCTAATAATAAAATGTCTGCCAATTTTTGATAATACTCTACTTCCTGCCTTTCAAGAAAACCTGTAGAAAATTAGTTTGGGGAAAGAAAACCCACGCACGCCACTTGAAGCTCTAAGCATTGCCCCCTAATTTTTTATTCCTCACTTCCTGTGTTTTCTAAGCGCATCAGAAGGTACATATGATTCATTTCAGAACGCGAGACCTCGTTTACTGACGTCATGTTAATCATTGGAATTCCTCGAAGTGTCCGGTGAGCTGTTTCACGGCGACCGTCAGTCACCAGCTTTCTCATAATGCATTCAATTCAATGACTCCGTCGCACTACCCAGATAGTCCTTTTTCTTATTTAGTCTGAGGAGAATATATAATTCGGTTTTGCTCGTGGATTCTTTCGTAGTAAGATAATTACTCAGCAACTTCTAAAAATAATTTTCAAGTAGTAGTCCAGTCATTATAGACATGAAACAACCTGTTTCGGGAAAAAAATACTATTAGAAGTTTCTCTGCGGAATATTGTTCGGAAACGTGTTATAAACAAAATATCAAAAAATCAACTCGAGGCTAGTTGGGAAACTTTGTTTAAACAATGGTCAAAGTTATGGAAAAGTGGTTTTTTGACTCGCGTAAAAAACTATTATTCATAGCGAAAAAAAGCTTATACAAAAAAGGTAGGTATTAAATAAGCCTATAAAATGAGACAAGTCCGATTAAATTCCGATAATTTGTTTATGCGCAAGAGCTCAAAAATGGTCGAAAATGGCCGTTTTTTTCAATTGCTAATAATTAATGCAATTTTCAGCGCAGACACTTGCAATTCATTATTTTTGAGGCTTTTTACACCCTTAATAAGTGGTAAAAATATCAACCCGAAAGCTTCACTGGTTTAGCGGAATTTGTTATCTATCAAGCTCAAAAGCGTTGTATAGTTTCGATCATTAGTTGTTTCTGTACCTAAATAGTTGTATTAATATATGCATTTACTGAGAATTTAATTTTTCAAATTTAATTTGTTTAAAAATGACTGAAAAAATGTTAATATTTATTGAATTGTTAAGATAGGTAATTATTAAAAAATGAAATAGTCTCTATACTTTAGTTAGGGCTATTTTTCTTCGAATTTAAAAAAAAATCGTTGTTTTAAGTTGATTAGAAGCTTAAATGATTTTTTTTAATCGTAGTGACCTTAATTATTAATATTAAGAGCCGAAATTTGGCGAGAGTATACATTAAGAGCTATATTTTCATATCCTACATTAACATTAATTCAACTATTTAATTGCAAAAAAGAAGATAGCGGCTATGCGTTCTATTACTCGGTCTAGCGAACGCGTGGGGAGAGCGAGGCGGAGCATGCGCGCTACGCACCTGGATCGATGGAAAAATTAGCCATATCCCGGTTAATAATGAACCTATCGAGATTATACTATTTTTAATTTGTGGTAGCGCGAAAATTCATGAGCATTGAAGCTATTGTATTAACATTATTTCAACCCGAGATTTAATTTTTTATTTAGCCTCCCACTTTTCGCTAGATCGAGTAATAGAACGCATCGCCGCTATCTTCTTTTGTGCAATTAAATAGTTGAATTAACCTTAACGTTAATGTATGACATGAAAATATAGCTCTTAATGTATACTCTCCAAATTTCGGCTTTTAATAATTAAGGACACTGCGATTAAATAAAAAAAAATTGTACAGCATCTACTTCAACTTAGAACGATTTTTTTTTTTAAATCGAAGAAAAATAGTACTAACTAAACTATAGACGTTACTATTTCTATTTCATTTTATAATCTTAACAATTTAATAAATATTAACATTTTTTCAGTAATTTTTAAACAAATTAAATTTGAAAAATTAAATTCTCAGTAAATGCATATGTCAATTCAACTATTTAGGTACAAAAACAACTAATGATCGAAACTCTCCAACGCCTTTGAGCTTGGGAAAAATCAATTGAAAGTAGCATCTTCTTAAATAACAAATTCCGCCAACGCCAAACTAATGAAGCTTTCGGGCTGAAATTTTTACCACTTATTAAGGGTACAAAGACCTTAAAAAATCCTGAATTACAAGAGTGTCTGCGATGAAAATTGCATTAATTTATTAGCAATTGAAAAAAACCGCCATTTTCGACCATTTTTGAGCTCTTGCGCATAAACAAATTATCGGAATTTAATCGGACTTGTCTTATTTTACAGATTTATCTAATACCTACCTTTTTTGTATAAACCTTTTTTCTCTATGAATAACAGTTTTTTTAGGGCGAGTCAAAAAAACACTTTTCCATAACTTTGACCATTGTTTTAACAAAGTTTCTCAACTAGTTTAGAGTTGATTTTTTGATATTTTGTTTATAACACGTTTCTGAACAATATTCGGCAAAAAACTTAGTAGTAGTATTTTTTCCCGAAAAAAAGCTATAATGACTGGCCTATAGATACTTGTAGACACGTTTCAAGCAAAACATAAATGGTTTAAATTATCTACGAAGCGTTTTTAATTATTTTATTTGTATTCAAAATGAAAAAATTACGAAAAATATTTTTGAAAAATATTCAAATCATGAACTTAATTTCTCTCTTTCCATTATTTTAACATAACCCAAGCGTCGTTAGTTTAGTAACAGAATTATCTAAAACTTTGCCATTTAACTTTTTACCTATGCATATATTTTTTACACCCAGGATACCAGAAATATTTATTCGACATAAACAAAATTAAAATGAATAGTATCTACCAATACTTGATCTTTATTGGAATTAACTGCTTGAGAGAACTTAAATTGCTTCCTTCCTATACATTTTAGGAATAAAACTATAATAAGCAACAAAATAGCATTGGTATTGTAATTAAATATGCGACATCCTTCAGCTTCTGTTGTTTTAAAGGTAATTAAACACTCTAAATGTATGCTAATGGGCACAATTAAAAATTGTGAGAGGAGGATGTACGTAGGTACACCAAAAATATTTATCGATATAACTTTGTATTGGTGTGAGAACACAGCCAATTAGGTATTTTAAGGATTCCACGGACACTGCCATTTAACTAAATAGGGTTTTCCGTCCGGCTTTCCGGCAATCTGGGTGTTTTAGCCACAAAAAGGACCGTTCCCATAACTTTTTCAATAACGATAAAAAAAATGGGATGACTCAACAATAAACTCTAAGACTCCTTTTATGCACGCGTTTTTCTCCTCTCAACGCGAAATAAACGAGCGTAAAATGCACAAACGAGCGTAAAATGCATAAACGTAGTAACTCTGTTCAGGGTATCTTGAACCCCTTGGACCCCTTTTATGCACGCGTTTTTCTCTCGTTAATCAGTCTTCCCAATATTATTTTTAAATAAATAATTTACTTCATATAAAAAATTTTTAATAAAACATTGCAATGGGGTTGATTGTTTCACTTCTTTATAAAATACGCCAATGATCGAACAAATATTGAAAAGTTGTCTTTTTACTAGTAGGATGGTCATACCAAGTTTCCTGTGTCTAGCATTCCTCATGTTAAAGAAAAAAATTAAAATGTGAATTTCAATCCCCTCCTTTAAGATGGTATAACGCCTCAGGGGTGCAACTTTCATATAAGGTATTTTTACTTCAATCCTCTTATTTTTGGCTCTACACTGGTAGCATTTTTGCTACTTCATTCAAAAACACACTGTATAAGAGGAAAAAATAAATAAATAAAGAAAATTAAAAAAACTCTTTTATATATAAAATTGGATACATAAAAATGAAAAAGTATCTGTAACATTTAAATAAAAATACTATATCTGTTTCTCTTTTCAGGAAGTCACGCCTATGTCTCGGTTATTTTAAATTGAAACTTTTTGACATTTTAGTACGAAATAATTACCTACAAAGCGATTCATCCCATATAAACAAAGGCGACCGGTTCTAATATTAAGAAATGGCCTAATATCAGATTTAGTTGTATCAGATTAATGGCTTTGCAGATAATTATTTCGCGCTAAAATGTGAGAACGCTTGAATTTCAAATAATGGAGATATAGGGGTGGTTGCATGGAAAGTGAAACTATGTCATTACCTGAAAAAAAGAAAGATAAAATAATTAATTAATTAATTTAATACCCTAATTTTAATTTTTTCGGAAATGAGGCAAATACCTATTTCAAACCATAAGGACCATACATACATGTTTTAACCACGTTAATACTTATTACCTCACAAATAATATTGACCGGAAGAGTGATTCAGAAGTCCGCTATTAGCCATGTGGACTTCGTATAAACTAAGCGGAAGTCGCTTCTGTAATGTGGAAGCCACCGTTTTAAAATACATTATTATATTTTCTCTATGGCAATCTAAGTAAATAACCAGTTAGATGTTATTGTGTTACAAGGTTCATACCTTTAAAACGGTGCTTTGGCATCCTCAGCTGCTGTATCTTAGAGAGAAAAAGTTAAATAATAATTTACAAACTAGTGGATATTCTACCTCTTCTGATTCCAGACAAATATTTTATTCTGTACACATGTCAACCGTTATTTTTAGACGCAAGTCTAGACGACTTTTTTTTGTAACTCATTGCAGTTTTCTCAGCCAAGTATGTGATGTAGCAAATAAATAAAAATGAGTAAACACATCACTGTAAACTGCTTTTTATATATAAAAGCTGATGCCTATTGATTAGACGATACTGAAGATTTTATTAAGGTTCGAAGTCATGTTTGCTAGACTTACAAATAAGTATAATAACAAAAAAATAATGATACATATAGAAAGTTTCGGGGATTCTAATATAACTCATGCCATCGTCAAAAATCAAATATTGATTAATGAATGAAATTAAAAATCAAGGCTTTAGAATAATGTGAGTCCCAAAAACTCTTCAGCACCTTGTAAGGGTATGTTTAAACTTTAATTTATGCACCTGGCAACATCAAAAATAACAATTTTTAACCCGGAAATCGGCCGTTGAAAATCGTCATTTTCGCATTTTTAGCAACTTAAATTGTTTATAACTTTAAAAGTATCAATTTTAGAGGCATAGTATATAGGAACTTTTTTGTTTACAATGTGCCAACATTTTTCCCGAGTGAAAAAAAACCAATTTTTACAATTATTTGTGTAAAAAAAGTTTGTTTAAACAAATGTGCACGAGATATCCGACCGGCATCATCTTGAACATCTCACGAATCTGAATAAGTACGCAAAAAAAATCGAGTCGGAAAATTTCTCCCACAAATGCGAGGTTTTTGCCTTGTCTATATGCAGTTCAATAACCAATGTCATGTTGTACGCCTCAAATTTTCATACATATCTCATACAAGGTGTCCCGTATCGTTTTGCTCAAATTTTGGGAGCATAAACTTCGTTTCAAGTAAAAAAAAATGCAAAACTTGACAACGATACGGAACATCTTGTATACAGATGTTACATACGTTAATTTATTGTTAATTAATACAAAATGCAATAAATCTTAATTTTTTATGAAAATCAAAACCGAATTAAAATTATTCAAAAAGTTAAAACGAGCTCAGCATTCCCATTGCTTACATAGCACGTACCATTCTATGGTGAAGATCCTAATGGATACCAGATCAAAGTTGCCATACACATGCTCCTAATACTTCCATACACAAGTCGTACCAGGGTACAATATAATCTCAAGGTCTAAAGCTTCCATACATGCACTCTAAGGAGGTCTCACACATAAACCTTAGTGTCCTAGCCCAACACATCATAGACAGAACAATTTCAATGGTATTGGTAAGCATAATTGATATAATGTTTTATGATCCTTATTAATTGTTAGTTTTGGAAAAATCCGAATTCGGCCAATTCCTTTAGATGCGTGTAGCTCAGTTGCTATTTATTTTACAAAAAAAAAATTAAATTACAAAATTTCAGGTTTTCGCAGTGTTAATAAGACAGTGTGATCAAATTGTTTGTGTGCACTTTCGTTTTCAAGTTATAACATAAACTTCAAGATTTTTAAATGTAAACCATACTTAACTATAAGTTAGAAAAAAATATATTTTTTATACTTTCCAACGATATAATATTTGAAATGGTTATTTTCAAAAATGGGAGAACTGCAGCCGTTTTTAACTTTTCAATTGCTCGTCGACGTAGATTCATTGTCTTTGGCAACAGAATCGACTTTTAAGATTTTAAGAAAGAAAAGTAACTGTCAAATAATGCTACACTAATTAAAAGCGTTGTCAGTAAACATTTCGATTATTTTCACAGCCATCTACGTCGACGAGAAATTAAAAAGTTTAATGAGATCATAAAACTGCTCATCTTTCCTCATTTAAACTTTTTTTGAATCTCTGCTACTTTCCCAGATCCCTACACTAAACCTCGAAAAAAACTCACCCTGTATCTGTATCACTCTTGCCTAACTATCCCAGTTATAAGGAAATAATGAAACCAAGATTCTATGTGAGCTCACAATTTATAATTAAAAGATCAGAGAAATAGTAATGGCCTTTAAGAGAGACATTTACTTTTAACTACACCACTGGCAATCGGTGTCTAACTTAAATCGCACTAAATTCTGTATTTAATTCTGTACATTACATAACCGTAAAAAAATGCAGGTAATTCAAAATAATTTTTGAAATATTTAAATGCTCATATTAATATTGCTTTCGACAGCAGAATCTGCTCACAGAATCATATAACATCCTTCATGAACACTCTGTACATACACATCACATTTTTTTTCGTTCTGAAATAGTTTTTTAAATAGCTAAAAGTATCTATTAAAAGAATGTATTTTAATAATTTTTCGCAAAATAGTTTTTGCAATTCATGTCGCCGTAATTATTTTTTTACTTTTTTAAAATGATCCCTGTAATATTATTTAATTATAGTACTTGTAATGCATCACATTTTTATAATTTAGAACATATAACCACAATAATACTTTACTTATATACTTCCGGCAACTGCTCTGTGTCATCCCATGCGGAAGTTGATTTCACACTTTCTATAATGTCTAAAATATGTATATACCCGGTGGCCCAATGCGGAATGAGCACAAGTTAAATAAGTGGCAAATTTGAAAAATTGTTCTTTCCATAATAGGCATAATTCAGATTAAACTCTTAAAAACAATCTGTATACCTACCTTCTGTGTCCCATAAAAAAATGTAAAATTCTTAACCATGCACGTACTTATCTGTACTAACTTTCAATGCAATACATTCTTTTTAGAAAATATATAGCTAACTTTGATTTTAAAAAATAATTTCCATTGTCCTGCACCTCAAAACAAAAACAGACGACGCTATGGATCGAATGAA
This sequence comes from Anoplophora glabripennis, assembly GCF_000390285.2. Lineage (NCBI taxonomy): Eukaryota > Metazoa > Arthropoda > Insecta > Coleoptera > Cerambycidae > Anoplophora > Anoplophora glabripennis. The sequence goes on from NW_019416246.1 coordinate 222,282, forward strand.
AAAATCGTCTTATTTTTTTATGTTGCTCCAACCCTCATTTGTTGTATTCATTTCTAGACGACCAAAAGAAACAAAGTAAACTGAGCAGAAAATATAAATTATATCTTTGTGCCAGGAGTTAAATTCTTTACAAAATAATGATTAACCTTCGAAATTCAGTAAGTCTCCAATGAAATCAAAATTCAACGTAAATATCAACAAGAATAATTATTTCCTTTTATTTTTATACAGGTCGTAACAAGATTGACTGTCATTATTTTACATGTTATAGATTACATTTAAACAAAAAAGTATTTTATCTGCTCCCGCCCACTATAGTAAATAGACTATTAATGCATTGTTTTTAAGGAGGCAAGTGGATTTTACCGTAGAAGTGGAAGTTGTTATGGACAACGGGAGGTAAGTGAAGTAGCTTACCTCCCTAGGGAAAAAAGCGATTTCGAGTTATAAATGCATATTTTATGAACAACTAAATAGAAATATTATGTGAACATTACATTTTATTAATTATTATGAATGAATATTTATAGTAATTATACAGTTATTATATTTAGTAACATTTATAAAATCTAGATAAATATTCCCCTCGGGTTTACTAATTGTCACATTTTTCTCAAAATGATTTGACTGTTCCATTTCAGTCACCGGAGGCTCAATATTATCTGACTGATCCATTAAAACAGCATGATGCGACGTACTACTAGAACCCGGAGTTGAAGTGTCATTGAGAAGAATCCTGTTGGCTATTGTATTTTTGTTACTTAAACTGTCAGCAATATAACTTTCTGCAATTGTGGCCCACCCATCATGTCTCTTGATTGTTAATACATCAACTCCTGTATTAGCCAGTAACATTGCCGATGTTCTTCAGAATGAATGACCTGTATATGTTTAGGATGTTCTACTTTCAAAAACTGTACAATCTTGTTAGGAATTATAGAAAGCGTATTCTTGCTGACTGGTTAGTCAGCAAAACTAGTCAGTGGGACTCTATTGCCAGCCCTCGATATGCTTGGGCGCAAAATCGTCCTCGACTGGTAAATAATACTTACCTTCTTTATGGTGTAAATAACTATTACGACATACGTCCTAAACTTAACAGTTTTCTAAATATTATTAATTATTAATGATTAAAAGGACGAACTTGAATAATCTATACAACTTGGCTCTATTGCATTACAGCGCGCACATATCTTGACACTGCAAGAAAGTACGATCAGGTTAAACCTTAACCTTCAAATAGGAATTTCAGTATTTTGTCAAACATTTTATTTAACATTCATTTGGATTAAATATATATAAAGGATCCGTAGAGAGTTGTAAATTACAACCTACTATATTTTTCACCTCTCACAGTGTCATCAAGTATGCCAACCCAAAAACCGGTGTATGTTCAGTACGTGGCATTTCTCTTAAAACAGGTCTCATCGGTTATCAATATTCGTCTACCAAAATGTAAGTTATTGTTGATTTTCTTTACAAACCACCTGTAAAAATTCAACCTTTGAAATTTTTTTGCAATATTTACCAGAACCTGTTATTATGGATCAATTTATTAAAGACGGGTCAAATACTGCCGATGTCAAGAACATGTTGGGACCCTTCAATAAATATTCTTTGGTATGGTAGACACATCTGAAGAAAAAAACTTAAATAAATACGACGTGCCTCTTACGAATTACGACAACCCTCTCTATAAATTGATAACCAAACACAAAACGAAAAAATAACATTTAAACGAGATAATCAAAAACACTCTCAACTACGACCTTCAACTCTGACTGTCTTTACCATCCGGTTGATTGTCTGCTATGTCTAATGTACCCTTTTGTGAATAAACAGAAAAAAAAACTTATTTTTTACTAATTTAAATTATTTGAAACATCAAATTCACAATACATTGTTATTATTTATAAATAGTGAAAAGTAAACTTCTCTTTGTCAAAAACTGTCCATATTAGAACCTACGTCGTACATTTTTTGTTTGTTTAGGTCCAATACAACATCTGTTAAAATAATAGCAGTCAATCCCTCCACACTTCTCACGTATTATTGTTCATGTTCTCGATTTTCTCGGCCTTCGATAACGTCTGAAATCCAAATCGTCTGGAATTTTCCAGAAAACGACAAAACGAAGATATTACAAAAATTATAAATTAAGAAGCCATCAAGAGTAGAATTTAGCAATTATCAATTCCACAATACCAATAGTTTTTACATAAAATACATAACTAAGTATAAAGTATTAGACAGCAATCGACACATTGCATTATTAGGAAGAAAACTATATCGAAACCTTAACAGGGAAAAAACTTTTTCGGAATTTTCTAAGCAACTTCCGTCACGAAGTAGGTGCCATGCTCCTACGTACGCGTCATTCTGTTTATGTAAGAAAAACTACGTAAACACGAGTGGGCGATTTTCTCCATTCATTGATTCACGACTTAATTTCATTCGTTCCAAAGCCCACTAGATGTCAAATCGATTAGAAAGTTCAGTGATAGCTTAGATCCTCTTACGAATTAAATTAATGCTTCTTCTAACACGGAATATTTGGTATGTGCTTTATCTCCATCCTTTTTGGGGGTTAGAAAATGTTCCAGAAAATAAAAAAATAAGTAATTTACTCTTTTTTCGTTTTGGACCTGTAACAAAACATTTCCTTATAGGTCAGGATGTTCTGTTGTTTATACTTTCCGGATGTTATTTTTAGATCATTTTAGAATAATAAGGTTTCACCAAAGGTCTAAAGATTCCAGATATAAGATATTAACCTAAATTTCTCTAATGTGTAAAGTAAACTGTGGAATTTGGTATCTGTCAACTATGCGTGGTAGTGGAAGATACTTACTGTCACTAAGAAAACATGGATTTCCATGCCACATAGTATTCTGATGTGCATCTAAATCCTAAGAGTATTTAAAGAAATTAAGATATGCATTTACGACTTAATTAAATCGAATCGTATCTAAAACTACTCATATTACATTGTCGGTGTAGATATTTATTGTTCGCGTAATTTAAAATATTCGATAATATGTCGAACTTGAGTCTGTCTTGAGTCGCCAAGTTAATCGGCACACATTAAAGTATTCGAAGCTCTTTTTGCAAATGATTAACATTTCTATATGTATGGCCATGAACATTCACCAAATATCCATTGAATTTACTCTTATTCGTCTACACTGCACTGGTGCAAAACAAATCAGAGAGTCCAACCGGTTTAAAATTCGAAATTTTGTGTTTTACTCTTTCTCAAAAGGGGGATACAAGGAAACTTAAATAAGGTAACCAAGAGAACAATTCTTAACCAATTGCGTGTTTACTACGACCAATAACCATAAATTAATATTTTTTCCTATAGCGTATTTTTGTTCGTATCTTTATATATGAGATGATGCAGATCTCAAAGTTTAGTGAAAATCTTTAAAACTCACCAGAAATACAACTTTCAACTTGACTTTGATCCCATTTTACATAAAGTTCAGTTTTTCACAAAATTTACTTCGAAGAAAAAGATACAGATTATTTTGGCAATATAAAAAAATATTTATCGTAGTACGGAAGCTTTTGATAGCCTACGCCGATAAAAAATTTGGAAATTCACATTACAAATTTGTTATGGTTTTTGCGCACGAAAAATATAAATGAATTGACCATACAGCGTGTGCCATTTAACACGCCCGCTGCCAATATCTCCGAAATGAAGAAATTTATTTTAGTTCCGGAAACTGGGGTTGTTAGGTTCCTCAAATAACTTCAAATTGCAGTTAAAATTGTTAGTTCAAATCTTTCTGTATAGATGGCGTAGTGAAACTAAAATATTTTTTGATTTCTGAATCGTAAATATGCAGAAAGATCGTTAAATTTTGAGTAATTTTTGTAAAAAAAAATTTTTCACAATATTTACTTGTTTTGGATACATGACGACTTCGATATGCAATGTATGATGCAACAGGAAAATCTATTATTTTATTTAAATCACACTGAGACAAAATATTATTTTAAAATATTATTAGATATAATGGCTTTATTCACACCACATACTAACTACCTAACAATAAATTATAAAAAACAAATGATCAACTACAGAAAAAGTAACAGAAAGTAGTTAAAATAATAACGGAGATGTAGATGTAGTTACTGAAGTTAGTTAAAATAAAGATTATAATAAATGTTCAAAATTACGTCCTTCAGCATTAATATACAATGTTAGTCTTCTTGTTAGTTCGACATTACAGACTCCTAATAAAATGTCACGATAGTTATATACATTTTATTATACATACAAATCTGCCATGTCATAGGATCCTGATGGTGTAGAATTACACACTTGAGTGTATATTTTCTTTTTACGATGTATTCTTACCTTTTACGTTGTATTTTTATAGTTTAAAATGTATTATTCCTAATCCTTTTACTATATCCGATGTAAATATAAGAACAAAAATGTTCATTTACATGATCTGATTTGGCTCGATCAATCAGATTAATCATGTGATCACCCGGTACGGTACTACTGCGCGTGCGTCTCTACACTGTGCTTGTCGGTCGGTAGGCATGTTTAGATTCATTTGTTGCGTAATAATATAGCGCATTATTTTAACTACCTAAATATAATATAAATAAATACTATACATTATATGACTTTTTGTAAAATTATATAAATCTCTCAGTATTCCTTCATTTGAAGTTGTTGAAGAGTATGAGAAATATCAATAAAACCATACTGAACTTCGTCGAACCTTTATACGCAAACATTCAAAATGTAGCTTACTATTTAAGACCTTATTGTTTTGCTTACACTATATTTTGTTTTCAGCTTAATGTTCTCAAGAAGTGGTTATTGCTTTAAAAATGGTTCAAAGATTCCACCTCAAAATGCACTTGGACGCGTTAACTGGGGCAAAATTTTCATCCAAAAATTTTTTTTATCTAAACGTTTTTCCTTATACTTAATTATTTTAAATTAGAAGTCAATTTTATCGAAGAAAATGTGTCTCATTTGTCTTAGGTACGTACATGTTGTTTAATTCGTTAATCCTTTTTGTAACAAGTTTTTCATTAAGAAATCTGTTTAATTAATTGGTTTAAGAAAGCTGTTTAATTAATTGGTTTAAATAATATCCTGTATTATTTATCTTTAGGTATAATTCAGAAATTTATATTTTACTGAGAGAATATGTGTCATTTCATGCATTAATAAATCTTAAATTTATTTAATTTCAATTTCCTTTCACTTAAGTACGTCGTAATTTGTCTTGGAAAAATATTTAAGTATGTAAAAATATATATTCTTTCTAAAAATACCTAGACTTTTTTTTCTTCTTGAAAATACTATGTATTTTCTTGTTTATTAGCAAAATTACATAAAAAGTGTAAAATTACATGCTTACTGTAACTTGTATTAATTTTACATTACCTACTGTAGCGCCAAAATAACTAATGGTCTAGTGTGTAATTTTAAATAAAATTTTTATGAGTGTGACCTCCCGAAGTTATAAAATGACTTGGAAAATACTCTGTATTTATTTTTACTGCCCAAGATTGACAACAGCAGGACATAAAAATAACATTACTTTAAAAAAAATGGGTTCTGTATCTGGAATAAAACAGATTATCACATAACCTTTAAACGTTAGGCCAATTCTAAAATTAAGGGAACTTTACTGCCTGCTTTTACTTTCTCTAATCTATTTATTTTAAATTACCTCCACTCTATTAATTTATAGAATTTTCCGGTAGCCGCCCACTATATATTTACATAATATTTAACGATTACATGACATACATATTTGAAACTGCTGCAGTGTAAATTACACGTGTACTCGTTACACGTAATTTACTTTTTATTCACGATATTCTAAAAATATACAGTACGTAGTATCTATTCGTTAAGACATACAATCCATTGGGTAATACAAATGGGGGGCTCAGGAAAATATACTCCCATGTGTTGTTTTAAAAATAACTTCTAAGCTTTGTTTACTTAAAAAATAACGGCAGCCGGGTACATTTACTACACTTAATGGTCTTTTTGCAACAACTTAGAGAGCGAAACGGTAGTACATCTTTTTCTAACGTTCCTTATATTTACTGTCTAAATAGGTCTTTAAAACAAAGCAAAATAAAACAATAAAACAGTTTCTCCATTATGCCAATTGAGAACGATTCCCGAGAGAATTCTATTTAAAACATAGCTAACTAACAATATTCAAAATTGTATATCAACTCCCGATCTTCCCTTACTACTCGACCGCATACGCGCGCTCGGCCGTTTTTGAACATGTTTGGAGGAATTTTTCACCTATTTCGCATCATTTTATTGGAAAGTTAGAATATACGTTTTGTAGTATTATACTTCTACTTTTAAAATCCGGTTGAAAAATTAATATCGGACCACCGCCAACGCATCCAGATACTTTGCAAAATAGTGCTCCAAAAAATCCATTTTGCAATTTTGTGCCAGAATTAATGGTCCGACAGAGGCTGCTTTGTGCACACTTAAAGTACATATAATTTACTACTTTTGTGCACAGGGTTAGCTCTACAATATAAAAAATGGCGGAGTAATGAATTTTTTAAAAAACGCTAAATTTTCCGCTATTTCCGGATTTTCTTCATTTCTATTTATCCGATCGATCTACTTCTCATTTTATTCGTATTTCGATTCTCTACAAATTGTCTAATTATAGTATTCAGATTGCTTAGTTAGTTTAGGCTTCATAAGCAGAAAACTAAAAAAATGCGTTTTTTGCATAAAAATGATTGTAAAAAATTAAATAATGGAAATTGGAGTAGGAAACATAGAATAGACTGTCTTTTATATTCATATATTTTTATGTATAGTTTATTTGCTACTAGTATTTTTGTCTCAAAATCGCTGATTTAATGCTCTATCAATTGGGCTAATAGTTGGAACGAAATGTTAGTAGGTGTTTTATAATCTTATACCCTATAATCTTCACCCAATTTGAATTTGACATCATTAGTCCTTTCCGATCTACTGCCCAAAAAGACCGTTCTAAAATATGAATTTGAATGTGGAGTTATTTGTAAAGAAATATCTTATCTTTGGTTTACAAGACCAATATTTTTTTGTGTGTACAGGGTGATTCACTATATTTTGACCCCCCTTTAACTTTTTTGTTTTAAAAGTTATAAAAAAATGTTAAATATAAAAGTTGCACGATTTTTATGAATTTTTAAAAAATGATAGTAGAAAAACAAATGAAGTCCAAACAAAATGGCCGCGGATGTTAACTTTGTTAAGTTGAATGGAACACCCTGTATATTTTTACATATTTGGATAGAACGTTCCCTGTAGAGCATAGCCATATATATATTGGGTCCATCTCTAATAATAAGCAAGATACTTTTAAAAAACTAAAACAAGGTTTTTTATTAAGAAAATAATACATCTTGTAATTGTTAGACCTTTTTCAGGCATTTCTGACTTTCCAATTACGTAAGGATTTACATTGATATGGTCCAAAATGCTTATAGGTATTCTAACTAAATCTCACTAATTAGGACGTGAGAGGCCTAATTACTCATGGACAATGTTATATGGTAGGCCGTGACAGTGACAGCTAATGTCATGACAACATTGTTATTGATTGACAGTATGTATTATTATTTCATTAAAATAGGTTACACAGAAGTAGAAAATTATTTAGAATTAAAATAGAGTATGGAGAAGAACTTTGCTCTATTTTAATGCCTATAATATTTCAATTTTCTACTTCTGTGTAACCCATTTTAATTAAATAATAATACAAACTGTCAAACAATAACAATGTTGTCATGACATTAGCTGTCACTGTCACGGCCTACCATATAACATTGTCCATGAGTAATTAGGCCTCTCACGTCCTAATTAGTGAGATTTAGTTAGAATACCTATAAGCATTTTGGACCATATCAATGTAAATCCTTACGTAATTGGAAAAAGTCAGAAATGCCTGAAAGAGGTTTAATAATTACAACATGTCTTATTTTCTTAATAAAAAAACCTTCTTTTCGATTTTTAATAGTATCTCGCTTATTGTTAGCGATGGACCCAACAAACCCTACATGACTATGCTCGGCAGGGAAGGTTCTATCCAAATATGTAAAAATATACAGGGTGTTCCATTTAACTTAACAAAGTTAACATCCGCGGCCATTTTGTTTGGACTTCATTTGTTTTTCTACATTTTGGAAAAATTCATAAAAACTCGTGCAACTTTTATATTTAACTTTTTTTTATAACTCTTAAAACAAAAAAGTTAAAGGAGGTCAAAATATAGTGAATCACCCTGTACCATCGTAGAAATATTTTTTCATAGTGATATTTTCACCTTTTTCCGTTTGGGAGTATATTACATCTTTGTATAAACTTCTTTCACGATTTTTTTCTTATGCCAATTTACATCACATATTTCCGAAATACTATATATAGTATGTCGTTTTATTACCTTATTAATATTAAACGCGAAATTTATCTTTGCAAATATCTTTTCCTAGAGGGGAAATCCGTCGTAATATTGTGTACGATGATCCTATTTGAAAATCGATGGGTTTATTTGAATAGCAATAAAGACCTGAAGACCACAACGGTGTCAAATACAACATTTCTTGTTTATATGACACTGTTTTATTAATATCAAAGACGAATTTTATCTTCATAAATATATTTTTTTCGGCCTGTCAGTATACTATAACTTAAGGACTGTTTCAAACGATGAATAAAAAAACGTGCAAAATGGTATGCGTACAAGGCTTTAATAATTTAGTTAAGACCGTTCAGAGAATGATGAATAGTAGAAGTTTCCTCTGCGTAATCGTTTATTTTAAAGCACCATTTTAAAAGTGATTTTAAGTAGAGGTAAAATAAGTTAAAACATGAATTTCTTAACTAAACAAATTAATGTTAAGTACGAAGAAATTATGTCACTTTATAAACAAAAGGTTATAACATGACGAAATTCGTTTTTATTTTCCCAGAATTTTATTATTTTATACTAATTATATATGCACTGAGAATAATGTTTCATTGCAAATGTCAAAATCAGAGAAGTACTCCAACTTAACCAAGGTTAAGTTACGTAATAACTTACGTAATTTATTATTTAATTAATGGGTTGGGATATAAGTAATGTCCGTTTTTCAAATTCAAAATTTAACATGAAAATTAACCGCATTTTCAAATCGACACATGCTATTCAAAAGAGGACTTACTGCTCTATCAGATTGTGTTTTTGGTTGCTTCGTTAGATTTAAGTTTTGTGAATTTTCATTCGTTTAATAATTCTATTGCCTACAACAAATTGTTCTCTGCCGATAAGTAAAAATTTAAACATCAATTAAAGTTTACATGACTGCATTAATCTTCAAATGAGTTAAAAACATTTCAGAATGGAGTAGTTCTAACAAATTAGAATTATATAATTCTAAATGTAAGTAATTTCATACATATGTAAATTCCATTCTTTTTTACTACAGTATCGACATTGACGCTTTTTTACGTACGAACATGACTGAGCAGATTCAAGATATTGTTTGGACCTCCTTAAAGCGTATGATAAGACGGGATCGTGTTTTTGAAGATAACTTCGTTATCTGCAAAAACATTATTATCAGTAAACTCTGCTTTTGCTTGATCCAAACACGAATTGATCTATTTCGATCATCACATTGCCAAATTATCTGAATCAGTTCAAAAAAATTCTCAAATTTCTAAATTTCTGTTGATATCTGAATCAACTGTTGTTAAAGTATTAAAAAAGGGAGAAAGTGGTATCCGTACAAAATACATCTGGTTCAAGAGCTGTTGATTACTTTGATAGAAGAATCGAATTATGCGAAACCATTATGGAACGATCTAACAGATATCGGAATTTAATAAAAAAAAAAGGTATTTTTTTCAGAAGAAGCTAGTTTTATGCTCAACGGCCACGTAAACCGCCAGACGTATCGATACTGGGCCACATTGGATGGAGCAGTCTAGTACACAATATCCAGAAAAGGTAAACGTTTGGACCAGAATTATAAACAATCAGATTATACGGCTATACTTTTTTGAAAAGAACATATCTGGTCCTCGACATCTAGAACTTCTGCAGTGTTATTTGTTGCCACAGCTATTCCCAAATAGAAATGATTTATAGTTCCAGCAAGATGGGGCGTCCCCCACACTACACCGTTGATGTACGGACATACTTAAATAACGTTTTCCGTGGTAGGTGGATAGGGAGATGATCGATCGAATGGCCGCCAAGGTCTCCAGATCTGACTCCACTAAACTGGGGATACTTAAAGACCAAAGTTTATTAAAGTCGATCAAATAGTCTAGAAGAGTTAAAAGAGCGCATCAGAATGAACATTGCACAAATAACCTCTGAAGTTTTAGAAAACGTTAGAGAAGAATTTACTGCCCAACTTTCTCATTGCATCATTGCTGGTGGTTTGAACATTTATTGTAATTTCATTCTACTTAAGTAAATAAATAATTTTGGTTGACCTTGTAGAAATTAATATTTAAATAATTATACCGTTGGATAGAGGATTAGGAGACCTTTCAAATGAGACGTCTCATGACCCCTGTTTGTATTTAAAAAAATCGTCGATTAGATAATATAGATTTCCCAATGCAGGGCGAAGATGATTTTCAATTTGTTGTTGTATTCTTTTTCATTTTACGCTACAAACTGTTCATTATTTACTAAAAAGTAGAAGGTAAAATATATTCATAGATTTGAGAGAATGACTAACGTCGAACAAAGTTCAGATAACGCCCATCATAAAATTCATTGTCCAGGTTAAGACCATACTTGCAATAATCTCATTCTGGCAACCAATTTACAAGTAAAATGTTTCTGGCCAGACAATAAGTATAGATAAAATTCTTGCACAGACGATTTTTTTTAATAGTTCGTGTGAACCAAGAACATACTCGTAGATTTGATTAGGTCAAATACGTGGCATACCTAAAGTCAAATAAAGAGCAGCCGGGAAGGGTACAGTCACGCTCCGGAACTTATCAAAGAGGACACTTATCTTTAGGTACTACAGAGAATATAAAAATGTATACACTGAGTGTTAAAATTTCGATAATCTGGAAGGTGTTGAAGAAACAGTAAAATTAACAAACATCCCAATGAAAACCGTATGTGGAATTGTGAATAGCCCCATTACCGAAAGGATAATTTTGACAAATTTTGTGACTTGGAAAAATCTGATGAAAAATTTGAAAGATATATATGAAGGGAATACACTACTAATAATTTACTAAGATAACTTAAAGGCGACATGGAAATTAACTGGGGTAAAATAAATAAAAAAATGTAAATTGTATAATTTGTAAAAGTTATTACTTCTATAATGCCAAAATAAACTAGAGAATTTGTAAAAACCATCCGACCCCTTCACAACCAAAGTCAACTTGTTTCAGCGTACCTGTGGAAAATTGCAATTTTCAAAATAATTCAGGTGGAAGCTGTCCATTGGAACATTTGCTCAATGCATATATAAAATAATCAATGTACATATCACCTATACTCCGCGGTAGAAATGATAGAAAGTGACTCAGACATAATATAAAAACACTATTACCATAATACGTATAAAATATAAAATTATTTTTATACGGTTCAATATTATTTATCTTTGTGCCGCTCGCTACGCACATCGACAGAATCTATAATCGTCTATAGACTGAGTTACACTGAATGTCGATCTATATTCTATCTCTGTCTTTTGCACTTGGTAGGGAATAGGGAAATTCTTTTTTAGTGGGTGTAAACGGACTTGATTTACCCGTCCTGAGAAACGTCATAGCATAAGCGTAGACAAGGGGTCTAATTCCATGGCTATAATAAATTTATAAATTAAAAAAACACAACTGGGACGTTTTAAAATGCTGTAATAATTAAAATGGATCAAAGTGCCGGTTATAGCAAACCGTAAAAAATATTAGATGTTATGTTTTATTATCTTTTTTCAATATTTTCTATATCTTGTTGCATTTTACGCAGACACGCCAATGGATTTTCGTTCCCGGCACGCTTCAACCCCCTTACTAGACCAAAAGCTAGCGATGAGTCACTCTCTATAATTTCTACCGCAAAGTATAGTCAAAAACTAACTAAATGTTAGCCCATGAACTAGAAAAAATACAAATATTAATCAGCCTAAATTCCTTTACTGCTTAGACACAGATACCACAATGTTCATTTTAAAATAGGAATGAAAAATACAGACGCAATAAAAATGAATTAAATAAAAGGTTACAATTTGTTAAAGATATTAAAATTTCCCATATATCATTCCTATAAAATAATTTAATTAGATTATTTACTGGACTGGAAAATACCAGCCGGATTAAAACTTAGAAGACAAACAAATAAAAATACAATTTATAATTTACATGCTTTGGAAGGACATAAAATAGAAAATCAATGAAAATATTCAATTTATACGGTTTTAGTGCACACATACAATGTTTCAAAATGTATATTTTATCATCTAAAGTGTTTAATTTATTTATATGAAACTCAGTTATCATTATGAACAATGTTGTTTACGATTCCGTTCATTAATGGGAATTATAATGTGAAATACCTACATTATAAGAACGAATAAAAAATATGTATAACCATTTAAACAAAACCATAACTTTTCTTCTACGAGTATATTAAATACTAGGTATAGTCTTTCCGAAGTCAGTTGAATATGCAAAAAAACGTCTGGTAATAAAATTTAATGAGTTTCATAGGCGTCCCAAAAAAAATTGTCTGCTAAAGATAAAAAATTATAATGATTTGTATATAATGTGTAGAAAATTTCTATTATATGTTCATTTGGCCAACAACATTTTAATTATTTATGTCCTCAAACAATTTTATTATATTGGTGGTAAATTTCGTTTTGTTCCGTTTCAAAAGGTCTCCAAAATGTCATGTTGTGATAATATTAGTAAACAAAATATCAAAATATCAGTATTGGGGGTCATGAAGGCTTGCAAAAAATGTAATAACATTTCCAGGCTCGTATTTAAAAAAATGTAGTTGATGATGGTCCTGGAGAGATGAAACGTTACATCTAAAAATTGATTATGCCATTCGATAGAGGGCAAAAAGTGAGAAAGTGTTCTTCGTTTTTCAATATCTCCTCAAACAAGGCTGAAATTAAACAAAAACGGATTTCCAAATTTTCGGTTTTTTTCAAATATTTCGAAAACTAATCATGTTAGCCTTGATTTTTTAGAGGCATATTGTTGGTCCCCTGATTACGCAACTTTGCCCCCATTTAAGCTACTTCGTATCTCTTACCGTTTCCGAGATCCCTGTAGTGAGAAGCGAATTTGTAACAGCCTGTATAATAAAAAATAAAATAATGAACTTAACTTACTTATATTTTTAATTAACTTTTAATTATACAAATGAAAATTTGAATGATTTCTCAGTCTGGTAATAAAGTTATTTTTTAAGTTTTAAGTTTAAGTTTTTAAGTTAAACTATATAATTTTTTCTATCGCAGAGCGACGAGCGGTATCCGTATACAGCGCGCTTCCGCACTATAAAAGCAAATCATATACAAATTGTTGTCGAGTCAAAGATTTTATATCAAAGAACCTGCCTGTATAGTCAAATTTTAAATATATGACAAATTAATGTTAGAAATCATTTATTAATTTTTGTGTTATTTAAAAACTAATCTGACGTCATAAGGGGCAATTGAACAAGAAGCTAGTGGCGATCCTATATATTGCATAACTTTGAAGAAGAAAATATGTCAAAATTGTCCATCAAACCCTGTTGCCCTGTTCCCTGTTTTTTAAACAAAAGTGACACTAGTGACAGCAGTCTATCAATTAAGAGTAATTATGATAGTTATTATTAATTTCCTGATTGTAATGGATTCAACAAAATTTAAGTGATGTTTTGTTCCACATTCCACATAGCCAATTGCATTATCTCCATAAGACTCCCGAACTGCAGTATAAATTTCCAAAAATAAATAGGTATTTATATAAATAAACACAATAAAATCATTCGTTAAATATGTTGATCCTTACCTGACTGCTTTTATACCTCTGATTTCGCCAAAATTAAAACGCTCGTCTCTTTTAAAAAATTCAATTCATGATCGTAAAAATATCAATTTTCGGTAAAATTTGCGAAGTAGCTTTCACAAATGCCAATTCACACATTCTGCTTTAATTATAAGGGAAGCTTTAAATGATTATTACTAAATAATAATTTTACTTATAAAGGAATTTGAAGATGAAGGAAAATAGAAATGGACTTGAAAATATTTTATACGACAGTGTCACTGACAGATTGACCCTACTGACAGTGTTGACAGAGCATCTTCTTCCAATTGTTTTCCTTTACGCAATCATTTACACATAAGGCTTTTTTCGCGAGTGAAGTCGTATGTTGTAGTATGAGTGAGTGAAGAGATTTAAACTACCACAGAACAACTAAGATCAAAAGAGATAGAAATAGTAACTACAATTCAGATATTCACCAATATTTAGTCGCGAAAAAAAGCCTATAATTTCACTACAAGGTGCCCCTTATGACGTCACAGCCGTTTTGAAATGTTATAAAAAAATCAGTTTTAAATAATTATTTTAAAACTGTTCTGACGTATTTTTCAATCTCTAATTTTGTATACATACTAGTTAGTACGGGTAGAATTATATTATCTACTTTTTGAAATTTGGTCAACAACCCTATTGACTTGGCTTGAACTCGTCAGCCTAAATTTAAAAAAAAAATTATAATTAAACATAATTTTATTAAACTTTGACTTTTTTTAATATTATACATATAACAAATATATAAAAAAATATTTCTTTTATTAATAAACAAAGACGGGAAAAATAAAATGAATAAATAAATGTAAATTTTGCAATAAAGTGTTACCGTCTTTTTATGTTGTTTCTTGAAAACTTTATTGATACAAAAATTTTATATTAAACTGATTTTGGATCTAAGGTTTATAATGATGAAACTGGCGAATATTTTTTATTGTAATAGCTTGTTCATAACGTGGTGTGTACCTTTGCTCGTGAGAATCGTGTTCATCTTAAGAGCAATAACCTAAATTTATATTTTAAAGCAGTTTTTGGCTCACTCATACATTGACAGTGCAGTCGTGATGTGTTTGTCATGGTCGCGTTGAAGACTAGTCTTTTCACACATCCTCTTAAACCATCAATGTACATTTGCCGTGAGAGGTCGCGAAAAAGTTCTGCAACATTAAAGTCTGCCTAATGGTTAATTAAATTTGTAAAATTATATGTTTTTATACTGTGAAGCTGCTCCGTCAGCAAAATATGTGGTTTTTAAAATATTAATATGTTTAATTATAAAAAAGTCAAATGTGTGCAGCACCGCGATATAAAAATATATATTGTTTAAACTAATACCGGGCGCCCAAATTTTCTGGCAGAATATTAATAACAGATAATAATAATAACATTTATTTGCCCATAATATAAATAGTTACAAAGTGAGGGTACTAAAAAAATCTTAATTTAGATAAAAAGGAAGTACGCTCAGTACACCACAAGTGGTTTCCTGATCTTCCTAACATCCTAGAAGCATGTGGATATTCTATCATAGTAAAAGTTATATACACACATATACATACACATGTAATATAAAATATATAAAAAGTATACACGGTAATACAAGACAAAACGAGAAGAAATAATCATTGAAAAAACATTTCTTTAAAGACATTCTGAAACAATTTAGTGACACTGATTTTAACTCGGGACTTAACTTGTACAATTTTACAATATTAAAAGAAAAGGATCGCTCAAAGAATGTAGACCTGTGTCTAGGCATGGTTAATAAACCTTTGCTACGAATATTGATATTGTGTACGTCAGTTCTAAATGTTAATTATTATAAAGATAGGGTCTTAGTAATAATTAATTTATGATAGAAGCAAAGAGCATGATAATTACTTCTTACTATCATCGACAACCATTTTAATTTTTGAAAGGAATTAGATAAACTTCCTGATACCACAAATAAACCGAACGCAGGAATTTTGCACTTTTTGTATTCTGTTACAATCGAAACTGTTTATACACTGATTATATACGATATCACAATAATTAAATTGAGATAGTACCAATGTTTCACATACCATTATCTTGGTATCTTTGCTTAATGTATGTCTATTACTATATAACAATTTTAAATTACAATAAGACTTTTTCAACATATGATTTACATATATCTTAGATTTAGAATCCAGAATTAAACCTAAATTCCTTGCTTCCCTCGTAACTTTAAGTTGCGCATCATTGATGTGTATATTTATTAAATTTGTTACTTCATTAAGCTTATTTTGTTGGCCTATTAATAAAACCGATGATTTTAAACTATTAAGCTTTAAACAATGATCAGCAGCTACTTCAGTTAAGACAGACAATTCAGCGTTAATTTTATCACAAGCATTATTTATCTCTGAAGGAAAAAAAGAGTAATATAATTGCGTATCATCTGCGTAAAAATGGAATTGACAGTAAGTAATAAATGTTCCAAAATTTAGCGTGTAAATAGTGTAAAGAAGCGGTCCCAAAATAGAACCTTGAGGTACACCTGACAACATTCTTACTTGATTTGATTGTCTATTATTATAAACGACTCGCTGCAACCGATTAGATAAATAATTCTCTAATAATGAAACCGCATTTGTACTGAAACCTGCAATATGTAAAATTGAAAGTAATATATCATGATGAAGCGTATCAAACGCTTTGCTATAATCCAAAAGTGTAAGCGCTGTTAACTTGCCTTTATCAACCTGACTTATAATCTCATCAGTTATCTGAAGAAGAGCCGTTAAGCAACTGTGATTTTTCCTAAATCCCGACTGGAACACTCGAAGTACCTATTTCTTTATTGTTTAGATGATTTCGAATTTGATTATCCATTACTCTCTCCAAAACTGTAGATAATACGGGCAACACAGCAATAGGTCCCAAATTTTTAAATTCAGTTGGATTAGTAACTTTAGCAATAGGTCTAATTAATTAATGATTATTAAACTTAAATGTATGACGGATGTAACTAAAAAAAACTTTATTATCTGACAGTCATTAAAATTTTCATTTGTTTATTTAAAGGTTAATTAAAAATATGATAATAAACAACTTTATTTTTTACTTTTTATTAAAATAAAAATATTACACAATAAGTTTTAAAAATTTCATCTCTAATGGTTTTAAGGAAATAAATTTTTTAATTGAAAGTCCCGAAAATAGTTAAAAAAAAAATTGTTGTTAAATGAATATTTTGAAAATAGAATATGACTGATTAAAACATATGAACTCAAATTCCATGATCAAGAGGAAAATGGGGGGGGTCCACTTGACGCGATTTGACTCTCATACAAATACTGTTAAAAGGACTACTTTTCATTGATTTGCATTTGTATTTTTTAGTAGTTATTTATTATTAGATGGAAAACCCCAACGGAGTATCGGATTATTTATATGTTAATGTAATTTATGGAATTTTTATTCTCAATATTGAGACCACTTAAGACAACTATAAAGTGAGAAAAAAAAACTATAGGCCATCCACAGAATAAAAATTTATTAAATACATACTTACTTTCTGGATCCGGGGTCAAACGTTTATTTTTGTGTAACGGCCGTCCAATTTCCAGTAAATCCGACATTTGAACCGAACATGTGTGTATACGGTGCAGTCACCCAAGTAATTTAAATATTTGCGCAAACAAAGTTGCTTCCATTAAAATATTTGGACAATTACGCCAGTCCAGCGGATATAAATGCTTTATTTGTTTGGACTGACGTCAAGGCGAGACAACGACTTCAAATGTAGGTAATTAAAATGCACCATTTCAATGGGCATTCAACTAAAGAACTTGATACTTTCTGAGAAGCTGGAGATTACAGAACTACACTAAAATGATACAAAATGACACGGCAAATTTCTATAATGACTCATAATGATACAAATTTTAATTAACTACGAATAGTGTCAATGTAGAATTATACAGGGTGAAACTTAAGCGATGTATATGTGAGAATAACACAAGCACACAAAAAAGTTATCTGTTCTTATGATGTTATCGCTATATTTTCGGACCCGCTGAACACAATCTGCACCCACTCACCATTTTCGAGAAAATGTTCACTCGATTCAAAAGTGTGTTTCATGAATAAACCAGGGAGGTAGGTGATTTGGGGTAAGTATTCGATATTTTTTTCTTAAATTCCTGCTATAATAGTTATTTGTTTAACTAAGCAGTAAAGTACGAGATTTAATGCCGCGATGAGGCGCAGCCGAGTCTATTAAAGCAGCCAAAGCATTAAATCTACTTTACTGCCAAGTTAAAAACATAATTTTTTCGATGCTCAATTATAATTTTATCATAATACCAAACAAAGCAACTTATTTTATATTGTTGAAATGGTATATTTCTTTTATGAATAATAATAATTTCATAAGGTCGCGGTCGTCTGCGGTTGTTGTGCGACCAGCGTTATTAAGTAAATAACTGAAAAGTAATCGTCATAATCAGGCCGAGTATCCCTTTTTGTCATAATAACAGTTACGTTATTTCAGGGTTAAACGTTAAGGTTAACATTAACTGTTAAGATATAACGTGCACGTTATTGAGGAATTAAGTCCATTTTTAGCAAATACTCGTATTGCAATTTTGTTGTTTTTTTAAAACGCTTTTGTGTCGACATTTTTAATAATAATTATGTAAAATTATTATAAACAAGAGTCAGTATTAGACAAAAACACATATAACTGACAGAGGTATTTTAGGTTATGAAACATTAAACAAATGCAAACTCGTAAATAACGGGTAAGTACGACATTTAAGTTAAACAAATGAATTAATAAGCAGAACATGGCAAAGACTGGCTATTTGGTGATGAACCAGTGCCATTTCAAAAAACACACACGACATACAATAATTTGTAACACGTTATCTTAAATTATAACAGGGTTTCTTAAAGGCAAGGAATTTGGTGTCGCTATAGTTTAACGTACGTGTTATTTGTCTAATGAAAATGAACGGTTTGTTAAATTTACATTTACTTGCCGGTTTTATAAACGCACATCGAAGGTAAGTTGTAAAATTTAAGTAACTTAAGTAAGTATCTGTAACAATAAGCAAGATACCTTAAAAAGCGAAAATAAAGTATTTTATTAAGAAAATAATATATCTTGTAATTGTTCCTGTTGATACCTGTTTCAGGCATTTCTGCCTTTTTTCCAATTACGTAAGGATTTACAGATTTAGTTATAATATACGTATGTTATAGACTCGGTTGTAGAACATAAAAAATTAAATGGCACATATTTTTTTTATCGGCGGAAAAACATATTTAGGCGGTGAAATACATCCTCAAAGTTCGCCCCCCAAAACAGTTTTTTCTAAATATCTGGGGTTCTAATCAATATTTTTCTTTAATCATACGAATAATTTGTTATATTAGCCGCAAACAGATTTAAACGGATGCAAACAACCCCTCATATGCATACCCAAAAACAGTATTTCTGTGACATCTCGGGTTCTAATCAATATTTTGAAATGAAACAAAATGGAAATTACTTCTTATAAAAAAACAGATGTTTCACAAGTGATTCTGTGTTTGGGGGTTGCAACTCTTATTTTTTATTTCAGGAAAACTATATTTTCAAACATTTTTTTATATATAAAAAAATCATATTGACTCAAAAAATTAAAAATATGATTTATGTAAACAAATTGACAAAAATAATTTCTCAGTTTAGGGGGCGAACAACCCCCCTAGCGTGCGAAAAATGCCTTCACTTTTTCTCTAATCATACGAATAATTTTTTCTTTTGGTCTAAAACGGACTTAAACAGTTGCAAACTACCCCTGATGTTCACCCCCAAAAACAGTATTTCCGTGATACTTCGGGTTCTAATAAATATTTTGGAATAAAACAAAATTACTTCTTATAAAAAAAGTAAGTCAGTATAATATCCGATGTTCTCTAGAAATTAGAGTTAGGAATGTGAGTATATTATACACGAGAAAAAAGAGAAATAAATAAATAATTGATTCAAATAAAAAATTAAACCAACGACAACCAAATCGATACCATTAGCTATGTTCATTTTAAAAGAAGTTTGCAACCCTTGACATTATGTTCTGTACTTTTTGATACAAAACTTTGTTTATACTGATTTAAGGAGAATTATAAAAATTTAACAGAAATATTTATTAAGAATCCAAAAAATAAAAAGAATATTGATTAGAATCCCAGATATTTAGAAAACACTGTTTTGAGGGGCGAACTTTGAGGATGTATTTCACCGACATATTTAATAATAATGCAAAATTATTATAAATACCCGACTCAATAGACAAAAACACATACAACTAAAAGAGTTCTTTTAGGTTATGAAACATGAAATAAACACAACGCAGAGCGCAAACTCGTAAATAACAGGTACCTACGTACAACATAAAATAGGGGCCGTTTTCAGTCTAATTTCATTACAATTAAATAACATAACGTCTTTTCACGGGTACTTACTCTAAGATTATACGTTATTACGGCACGTTATTTACAAAAGTTATTTCTAACATAACGTTTTAACATAAATTTTCTTCAATATATGCGATTTTGAAGAGCTACTTTGCTACTTTGCTACTTTGAATGTCTACAACAACATCGATATTGGAAAGTATCTAATTGTAAGATTAAAAGCATTCTTGAAATGGCAATCAGATGGATATCGTGCTGAAAAATCACGGGTTTTAGAAAATTAGCAAATTAAAAAATTTTTAATGGAGGCCCCTGATGATACGTATTGAGGTACAAAGTATAAACAAAATATTTTTGTAAACGAAGAATACTATTACTATATTAGGTGGTAATGAGGCCATATCTGAGGCGTGTCGATGTGATGAATTAGGTACTTCAAATAAAAATTGGAAATATTGAAGATATGGGAAATAGATTGCTGATCACTCTGCCAACTACAAAAACAAAGAAGAAAAGAACCTTTAATGTAAGGTAATAGATAGTAGGTAACAGACTTTATTTTATATATTCAAATGGTAAAAACCAATTAATAGGAATTCATACATTTGGGAAAATGCCAAAACAAGTAGCTGCGTTTCTTAAACTGAAGGATGCTGACGAATATACCGAATATTGTTTCCGTAGAACTTCAGCTACACTATTAATACATTCAAGAGCTGATATCACAACTTTAAAAATGCATGGTGGATGGAAAACTTCAACTGTAGCTGAAGGCTCCATTGAGGAGTCCATAACTCGTAAGTTCATAACTCGTACTGCAAGTATACATCAAGTGCTGGAAGCGATTTTTTAAATAATTCAACCACTCCACTCTGGAGAATTCAATAGTTCATAAATCTATATACACTTCAACCTATTTAGACGAAGTAAATGTTTCAAAACAAACGGACAAGGGAAATCCCTTACAGGCTGTTTCAATTTCACTATAAATGTTTACAATAAATAAAATTATTTTCGTTAAAGAACAAATTTTACAGTAAATGTAACACTTTAGTGCCTGACAGCTGTCACTAAAACTACGCCTTTAGTTAATAAATTAATTATTTTATTGCCTTCAGAGGACCTCTTTTTACCTCTAAGGTTATTTTTTTTAATATCCAACAATAGTCCGACATCATATTCACATTCCGCTTACCCTGACACCTTTTCTCCATTTTCTTTCAATCTTGGTGAAATCTTTACCTTGGTCTTCGTCACACTTACCTTAGTTATTAGGAAAATAATCCACGTGAAAGTCCACAAAGTGCAGTTTTTCAGGGTCTTAAACATACGAGTTCTCCACTACTTCCACAATTAGAGTTACCCAAGGAGTATTATGTTACATTTTTGGAGCCTTACCGTTCAGCCTTCTCAGTTTCATTCATTTTCAATAGAAAAAACTCATGCAACATTTTACGAACTTGAGGTTCGTCGAATAAACTCTCTTTCAATTTAGCATCGCTGATTTGGGGAAATTTTCTCTAAATTACCCGAAACATTCGCTCTCTTTGTACAAAACCTTAACGAATTGTTATCGTTTCATTAGTGTAAGTTTTGGATGGACTCAACAAGGGTACAATAACAAAAGATCTTCTTGGTAAAGCCAATTTTTTTTTCTGTCTCTACTGATTCATAAATACAAAAAACAGAGAAACTTTGTAGATCTTGATTACCTACTGTCCTGAGATAAAACTAATGATTTTAAAATCTCCAAAAATTCGTCACTTGTGCTCTAAACATAATCAGAAGTAAAGAGAGAAAGAGAAACCCAATATCTTTTAAATGCAAAAGAGTTTGCTAGAAGCGAAAGATTCAATTAGAAAAAAAACTACTTTTACCCTAAATTGCATACCTCCCTGGTATATTCTTGAAACGCCATATTTTTATTAATCGAGTGAGCAATTTCTCGAAAATGGTAAGTGTTGGTGCCAAACTGACATGAGATTTGTGTTCAGCGGATCCGAAAATATGGGAATAGGATTAGGGAATACGAACTTCTTTCACGACGACACAAACCTTAAATAAATTCGAAAATGAAATATGGGGTGCGCTTATGGATCCCAGAATATGGACCAGCTTCTCTTAAAACGTTAGAATCCTTAAGCATATTCGCAAATAACCCATGTCCTCCAGGATTTGGGATACATTTTCTCAAAAAAAGTGTGTGTTGATACCAATCTGATTTCGAATTCCGTGGATTCGAAAACATAACAATAACAGGGCCTGATCAATAGCCCAGACTACTTTTTTCATAGTGGTCTAATAAGTTTTCAAAAATGCTACCATGATCTGTATATACTTGCTGATTCGCTTCGTTGCTCTTCCGAGTTGCTGATGCTGCTACAACATTTCTATCATTAACGTATCTCGATTATAGATTCTTAATTTCTAAGGCTCAACTTCACAAACAAAAGTCCAATGGTGTCAAGTCTGGAGGCTATAGAGGCCAACGCGACCAATTTAATGCACTAGAAACATTTTGTTTACAGAAACGTCGTCTAATAATAATTTTTGTAATTAATTTTGTATTTAACCCAAGTACTGCTTTCCCGTTACAAAATAAAAAAAAAAACGATGAAGTATTTTACATATTCTCCGAAAAATGGTGCTGAAAGTTTGCTTCGATTGTCGCTTGGGGTATTTTTAATAGTTTTAGACACAATAACTGGAAAAAAATTGAATAGATAATCAATTACTTTTTTAATAATAATTTCTACATGCATTCCTGTTGACTCACCCTAGATACAAGATGTGATAATTAAGAGTAAATAACAAAATTGCCGCTTATTCGTCAAAATAAAGTAATGTACCTTTTTAGCCATGTCCCAGCTTCAATTTTACTTAGTAACAGATTAATTACAGGTAATTAAAGATAAATATAGAGAAATATATTTATTTCCCTCTTAATATTTCCAACTAAAGAGAACCAATCAATTAAAATGTGAACTTGTCAGGTCGACAAAATTACATTAATATGGATTTATAATGATATTGCTCTAAATTTAGACTAAACTCACAAAATAGCATTACTCACAATTAGCTTGATGGACTTGACAACATTGTTTTTTCCTAGATCGTTGATTGGATACGGTAGCCGTAGGATCGTGACATCATCTTCCTTCTATTTTTAAGCTTCGGACAAAATTGAAATTTGTGGAAAAAGTATATTAACCGAATATATTTCAGTACCAAAATGTACTCTGGAGAGTTTTTGTTTTAAATTTTTTATTAACTTTTCATTTCATTTTACAGAAAGATTTATACTTACCTGTTAGAAACTTCGTTAGAAAATGTTATGCCCAACACTATTTTGAAAAAAAAATCTTATTCTAAGATACATTTGCTATATTTTCACGCGTTCTCAATAAATCACATAAAAATTAACATTCTATATATATTTAAGAAAACATTTTAATTTTTACATCTAATTATCACTCGCCATGTATTTTATATTAAAGCAAGGCGCTGAAGGGTATTTTTTAATCAAATTTTTTAAACTAAATATCTTAAAAGTAATGACGTAATTAACAAAAATCGTTTTTTAAGTTTTTGTTACCCAGTATCTTGAAAAAGAGAGAAATTAAACATGGCACAAATAAAGTAATATTTCCTCCCAAAGAATCTCTGATTAATGACTTGAATATTTTTTTGCAACACTGTATATTAGAAAAATTCAAATACGAGTACCTAAAATCCAGCGTCAAAGTATCTTAAAAAAAGTGTATTAGTCAGAGTATACAACAATTTTAAATTATAGAGTGATAATAATGGAAGGGAGGAGTCAACAAGCGAGGAGAAATAAAATTTAATGAACCTACCAATTATGAATAGCATTATACACAGACCAGTTACACATACGTGTAATTCAATGTCTGGCTGCTTTGTACGCGAAGAAAAGCGCTAGTCATTAATAAAAATGGCAAGCCGGAAGTCAGGTGGCCTTCGCGGATATTCTGATTACGAATTAATTAAACAATCACCGACGGCAATTAATTTCTACAGAAGTCACGAGCGTGCGTGTGGGCATTTGTAAAAGGGTACTTGACTATTTTAGTATAAAAAACATTTATTATGTAATTACCACTAAATAACATTTATTATGTAATTACCACTAAATCTTATCAGTTCCATCAATCATTTAGGTAGCCATTCTATTTTTCCATTTAAAAATTTGAAACATTGTAAAAGTCATTAAAAAAATATCATTACTAATTTTGTTTTAATTTGCTTCTCTTCGACTTCAAAAAATTGGTATAATTTTCATTTTTTCGAAATTGCTTACTTTGTCTCATAATTTGTTTATTTAGTTTTCTAGAGTGTAGCATAACTACTATAAATTTTAATGGGCATGATAATAAGTAAATCAAGTCGAAAAATTATTTATTGAAATTATTAAGGCGCATTGTAGCCATAAAGTATCAATAATATGAGCTCTGAAATTTTATTGACGATTAAAATTAATACCAAACTGCACCAAATAGACAGAAAAGAAAGGTAGATAAAGTCGAAAAAGCTGAATTTTTTTTAGAAAGGTGTAGTTGAAGAAACAGTTCTTAAAATGTAAAAATATATTAATATATCATGGATGATTTTTTTATTAATCTTTGTCAAAGATGATCTGCCATAGCTACGACTAAGAATAGGAATTAATTTCTTTCAAGGTTTGCAACACTGTGTTTCTGTTTTAATCCGAATTAGATAAAGTATATACTGAGAATGTAACTAATGTGCTTGCAGAAACTTTAATGGCGGATTCTACGTCAGAAATAAAAAAAATCCTATAAAACGTTGTCTGAAATGCTTCGTTTTCGACATATATTACGTTCAAAGTTAATGAAAAGATGTTTCATTAATTCATTCGTACGATTCATTGCAAATTGCAAAAAAACAGTTAAGAAAAATCATGTCAATAACATTTTATTCCATTCCTGTGCAGTGTGATTCCTTGATATATTGTATCATATTGTATGAGTTCTGCTCTAAATGGCTCAATCTCTAATTTGATTGCATATTAAAGATTTGGAAAAAATACAAGATTTACGCAAATATCCCTGAAGATGTTTGATGTAGACTGACGAAATTTGGGCTAAGTTGATAACTTGAGAGATATATGTACTATAGAGATACAAGTCAGCACTGATTGTCAGCGTAACTAACCACAAGAGTTTCTATTACCATGGCATTCTACTCATTTATACATATTTAACAAAAATAATATCGGTTCCAGTATAGATCCCAATGGAACCCCTTCAACCACTTCATATCCAGAATAGATACTTGCTGTGGGTACATCATCATAACATATTAATTTTTACTTTTTTAAAATGAGGAAATCCAAGCCAACGGTAGGTATACTACCACAGAATATATAGCTACGCTATATACGCGTAGCTATTTATTCTGTGATACTACGCTGTAATAGGAATATAATCTATTTAGCAATTTGTCCTGATCTAATCAAAATCAAATGCTTTACTTATGTCACAATAATTCCTACAAGACTTTTTCTAGACTTAATAAAAAGTCTCTAATAAAAAAAGTAAATCGCGGTAAACATCAAACGTTAAAATACTGTCTTCATGAAGAATTGCCAGAAGTCGATCCAAACAATTAAAAACAAATGAATATGTTGGCGAATCTGGATGAAACATTTACAGGCCTGTAACTTTCGAGTCACCTTTATTAAATAAAAGTTCAAATTTATTAACTTTCAAGCAATCTGTAATGTAAAGTATATGTATATGTAAAGTATATATTAGAAATATTGATTTATGAAGAGATTTTTCTATATAGGCAAGCAGATCTGTACTGATCTGTTTCAAGGTATCTCCGCTCTTATGTTGTCCATATATTTTACAGACACCCTGTATAAATATCAAGGTCAATTTACAACAAGAATTAATTCAACAGGTATGTCACTTACTTTTCTTAATTCTGCAAAAATAAATTCCGGACATATTATTATAGTTACGATAAGGTTAAAGGAAATATTCTTTTTGTCATAATAGTTACCTGTAAATCATAATTTCCTCAGGTACGGTCATGACTAATCAAGATAATGTCGATAATACCGTGGCTCTTTTCTCCTAAGCAATTTGCGTCACAATGGTACATTCAAATTTAAATCGTCGTATTTGTTTTGTGGCTATTTACGAGGCTACTATTTTAATGTTTGTTGTTTTCCCCACGATTCATGTTCATACAACCAAGGCAGAATCGGTGCCAAGTGTCTGGTAAGTTTTGAACACTAAGTGGAATTTACAATCATTCATGGAACTTCATAAAAAGAATCAGAGGGAACCTAGCTTGTTTGATATATTACGAGTTAATTTCCTAGACGTATCAGACTACTGTAACTGAAAATCATACAAAGAAAATAGTTTATTTTGCAACTAAAGATGGAAATGTCTCAGATTTTGTCTACTCGTACATAATTTCTTATTCAAAGTAACTGAATGAAATGAATACGGTAAATTATTAATTATTAGGTATATATTATACAGGGTGTCCCGTTCATGTTTCAAAAAAACTTGTATGCATGTTCCTCGTGGAAAAATAATAGGGGTAGTTCATGTAAAGTTCTTTTTTAGACGCCTTGTTTTTGAGATACAGTGTGTTAAGTTGTTACTTTCCAAATGGTTTTCCTTAATTACATTTCTTTAAATCGGCTAAAGATAAAAATGTCAAATTTTGTACACGAGTAAATATCAACTGTGCGTTAAGAATAATGGACAAAGGATCTTCTTTCTGAAAAGCATTGTCGCCGATACAGGTACAGGAGGGGTACAATCGAACAAAAAATATGTTAAAAATCAAAATTTATTACATTTCCAAACGGTTCTGTAAACTCTAAAGCATACTACAAAAAAGGTATACTTGTAGAAATTCGGTAGAATGTACCATTTTCGAGAAAAATGAAGTTGCATAGAAGGAAATGGGGATAATCAGTATCTACAGTTGTATTTCGAGTTTGCACATTTATTTAATTGTGCAGCTGGTTTGTTCTGTATGTCTCCGAGTCTGTTTCCTAATACTTTTCTGTGTTTATCACTTTTTTAAGCATTCATGTCCATTCAACAATTGTTTATTTTAGTAATGGTAGTATAGTAGTTTATAAAATCTAAAATTAGTTAATAATAGATTAGATAACGGGACACCCTGTATACAGGGTGTCTCATAATTAGCTGCCAACCCTGAACAGGCCGATTCTATAATCAAAACTAAGTAAAAAAGTTCATATGAACATGGGTCCGGAAATGCTTCCTAAGGGCACAGGGACCCATTGAAGAGGGAGGAATGGAAATCATTTTTTTGCAATATCTCTCAATCGCGTTGTGATAAATGAATGAAATTTGGTATACACAGCTAAATTTTGATGAGCAATTTGATGGACTAATCCATTTATTTCCACAAGGTCCATTGGGGTG
>NW_019416246.1:250960-280017 GCF_000390285.2 Anoplophora glabripennis
TCGAAATTCGGTAGCACGTACTATTTTCGAGAAAAATAAAGTTGTATAGGGGGACAATTTCAGCATCTACTGTAGTATTTCGAGTTTTGCTCATTTATTTAATTGTGCAGCTGTTTTGTTCTGTATGTCTCCGAGTCTGTTTCCTAATATTTCTCTGTTCTTATCACTTTTTTTAAGCATTCATGTCCATCAACAATTCAGTCCATTCAACAATTGTTTATTTTAGTAATGGTAGTATAGTAGTTTATAAAATCTAAAATTAGTTAATAATAGAAAATTAATTACCATAATCTGTTTATTTTGATTTACTTTTTTAAATGTTAGTTTACAACAAACTGAAACTTAATATAATTATATAATTTTATTTTTTAGTTAATAAAATGTTTTACAATTTAACTGTTTCATGTGATACGTAAGAAATTAAAATCCTACAGTCTTAAATTCAAATACTGTTGGTAGCTAAATGTCTTCAGCTCATTCAATGATAAGGTCCTCTTTCAATTTAATATTTTGTTAATGTACTTGTGCCGCTTTATGTAAGCAAAAAATATGCCACTTCATTTTTCTCGAATATGGTACATGCTACCGAATTTCGACAAGTATACCTTTTATTTGTAGTATCCTTTACATTTAGAAATGTCATAAATTTTGGCTTTTAACATATTTTTTCTTCGATTATACCCATTAAAATAACTGTATCGGCGACACTGCTTTTCAGAAAGAAATCGTTTGTACATTTTCTTAACGCACAGTTGATGTTTAGTCGTGTACAAATTTTGACATTTTCATCTTTAGTCGATTTAAAGATATGTAATTTGGAAAGCAACAACAAGATACACATTGTATCTTGAAAACAGTGCATCTAAGAAAAAAATTTTACATGAACTACCCCTATTATTTTCCCATGAGAAACTTTTTTTTGAAACATGAACGGGACATCCTGTATATACATTTTATTTACAATTAATTGTCGTTATCTCATAGAAGATGATATTTGTCAAGTAAAATATTTAATTTATTTTCCATTTTATTAAGGTAGGTATGCTTTTATCTTATAATTTACGAGATTTTGTGGTTTTTCTATTTTTTTATATTCTGATAAAGTTGTATGTTAAAATATTAAGTACCACATAATAATTGAAATTTTCTACGAAAATGACGTTTGAAAGTTCCTCAATATTAGAATAATCCTTACAAATGTGTGCAAATATATTACTTATCAAAATAGCCATAATTTTAGTGTAAATATAAACAAATATTAAATGGCATGGCATTAAAAACGAATGTCAATACAAAATAATTAGTAAACAGAAACCACACAAAATTATTAAGTAATATATTGTAAAAAATTTTACAATACATTTATTTGGGACATTTCTTTGTATCATTTATATTATCAGTCTAAGTACAGCCTGTATGAGTAGAAGAATGTGTTTCCTCGTAAAATTAAACTTTTGAAGACTTGTTTATAATAGACTCGTCACATATTTAGCAACCCGCAACAAATTGTCGTAGTTGAAATTGTGCGTGCAGACCGAATCTGATTCTTGTGTACAATTTACAGAGATACTATAAAAATGAACAACTTCAAATGAATTTAGAAGTATTTAAGAACAACCAACGCGTGTTTTGAAAAAAAGCACTAATGTGCTTAAAACTTACAAAAAAATGATATAAAACATTCCTAAATTTAAATAAAATAAAAATTTAATATTAGCCGTGTAATTCCTAATGCCCATGCTCGGATCATCGCTGTCATCATTAGCGTATTTTCTCTTCTTTTGTTTAATCTTGGCATTTTCTAGTTCTACTAAGTATTTTTATTGTTTTTATTGGTACTGTACTGTGTCAGTGTGTTTATCGAGTGTTTATTTCTTCAAGTGGTTTATTATAGACATATAGCGATTTCCATTGGGGAAAACTGGGGCTACACTCGGGCAGCACTGACACTCCACTGGTTGTATAAGAAATATGCTTTGGTGCAATCTCAATGGAATGGCAATTTTTGCGTGGGTTTGTGACATTATAGGTTATGTTTATGTTTTGATTTTTATTCAGTCAAAGTAACAGTTGACCAGTTGAAGTTTTTCAAAGAAGGTAGTTACAATGAACCAAGAATTAAATTTGAAATTTAAAATAAACGATGAGGAAGTTACATTGTGTATTGCTGTAGACGAAACAGATCACTTATTTAAGTTTGTAGATGACATTTTCAATGAATTCTTCCACTTTTGGCAGTTGTTTGCGTATAACTGGTATAACATACATTTCACCATCATCACTACTACTACTTGATAAAAACGATAATAATGGGGCAACAACTTTGTTCATATTTACCGCCATTTTTTCTTGCACTGACACCGGCACCAGCTCCAAGACCTCGTGCGAAATAATATGCACTCAGAGCAAGAACTGTTGCTCTAGTTTTCCAATGGAATTTGAAAATTAGCACCAACTTGACCAATGGAACGTCAATGGTGCACTCAGTGTGCACCAGTTTTCTCAATGGAAATCGCTAATAATCTTAACCATAACTAAACCTTTCTTGAATGATATCCTGTGGCGAGGCTACTTCGCTTTCATGAAATTATCTCAGTAACATTGATATAATTTTAATTTATTAATTACTATAAAAGTCAATATTGTTCTATAAAAAATATATAAATTCCATAATTCTTTTAGTTTGTCACTTGGGGTTTGAAGTTTTTTAAATATTTCTAATACTGCCAGAATATCGCGATATTTAAGGTCATGACAAAAAATACATTTTTTTGGCACTATATCCAAAGTACATAAGGTCGGAAATCGATCTAGTAAAAATACTGAGAAATTCTTCATGACAATGTGTACTATGGGGTTGTTTATTATTTGGCGTATGTGACGTCACTACTAAAAAGGTCTATTGTATTAATACAATAAAAATGATCATTGTCTCTCTTTTTAAAACTCCTAATAAAGAATACTCGTAAGTTGTAACTAAATTCTAGTTGATGTTTCTAATTTTATCTTTAATTCTCCAGGGCAGATAATTCAATGAAATTTAATACGTAGAATAACAAAAATTGGAGTTAATGAAGACAAGAAATTTGAAGGGTACTGAATAAAAATATTTTAAAGGAGATTTCGTTACAACAATATACTCACAATAAACATATAAATAGAATATAACAGAAGAACATATACGTATGTTGAGCTTGACACTAACTATCTACTCTAGAATCAATAGGAACCTGATTTTGGTATGACACTTGGTTAATTGTCATGGTTTCTGACTATGACTACTAAAACGATTATGTTAAGTAGTCATATTCTTGAACATAGTAACACAGTAATAGGAGCTGCAGTAGTCAAGGTGTCAAAGGCACAATTCAGGAAATAGACCGGATCGATATAAGTATTTAACTGTTGGTTAGAATCCTATTGCGCATACTTGTACCGTGGATGCCTGTATGTATCTATCAGAAGGATTTAGAATAATCCAAGATAGTGAAGGTATACCCGGAAGAGATTTGCAAGACCTACTCTATCCGAAAAAAGAAAGAAAGTCAATCTCACAATGTTGTTTCGTCATTTTCCTTTACCTTATTCAATGAAACGATTAGTTTAATGTTCACTGGCAAACTTGTATGCAGTAATTATAACTTTGTTCCAGAAATATTGAATAGAGTGTAGCACTGGCTTAAAAGATATGTTATTAGGAACAAGGTACCGTTTTTTTTCATGTGTATTTCAAGTACAATTCTTGAAGGATAATAGGATATTCATCAAAAGAAAGAGAAAAATGTTTTCTTATTTGTTTTGGTATTGCCTATCTATCACAGCATTGATGCTACACCTCGTATTTTTGTTAAATTCCATATACTATCTTTTTCATAAAGTTTCCAAATAGTCCTCGCTAACAAAACCGCAGATGCGAATGCACCAGAAGACTGCAACGGCCCAACCCCGATCGATACCGGTCTCTGAATTATGTAGTTAGATGTCGCACTGCAGGCTGGAACCTTATTCGGAGAGATGTGATTCTCTGCATAACTTTCGGAACTTCAGTGATACTTCACTTTGCCAGCCAAGTGAATCGGGGATGGGCGCACGGTGCCCAAATTAAGGTGTCTACAAGTCGACGGGTGGCTTTAAATATTTCCAAACAAGTCTGGAGAAATAACTGAAGCATCTTATTCTAGAACTGAGTAATCTGAACAACTAACACGTTTCAATTGAACATTATGTATCAGACAATAACTGCAACAAAAAAGTGAAACGTATCCCAAGATATGTCTCGGGAAGTAATTGATTAGAATTAAGATATTGTTCTAAAAATAAAAATTATCAAAATCTAGATATACAGGGTGTTAATTAAGTATGTACAATAAATTCAACGGACGATTATTTGAGTGATTTTAAGACAAATATTTCATATAAACATTAGTCCGCAGATGCTTCGTTTTCAAGATACAGGGTGTTTGACTTTTGTAAAAATATTGCTACTTCGTAAATATCTTAAATACCCTTTACCCAATTTAACTCCGATTGGTACCTTAACGAATATTTTTGACCAAAAAAACTGACTTTTTTTGTAATATTTATACAGTGTGACTTAGAAAGAATGGGTCAACACTAAACTGGAGATACTAGACACCAAAATATTATGTTTCAGCTCATCATGCATTATACGAATGTCGCTGATTTAAGAAATGCAAGGTGTTCAATGTTTCAATTTTATTCTGAAATTTCTCAATAACTGAGAAAGTTTTGATAGCATGACTTTGAAACTTGGTAGTGTTGGGTGGTTTGGTGTAATAATTACGAATTTGAAGCTTATTTTGACGTTGCTCCTAGAGGGCGCTAGTTTCACCATATTATTTAGGTAAATCAGAACATATTTTTTTATATTTTTAATCTGTCGAGCTATGCTTTAAAAAGTTAAAAATCTAAAAGAACGTTCAATTCTACATAAAATATGTACTCTTGTTTAGGTCCCCTAACTTTATCGGTTTCTCAGTTATTTGCATTTAAAAGTTTTAATGTATTTTGTGGTGATTTTCTTTCAGGCGCTGATATTGCTATTTCTTTTCTAAGTAGGCTTGTATCAAATTTTCATGTCAATAAATATTAACGTATTTTGCGTGTGTCTGATTTATTATTCGTGTAAAATTATTAGCTAGTGATCAAAAAATGCCATGATATAATAATTTTTCCAACAGTGAGATGCATATGATTTGTGTTTTTCTTCAGGCTAATTTTAATGAACATGTGGCCGCCCGAAGATATGTGCAATTGTACCCAAATAGATTACCTAATTATAAACTATTCAGAAATCTTTACAATCGCTTATGTGGATCTGGATCTTTTCGACCAAAAAGTAACCATGGTACCTACTCCAAAATCTATCACAGTCGATGAGAAGAGAAAATTTTACTACTTGCACTCATCGGTTAAATGCGGCAACGTCCATTTGTAGAACATTGAAAAAAGAAATGCTCCATCCTGTCCATCCATGTCATTATACTTATTATTGCAGTTATTGCCTCAAGATTTACCGGCTCGCCTACAGTTTTCTTAGTTTATTCAAAATCTGTTTTTTTCATAGGACCTTTTGAATTGCCACCCAAACTAACTGGACCTCATTATTTAAACTTTCTTCGACATAATTTAAACGAGCTTCTAGATGACGTACCAATCGTTTTAAGAGAGGGTATGTGGTGCACCATCTCATTTTGCCTTACCAGTACGCCAGTATTTAAATGAACAGTTTCCTCATCGGTGGATTGGCCGTGGGAATGAATTTAGTTGGTCGCCAGGAAGTCCAGACTTAAACCCTCTGGACTTCTCAGTGTAGTCAAACTTGAAGGATGTGGTGTATCGTGAAGAAATTAATTATGTTGAGGAGTTGCGGCAGAAAATACAAGTAACCGCAAATGCATTTAAAAATAATAGGGACATTTTGTTTAATATTCAGAGCCATTTAAGAGTGTATAATAAAATGTATCGAGGTAGGTGGTGAACACTTCCAGCATTTGATTTACGGTTTGTTATTATTACTATTATCAATAATTGTTATTGTCACTACAAAATACATTGTAAAATAATTCAGAAACCGATAAAGTTAGGCGACTTAAACAAGAGTACATTTTTTATGTAAAATTGAACGTTCTTTTAGATTATTAGCTTTTTCTAAGCATATCTCAACATATTTAAAAAATATGTTCTGATTTACCTAAATAATACGGTGAAACTAGCGCCTTCTAGGAGCAACGTCAAAATAAGCTTCAAATTCGTAATTCTCACACCAAAAAACCCTACACTACCAATTTTTTGAGTCATGCTATCAAAACTTTCTGAATTATTGTGAAATTTCAGAATAAAATTTAAACTTTGAACACTGTATTTCTTAAACCATCAGCGACATTCGTATAATGCATGATGAGCTCAAACATAATATTTTGGTGTCTAGTATCTCCAGATTACTGTTGACCCATTCTTTCTGACTCACCCTGTATATTTTTTGAATTAAGCAACTAAAAATACAACTTTTTTGTCTGTTGAATGTTTTTCGTATCTTGATTAATTTTTGTGGAAAAAAAATAAAAACCACTTAATTGCATATCACAAAAATTTTAGAATTCTTTATGATCTATAGTTATATTCTAAATGGTACAGTTGCTAAAATGCTACTGCGGTACTTCTGGCACTTTTGTAAGAATACTTGAAGGTGTCATGTAGATGATGGAATAATGTTTACTACATTGATGGTTTGGCAATATTCAATTGAATTCAACATTGACTTGATTGATTTTATTTTGAACTGATTCGTCAATGTACATAGTTTTTGACCTCTGCTGTGGATTTCCACCAATCGTGCTGATGTGACGTCACAACCAG
Organism: Anoplophora glabripennis; assembly: GCF_000390285.2. NCBI lineage: Eukaryota > Metazoa > Arthropoda > Insecta > Coleoptera > Cerambycidae > Anoplophora > Anoplophora glabripennis. The sequence continues at coordinate 257,840 of NW_019416246.1, forward strand.
CATTTTAAAGTAGCAATTTCTTTTCCCGTGTTTCCAAATTTGTTTATTACTACCTTTTGTACGATGCACTTTCCATTTACATAATTGATAAAAAATATGGAGTTATACAAATAATACAAGGTCAAATGTCATTTCATATTTCAATCAAAGTAGCCAAATGATGATCATTTATCAGGCTACTTTGATTGAAATATGAAATTATATTTTTAAACTGCTCGTAACTTCTAAACAAAAACGAATCGGATGTTCATGTTCATATAAGAAAAAATGTTTGAAATTAACCCAGCTACCACCTGTCAAAGTTTGTCATAGAGCTTGTAGAATACCCTGTATTTTAGGCGAATTTATACGTCTTAAAAATTTTGTAATATTTTCCCTTAACTGTGAACTTCCGTGCTGTTGTTTCTTAAATTGTGATGAAAAGAGTTGATCCAAAATCATTTACATCTAAATTAATGAATGAGTTCCAATTTATGTAGCTGTTTATAATACGAAAGACATATGTTATCTAGGAACAGACATAATTATTGTCCATGTAATTACAGTCTACATACATTGGACAATAAATATCTGGAACTTCCCAAATAAATTGATTTACTATTAATTTTTGAGCTTATACAGGATGTCCCCGTACTTGATACAAAAAATTTGAGTACGGATGGACGAGGTCAAAATAATATCAGTTCTTCGGGCATTTGTTAACAAGTTACGGGCCCTCAAAGTTGAAAATTAAAATCTTATTTTTATTTAATGTCTCTAAACTATTAACTTCAGCATGATGCAAATTTGGTGATCGATAATACATGCGTACAGCTTGTTTTTGATGTAGTAAGTGAAACTTCATTATGCCCAGAACGCCAGGGACGGACTATGCCCAATGGTTAACAACCCAGAATTTTTGCATAGATGACGATCGCAATCTGCCTATATCAAAAATTAGTTCCCTGAAGAATTTGCCAACAATAATAACCAGCCAAGGGATGAATTGCTACAAATAATTAATTTCCATTGTAATAATATTAGATCTACTTCAGAAATGCTTTTTCGAGTACAAACAAATAACATTCGTAGACTTAGGAAGTGTGAGGAGGTGAAAAGTGCCCATATTGAAAATGTATTTTGATAGTCTTTATGTAACTTTAAATTATTCTTGTTTTGTTTTTCTATTTTGTGTTAAGTGTAAAGTGTATTTGTCAAATTTTGTTAGTGAAATTACATTAGTAGACAGTAAGATTTCATAGGCTCTTATTTTAAAAATATGTACGGTTCTAACAAACTAATTATGTCCAATTAAAAATTAAAAACCAAAAATGGTGGAGGCGCCGCTCGATGTGCACTGTGACATACAATCACAAATATTTCCTAAACTGTTAATTTTACCGAGTTAAACCAAGAGGGTATTATCGTTGGCAAATTCTTCAGGAAACTTATTTTTGATCCAGGCAGATTGCGATCGTCATCTATGCAAAAATTCTGGGTTGTTAACCATTTGCCATAGTCCGTCCCTGGCGTTCTGGGCATAATGAAGTTTACATCAAAAACAAACTGTACGCATGTGTTATGGATCACCAAATTTGCATCATGCTGAAGTTAATAGTTTAGAGACTGTAAATAAAAATAAGATTTTAATTTTCAACTTTGAGGGTCCGTAACTTGTTAACGTAGGCCCGTATGGAAAAAAATTATATGAAGAACTGACATTATTTTGACCTCATCTATATGTACTCGAATTTTTTGTGAAGTACCGGGACACCCTGTATATCCCTTATATTTTCTAGATTTGAAAATTGAATATGTATGTACATACACGTGTGGATTTCAATTTTTTTTAAACATTTTTGATAATATTTGAACTAAAACTGATAGTTTCACTCATAAAATTTTAGTTGTACTCATACTAATACAGGAAATTTTCATTCAATTGGCTGTGGACAGAAATTGATACATTATTGAGTGAAATTAAATATTTTTTTCTTAATATTGAGATAGATCTGTATGTGAGAGTTCTTCAATATACCTATGCCTTTTACAACTTTAATTATTTTAGATCAGCTCTAGGTAGCTTTAGATCTGTCACATATGCAGACGTGTTCAATCTTGTTCTTGGTATTCATCCTCTTCGTGAATAATTAATTGAGAAACTTGAAGTAATCAGTATGGTGTCAAAATTTCTTATTTATTGGCATTAAATATGTTTCCAGGTAGGTGAGGCAATTCAAATATACCTAACACAAAAATAGACAAAATTATTTGTTCTGGTAATGAATCTTTTCAGGTGTATATCAGGAACAATCAATTTCAGGAAGCGTCTTTTCAATTTCAGCTTAGTAAATTTAATTTCTCCAGATGTTATGTATATTTGAGATTAATTAGTTTTATTTCAGAAAATGTCAGTTAAATCTAAGAATTCGTCAATTTAATTTCAGAAAACATTTATGTTTCAGACTGTCCAATTATGTTGTATAATAATATTATAATGAAATTTATTTTTATGTCCCTATAACGTAAATTGATTTAGACTGATTTTCTAAAAATAGAGGTAAAATACGGTATTTTATTAAATACATATATTTTTTAATTACCTATACCTTTTTTAATATCAGCTCTTATTCATTTGCTTCATTTTAAAGGTTCAAAAATTTACTCATAGCTTTCATCAAATGTGTTCTTTGATATCAAATATGACGTTCTGAAATACAAATGACTGAAATACAATTTACGGATTCTGAAAGAACATACGATTATTAATTCATATTCATATAAAATTCAAATTAGATTTTCTGAAATAAAGTTAACTAACCCGAAATACAATTGCTTTCTGAATTTATAAAAAGATATACAAGCTGCGTTCTAAGATAAACAGGACTTTTCAAAAATAGGTATTTCTAGTGAGGCCATCTATTGGTAATTACATGCATCGAAAGGTAGATCCTAAATTGACGTACTGCCAAAATTTCATGATATTTGGACGAATAGAAGCGGAGTTATTGCGTCTGAAGTGACAGTATGTTTGTGTCATCGGTACAAAAAGCATAGAATCTAATATCAGAGGGTCATATAGCAAATAGGCAACCAGCAATACATTTTTATAGATTTTATTACGCAATTTATCTAAAGATGAATTAATGCACAAATATCAGACTTTCTTTCACCCATTCTAACGCAGATTTGCTATAAAATGGACTTAGCTTGAAACTCAAATTACTTTTTGGTGTAAAGAAATTTGTAAAACACGATGACGTTTATTTAAAAGCGGCAAATTACAAATTTCATCAAACTTCAAAAAGTAATTTGAGGTTCAAACTAAGACCATTTTATAGCAAATCTGCGTTAGAATGGGGGACAATTTGTTATTTGTGCATTAATTCATATTTAGACAAACTGTATAATAACATCTGTAAAAATATATTGCTGGTTACCTATTTGCTATAGAACCCTCTTAAGTTTTATTTCAAACTTGGTAACACTTACCGAAACGTTTCAAATGAAGAACCAACTGACCGAACATTTGAGCTATCGAAAAATGTGTACCCTGTTCCGCACAAGTACTGACGAGCAAAAATTGCTCAGAATTCGAAGGACGTCATCAAGGGGATCAAAAAGGACAAAAACTTCCTTTACAACATTAGGACTTGTGATGAAACGTGATGTTTTCAATATGAAGCAGAAGCCAAAGTGCCCAGAATTCGAAGGACGTTATCAAGGGGATCAAAAAGGACAAAAACATCCTTTACAACATTGGGACTTGTGACGAAACGTGGTGTTTTCAATATGAAGGAGAAACCAAGCGCCAAAGTGCCGAGTGGAAGGTACCAGACAAGCCAAACTGCAAAAAGTCTCGTTTGGTGAATTCAAAAGTGAATGAAGTGCTTTGTTTTTACAATTCCAAGTATGTTGTCCACAAAGAGTTCGCGTTTGGTGCACTGTATTCGTCGTATTGGCCAAAATATTGCGTAGAAGGAAGTTGGCATTTGTTCCACAATAATATGCCATCTCATCCATCGACACCTGTGAACAATTTTTTGACTAAAAATCTCATTTTAACTGTCAACCACTCCCCGCATTCGCCTGATTTGGAACTGTGCGATCTTTACCTTAATGGAAAAATGCACATCTTGAAGTACATCCCGGTAGACGATCTAAAACACTCATTCGACATGCTTTTAGACAGTCAAAATCGCTGTATTGAGTCGGAAATAGACTATTTTGAAGAAAATAAATCGGTTTTGCCAAAAAAAAAAATTATTGTTAAGAAGTCCTATTTATTTTGGAACGCACCTTGTAGATCACAAATATATTATTCTAAATGCTTAATTACTTCTTGGGGCTATTTAGTTAAATTAAACGAAATTTCACTCATGAGCGTTTTAGTTAATTCTGAAAATAATCGCTATTTTCCCGCGTGATCTATTTTTATACAACATGCACATGCACATGGTTCATCAAATATTTTAACAATTCGGTTGACACACAATCTTAAATTTCCTTAGAATTAAAGCGGCAATGTGCAAAGTAGTCAAGTTATTGGTAATACTGTTAATATTTACTTAACATACTTGTATGGCTATGACATGTTCTGTGTTGCATTCCGGAGACGCTGCAGGATTAAGGACAGGAATGGATTCAGTTACGTTAGCAAACATTTATCGTACAGTTGAAAAACGTGAAAATATAGTTGAAATACTTCAGAATGCCCTACCAAATTTCATCAGTAGATCCACGTTGAAAAATAGTATACATACCACTCAGCTCTGAGGTATCTTTGAGGAGGACCTCTATTCAGTATCCTAACCTAATGATATAAAAAATGCTTTACTTATGTAGTCATATCTGTCTTTTATAGTTTGTTAGCCTTTTATTTTGTTCTTTATATCTGTGTTATTTGTAAGTTTGTACTATTTTTTTTTCTCTATTTTTTTCATAGTTAATTTTTCTCTCTTTTAACTTTTTTTATATTTTATTACTAGACTTAACATACCCTATTATTGGGCATCGCCTGTTGGATGTGTATTTAAATAAATAAATAAATAAATAAGTATCTTCGAAACTTGTAAGAATAAATCAATGAAATTTTACTAAATTTCTACTAAATATTTTATTTTCGACAAGATGGGTAAAATATGGAATATAGAAAATAAGTGTTATCATAAAACATAAAAACTATTATGGTTTTTAACAACAAAAAGATATTCTGTTGGATTTCGGTAGAACGTACCGTTTATGAGTAACATGGATATTTGAAATTCTATCACCATATCGCCAAATTAGGTGTTCCATGAAAGGTTTTCATCACTTTTCAACTTTCTTTCATCACATTTTCAAACTTGTGTTTATTAGAACTTATTTTGAACGTAGAATCTAGTGATAAAGTTTAGTAGGCTAATTATAGGACACAAAAGGTATAGTCTTTCCGATCTCAATTGAAGAACAGTATGCACAAGGTTTGGTCGCTGACGCAGCAACTCGGATTTGAAAAACTTGTTCCCATCTTTATTTAGTTTAGTTTAGGAAATGGTAGAAATGTATACGCCCAGCTGAAGAACGGGCGCGCGGGCAAACGGCATATAACACAGCCGGACTGAGCGACTGGGCAATAAATTTCAGTCGTTGACAGGTGGTTGACAAACTGCCTAGCAGTGCAGTGCAGAAATGAGGAATTTGGTGTGATTCAGGTAAGTTTAATTAGGCACCTTCTATTAATTATTCATATTACAATTGCGAAAGGGAGAAATAAGAGGGATATTTTGTTTACTAATATTATTACAACATGGCATTTTGGAGACCTTTTGAAACGGAACAAAACGAAATTTACCATCAATATAATAAAATTGTTTGTTGGCCAAATGAACATATAATAGAAATTTTCTACACATTATTCATATTCATATTTTTTACCTTTAGCAGAATACTTTTTTAGGGACGCCTATGAAACTCATTAAATTTTACTGCTAGGCGTTTTTATACATGGTCAACTGACTTCGGAAAGACTATAACAACGACGTTGTGACAAGCCTAGGAAGGAGTGGCTTCTCTTATCAAAATAAGACAATAATAGCAATATTTATTTCTAAATTCGACTTCGTTGTAGTGCAGATGCCTCATAGCAGTCTTGCACGTAAAACCTTAATAAAATCTACCCAATGGTGGCGGAATACGGAATAGCAGAATTAAGAATGTTTTGAAAAGTTCTAACTGTCAAAAAAATATATTTATAAATTAGAAGAGACCATTTTTAAATAAAATATTTGCATTTTGAGATCCACTGTGAATAAGTAAAAGTCCATAAACTAAGACAATATTAGAAGAATTATCATCAAAGAAATATCTATAATGAAAACATTTGTTTCTATAATTTTTTCAAAAGTTTTGTCCACGTCATTTTGTAAATGTCCAAATCATCCAACTGGCTTTCTTTAATTTCCATAAAGTACAAATACTTTAATAAATAGGTACTATTTTAAAAGAAAAATGTTCTCCTTGTAATATTTTTAATACTGTTATTGTTTTTGGATTTTTACTCGTTTTAATGTGAATTTAACAGTTTTTTACAGTTTTCTGTTGGAAATCCTACGTAAAACACGGAAAGATTTTCTCCGAAGTCAGATGTATTCTTTTGACACTTTAAGTATGTTAAATCACTGCATTATAGAGTGGATATGCCATTGGTTAGATTTTATTCAAATTTTAGTAGAAGAGTACTGTTCACAAGTAACTAATTATTACGATTCACATCTTATTGTCGAGAGATCGTAAATAAATCGATTTAGGAAAAAAAAAGTTGTTTGTTATTGATTTGACGAGAGGAATGTATGTTTAAAGCTTAAAGTTGTTTGAAATACGAGTACATAAATCGGAAAAATTCTCCTTGAAGTAACAGTTTATACTAAACGTTTTATAACGGTCAGTCGTGCACACCTGTGCTAAACATTACAGCCAGCAGTTGGGGGTGCCCTGAAAGAAGATACAGCCCTGGGCCACCGACTTTCTTCTGCCTTGCAATCTCAAGTATTTCCGATGACGTCATACGACTATATTCCTTTACCCAGCAACAAAGAGCTACGCTGACTAATATCATCGGCTTTTTGCCTTTAATACCTTTTTTGTACACCGGTGGTGTGCCACGACCTCGGTTTCTATAAGTATGGGAAAGGAATATGTGATCTAATCAATGGTTATACAATCGGCCATCAATGTCATTTTTATTATGTTCGCCAAAGTACAGTTTTCGGTTAATTGGGCGATCCTTCCAAAAATATTCATAAACCCATAAGCATAATGAATCTTTTTTTTTAATTAAATGTAGACGAGTGTCACTGAACCATAGACCATAACAGACTATATTAAAACCATATTTTACATTAATATGGGCGTATCAGACAAACAATTTTGTTTCAAGCTAATTTTGTCCAAATATAAAACGACATCTATTCATCTATTACAATATTCTGACTGCCACTATTCTACAACTAATAATATCAAAAGACATACACAAAGACACTACAGAAAATAATAAGAATCACTGTATCTTCTTATTTTTCGTCTTATTATTTCTTATTTTTCTTGAAATGTGGATATATTGCGCAGATTAATATACAGGGTGGCCAAATGAAAACGAAACAGAGCCATTTTCAGGAACTCCGTCAAGATTGTAGAAAAACTCTCAGACCCGTCGATTTTAGATTAAAGGGGGACATTCTCTGCTGGTATTTTTGTCTCCGCCACTTTCACCACCAAGCAAGGGTAAACATCACCCCAAAATATTTAAATGGCGTTGGGGGTTGAGTAATATTTCTTTTGAAAGTTCTTACAATTCTCTTTACAACAGACTTTAAATTTTATAATTCCGCCCAATACTTATTAAGAATTTTGATTTTAAAGTTGAAACTTATGTACAAACAATTAGTAGCGGTAAAGTCAGTCATTCGAGTTAAGTACGCCAATGGTATACATTTAGTATTTCTTGAGTTACATGGGTTTTTGGCGATTTGTTATCACTTTCGTAAAAAAAATACAATTACTGTAAAACACAGAAATGAATGCTATACACACACAATGAACGTAAAATTAGTGGATTCCAAATTATTTTCCAGTATTATTTGGAAGCGTTGGTTGGTAGTTTATTTAATTGTGTTTTTGAAAATTAAACACTATGGTTTATTCCATTGCGGAAAGGGTAGGTAGTTATAATTTCGCTTTACTTTATGAACAATAAATATGCGAATAGAACAGCTCAGCTATTTAATGAACAACATCAAGATCGACATGTCAGGAGGAAGTATGTTCTAGTTAGTAAAAAAATTTCAAGAGACAGGGAACGTGGCCAATAAAAAACGAGAAATTGAAAAACCTATAGTTAATGAAGCTAGTGAAGTTGCAGTTTTGGGACAAGTTCATCTTGATCCTACATTAAGTACGAGGCAGCTGGCATCTGTGTCTGGGATCAATCGAACTAGCATACAAACCATTTTGAAGAAGAATAAATTCCATCCATACAAAATACATTTAGTCCAGGAACTTCATGAGGATGATTATGACCGCCGTTTGCAATTTTGCGAAATAATGAGTGAGCGAGCAGGGAACGATCCACAGTTCCTTTTTAACATCTGTTTTTCTGATGAATGCAGTTTTTTCTTGAACGGGACGGTAAATCGTCACAATTGCCGCTATTGGTCCGATTCAAACCCAAGAGTTTTTCACGAGGTGCATACACAGCAACCAGAAAAATTAAATGTATGGGCTGGAATTTTCGGTGACGGGCTGGTGGATCCTTTTTTTCTACCTGGTAATTTGACTGGCCAAATGTATTTGCAATTATTGAAAGACGTTATTGACCCTGCCTTGACTGATATTATTGAATATGTTCCAGAGTATGATGAAGATCATTTGATTTTTCAACAGGACCACCACAATTTTATATAGAAGATATTTAAACTGTTACAGCCGGATTCATGAAAGGGGTGTAAGGCGTTAGTCGGACTAATGAGTTTTGCGCCCGTGTAAAAACGTATTCACAAAAAATGCGCTTTCCTTGCGCCTTTTACTTGCGCTAATAGTTATGTCAAAATTTAGACCTACATGACATGCATAAAAATCGTGCAACTAAAGGTGTAGTTTATTAAGTTCATTGTATTTTATTTTTTTTAATTTCAAATAATTATTATAAGTAGTATTTCCAGTACTTCATAATAGTTTAACCACAAGACAATGGACGTGGCATTATAATTAATAGTTGCGTCTTCTTCGCGCACTTTTTGTGAATGGGACTAGACTTTTTATTTAAATTCGCGCAACACGGGCGCAAAATTTTTTCGCAACTTCCGCTAGTCAGACTAACGTTACGCCTCGTTGATGAATCCGTGTGTTAGTGTCTCAATACTGATTGATATAATTGTATATAAGCTAAGTAAATTTTTAGTTTTATTGCAAACATATTCTAAGAAATTTGGCAGATGTGATATTTTTAAAGACTTTACCATTCTAAGTATATCTCGAATACACAACTTAAGGAATCACAATCGCCGCCTTTATTATTGCAACATACTTGCATATAAAAGACGGTGTAATAATTTAGGTACAAAGTATTGAAAAAATATATAATTGGGTAGTTTTATTTTAAGTACTACTGAAATATAGGGAAAATGTGCTCAACATTATTTTTTATAGTTAAAGTCCATCCTTCTGCTTTTGTCCTAAATAAACTTTTCAATTACTTTTTTATTAAAGTTTGGTATTTCTCGCACCACTTTCAATAGATCGTACTCTTAGTCTGTCTTTAAAATCTAATTTAAACTTTTACAAATTTTTAAAAAACACACAAGAAACAATAGGTAGGTAACTAAATTTTACACCACATATAAACAAATTACGTTTAATAAGAAAAAAAAAGCAGGAAGTAGCTATGATTTGGTTACTGGCGGACTAAACAGAGACCAAACTGCATAGTAAAAATGCGCTCCCACTCCGTCTTTCACTGCTGCGCGACTGTAACCATGACCACCGCTATAAACACTTTACAGATTTAGTGGCGAGCTATGAGAACCCCCCACACCAGCCGCCACTGCAAACTTGTATCTGTATATCAAGATAAATATAATAGTTTTTTCAATTTCAAGTTTGATAATTAACCATATACGAGGCTCCTGAATTATGATTACAAATTCTGGCAGTTTTACTTAAATAATAGTCCTAAAACCAGAAAATATTTAAATTATTTTTCAGAAAAATCTGATCTAATCCTTATTTACAGAAACTGGTAAAAGAAAATTGATATACAGGGTGCTAATTATTAATGGTCCAGATGTCACCAATATATTCTAGAATGGAATTTATAGGAGTTCAAATAACATTTTGTAGAAAAATTATTCGTTCCTGAGATACAGGATATTAAAGTTGAAAAAATATCTCGGAAACCAGTTAAACAATTATTTTTTAATGTAATATGGAGAGTACTAACGCGAAGCTTTATCATCAGCTACAATTTCACTGACAAAAAGTCAGTGACCCGGAAGCGTCCTCGGAATCCTTATTATGAAGAATAGACTCTTCAAGTGTGACGTTAGGCAATCCGCAACAAATTGTCATAGTTGAAATTGTTCAAACCGAATCTGACCCTTATGTACTATTTACATAGTGTACTATAAAAATTTTTTACATGGATTTATGCAATACAGTAACATTGCATTAATACATTTACAGTATTAATGCAATATTTGGGGGTATTTAAATTTAATTGAACAACTTTTTGCTAAATTTTCAGTTATCAGTTATCTTTTCTTACAATTTGGTTCTACTTACTTATATTCAAAAGGAAACACTTACTAATTTATAAGACTCTATAAACGCGTTGGATCACGGAAATACATATCTCACAAGACATTGACTTCTTATAGAGGTAAATAGGTCTAGTTCATAAAATAATAATTTAATTACAAATTCAGAAAAAAAGTCAAGTGTCATTAGACTAGAATACCCCGTAACTGATTATTGCAGAAAATTAAAATAATTTTTTCTCAGCAACAATTCATTTTAGTTATGCAACGTACCTTTTGTGCTTAAAAGCGATTGAAATCAATATCACTTCTGCTTACATTTATATTTTATTTTTATTCTAGTAATGTCTGTAATTATATGTACCTAAATGTTACATCCCATTTTTCATACAAATTTACTTTTTTTTTAAGTTAAAGCACTTTGCAGTTTGAAAATTGAAATGGAATGGTTAGTATTATATTAAAATTTAAACAAACATAATTTCGAAGTCGTTGCAAGTGCAACTCCGTTACTAGATTCTCCAATCCATCAACGCTACAATGGCGACTCCTTAAACTTTAATTTGGGTCATAAAACGGGATCTGAATTTGTATGCGCGGTCCATAAGGCTTCTCTCCTTGCCTACACCCCATATTTTCCAGCTATGAACTAAGTCTTTGGGGTAGGCAACTAACAATACACTAGAGGTTAACTTTCTCTTACAATTAGCATTTTTTTGCTACATTTTCTTTTAATATCAATGTTTTGGCATTTTTTTGGTACCTTTTCTTTTAATAATAGGTTACCCAAGCTTGGCTATTTTCCTGATAGTCTGGTGCTGATAACCCCTTATAATTGTTGGGTTCTTATTCTTATGCCCTTGTTATTATTGTATTTTAAATATTGATGCATAGTAAAACTTTGGTACTATTTATTGCATTTTAAATATAATTACCTATTATAGATAGACTATTGAAATATTGTTTATTGCAAGCTTAATCCCCAAGTCTTTCTTATTCGATAAACTGTAGAAGCATAGTGTGGCATTTTTATATTTGGAAAACCAACCCTCTGTTTCTGTACAGCCATTTTTTTTAATAATGTGTTTATTATTTCTATGCTAAAATGATAACTATGAACTACAATTTCTCAGAAACGAGTTAAATTCGAGGGCCTATCTAAAATTTCGCCCCATTATTCTTGGTGAGGCTTTTTTGCTCATTTAAAACAAGAATTTGAACATTTTGATTTTTTGCAAAAAAAATGTCATAATTGGCTAATAAAAAATAAATCTAATTAATTTTTATTTTCCTGACCTAAACGTCCAATAAAGTTTAAATTATTTGTACTCGAAAATGGATAGTTTTAGATAAAAAATGAAGGAAAAAAATTGTTTTCACCACCACCATACCAACAAAGATAGAGCAAACTTATTCCTAGCCCTTGAATGATTCCAGTTCATAGTTAAGACTGATCTTCAAGCACAATCTATTCAAAATGTTCATTTGTTTATTTTAAAAGTTTTGGATACATTCAAAAAACGTTTTAGAAATTTTATCTTGAACAGCCTGTGTCTCGGAAACTAGGGTTTGTGTCTGAGTATACTATGTATTTGTATGAATATTTGCATAGGCATGCAAGAGTGTTGTGTATGTGTATTATAAGTTATATTGTTTTTTTTTATATTGTTTTAATAGCACTTTATAATTATATTGCCTTTAATATGTAGACTTGTTATTATGTGTGAGTTAATTGACTTTCTGAGGGGTAGGCTAATCATCAGTTATCTGTGTCTAGTCCTTTTGTGTATAGGTTTGTATATTGCCATTGTAACGATGCACAATATATATTTTGACTTGACTTGACACTTAAGAGCTTTTTTAAATTATTTTTTCTCTTGTAAACTTTTCATATTTCCAATGGTTTTCGTGTCACTATTTTATTAGTCATCACCAAATCGCATTTTCGATGTAAATCTGATTTAATAATAAAAAATTGTTTTCTATGATAATTAAAATGAAATCATGCTCTGTGAAGCTAAATTTTAATCAAATGTTCTTGCACTAAATTAATAGAAATCATGGCTATCATAGATAATTTGGTAAAAAAATCATGACAATCCATCTCAGATTTCATTCATTCTGTAAATTGTGACTATCAAATTTGAAACTTTGTGATTATTCTTTTTTATTATTTGTCACTGAAAACAGTTACCATTTCCAAATTTTAGGTTTTTGTACCAAATAAATACTTTTTTGTATTAAAAAAGGGTTAGTGATCACTGATCACTAATAAAATATTTAATTACCTCCAAAAAAGTAATTTACTTAAAGATGGAAATGTTCCTCCTATTTCAGTAAATCCAATGGCTTTGGTTACTTTGACATACATGCGCAAGTACTAACATATTAAATTTCATTTAAATCGGAGGCGTTTTAGTTATTTGGAAAAAATATATTTTTTTAAGTTTTGCCCCCTCTAGTTCCATTTACATGGAATGTTGGTCTGATTTTTAATTATGAGTCAGTCGGTAAAAATAATATGCATTGATCTCTCTTTCACTATTTTCTAGTAAAACACATTTTCTCAAATATACGAATCACCCTGAACATCAAGAAAAAAAATTATATTGCGCTCAAACAACTTTTTATTTTTTTTACGATGTAGCCTAATCTATCATTTGTCCTGAGATCAAATACTGTAAGACCTGGGACGCACATCGCAAGAAGACCTTGACAGATACCTTAACGTTAGAGCAATATTTCTCAACTTCACGCGCTAGATTGACGACTAGGAGATTTCGCCCAGACGCAGAAAGGTCAACAACGTTCACCAGGGGTTTCTAACCCTGTGTGGCGGACACCCGGGCGCCTGTCGCTACATTGAGATGCGCCCACCGTACTACACTTGACCATAACTGATCATTAATTAAAGTTAAACAATCAAACCCACTGTAAAGAGCGCATCCACCCCTTAATCACTTGGAGAAATACATAAATTGTTTCTCAATTAGCGATTTCGTCCTCTTAAATAAGATCGATAATATACGTTCGCATATGTGAACACTTCGAATAGAATTACAATAACTGTAATGGCCTTTTCTCAGTTTTGCCACCCGATAAATTTCAAAAAATGAAACAAATATACCCTTGGGTCAGAATGATCAGTAAAGGGTTCTTTTGTGAAATTATGTCTATTCAACTCAGTCATAAATTTCAGAGTGAAACAAGCATACAGATAAAAATATAAAATACACCGCGCTATACCACGCACTCCACTTTAACGAACATTTCAAAAATTAATGTTTTTGTTTTCAAAACTACGAATGACGTTTTTTTTTCAAATATGTTTGGCAACTTTATTTATTTGAAATTTATTTATTTTGTCTTTTAAAGAGCCGTACTTGAGAACAAAAACAGACCGACTTTCGAATATTAACTAAGTGAAAAGCACGGTATACTGATGTAGATAGAAACATACAAATACATACAAAAATTGATTAAAGACAGAGCATCAAGTTTGCCTTATAAACCTGCGTCCAATTATTAACGGTTTAGAATTTACAGGGCGTTAAAGTAGAAAATAATAAAATTATTTTCGGTAATATCTCAGAAACAAACAAATGTTATTTTCAATTTTTTGATTGAGTGAGAACCCATCAGCTTCAACACCATAGATATAATAATTCGGTACCTATTTAAAAATAAAATGAAAATTTTTGTAAAATTAGAAGTAGATAAAAACAAAAACAAACAAAAAACAAAAAAATAAAAATTAAAAAACAGAAACAACGCTTTTAAAGACTGCTACCTTGATGCGGTAAAAGGATTTAAGTCATATAAATAAAGATAAAGAATAATTTCCGTTAAATAATATAGATTTTGAGTTTGAGTGTTTAGCTGAAATTGTTGAAATCTTTATAATTTATCGAATGAAATTTTATCTATCTAAATATCCGCTTATTTTTTGTGGATTTGAAAATAAGTTTCAAGAGTTTGTGGTTAGGTTTTTATGGACATAGCATAGGTTTGAGGCTTCAGAAATACAAAATATTAGCTCCAGAATAGAGTTTTCAACGAGTCACATCCTTTGGTTCGGAAAATATCTTTTTTTTTGACTTTCTAACTCAGATTTCTTGGATTTGAGGTTAGATATTTAAGAACAGAGATTAGGGGCTTCAAAAATAAATTATATAAGTTCCAGAAAATAGTTTTCAAGGACTTTTATTCTTTGGTGTGGACCATAAGAATTTCTAGCTGAAGTTTTTACTAATTGAAGTTGAGTTTTGAGAGTTTGGAGTTAGAGTTTGAAGGGTTTGAGCTTAAGCTTTTATGGGTGTAGGTTTATGGCTCTACAGATAAGAAATATAAGCTGAAAAATATAGTTTTCAGGTAATTATACGTATAGATTTAGAAAAGAGTCAGTGTATGTCCTTGAGGTTAGGTTTGATGAATTTAAGGTTATGTTTTTGGGTTCAAGTTTAAGGTTGAAAATAATTGTTAATTTACATGATTATTTTCGTTGTTTAATCAACTTCAGATACGAAATTTTTTATTTTTATATACCTTTGATGTGAAGTTAATGGATTCTCACTCGATTTAAAAAATTCTTATATAGATATATTAAATTGTTGCACCAGGATCATAAAATTGAGCATATTTGAAAAAGAATAAAAAAGAAATTACCACTGTACGGTTAAAATAGCTGAGTGCGTAGAATTTTTTCCTAAATTTCCCACTGTGCACCGGCGCGTTCCCAGTCATGCAAAGTAGGGCGCCGAATGAACGGGAGTTAAAGGGTAATTTGCTTATTTTTTTAAAAGGTCGGATAAATTTTTTTTTCGATTTTTTGTCTTTATTAGGCCCTCCAAACACGGCTAAAATTAATGACATTATGACTGAATCACTCTGTACAATAAAACTATCAGATTACACTTTCTGATAAAAATTAACAACTCAAAAATAATTTACTGACCTAAATATGAGTCATTTCTAACCTATTCCATCCCGTAACGTTTATGTACCGATATATTTTTAACCGGTTTAAGCAAAAGATGTCATTTGTATATTACTCTAAAGTCTATTTGCAGTAAGTTTACAATGACGTCACAGTGCGAGATGATACAATGTTGCCAAGTTGCAAGTTTTTTTCGAGACTATCAATATATATTAAAATCTGATAGCTCCGTCTGCGTCGCACTATCGGCCCAAAAAAGAGCCGATTTGCGTTGGAGTCAGCTCCTCCGTCGCTTAGGGGTATTCCGGTGGAGCTCCTTCCGCTCCTTCCTACCTAAAATCCGGTTCTGCCGGAACTTTACGGGGGTCGTGGCCCAATTTTTGTGTGAACCGCAATAGTCCGACACGCCTACTTTCCGATGAAACCTGACGATCGCCTGGCCGGTTTCCTCTAATTAGTTTTTATTTTACCCATATTACCTACGTTATTTATTTAAAGCCGCGCGGAAAATACTCATATTTGTCGACCGGATGCCTTTTCCAAACCTTTTATGTAGAACTTTCCGCGAAATCACGCGCGGGATTCGAAATGCGGCCGTAAATACGTTAAAATGCGCCCGCTCGCCGGCTGGAAAACGTATACTTTGCCACACAGGATTCTTTTTCCGCAAACCGCAGAACGGCGTGCGACTGAGCACGAGATGTCCATTCGATCATCTTTAATCGTTCGGGGGCATTTTTGTAACGTTCCTTTCGCTTTTTCATATTTAATTTTGCCTTCTTTTTGGGGTCCGCTCGACGACAGACGACCATTTCACAAGCCGTAAAGATTGAAGCTTTAAGACACGCCCACCCGGAGAAAATTCGAATGTCTTTAGAAACGTCAGATTAATTATGTCAAAATAATTTCACGCCAAACGCGAAAGACGTCTGTGGGGTCGCGACGAACCGTTATTTTACCTTTCTAGGCCTTTTTTAACCTTGATACATTGCTACGCCACGACATATACAGGTATTTCTTATTATTAGGTTAGGTTGTTATTTACATTTTCGTAGCTCTACCGTCAGACATGCCTACGATTAGGATACCTGTCCCCCGAATTAACGTAAGTACTTGACCTCTAAAACTGCATAATTTTAAAGCAATCCATAGTATCTAAACCCTTGACCCTTTGTATTGGTACATTTGCTTCGTTAATTACTATATTGCATTCGTATTAGGTACTCCCCAAACGTCAAAAGATAAGAATCAGTAGAAATAAGCTGGGGTTAAAGACTCTTCTAAGTCATAGGATGTCGTTATTTATCTGTGTTATCTCATTGTGGATCTTTTGCGAGACGATTTTGTGTTAGAAAAATGCAAATTTAACATTACAAGAATTTGTTGATTACTTCAGCTGTGAACGACGACACACGCGCTCAAAACTACCAATTTGGCGGACGGACTGGCTTTCTCCGCGAGATCCGAAGCGGGATAACCGCGCCTCATCTCCCTTCGTTCGTCGCTTAATGAAATTTTTGCAACTTTATATTCGCGTTTTCAAATGTACCTTTTTCCGTGGACTTCTCACTGACATACGGCCATTTTATAAGCGAAATGGAGATTCAAAGAACCGCGAACGCAAATTGACGAAAATCTAAAAATCACGAAGAATGTCAGATTGAAACGTCAAAATAAATTTCGCTATATTTGACGTTTCCAATTGAGGTTAGAATATCACAACGAACCATAGATCGATGGAAGGAAAATACTAATTGATATTTGACGTATTCCGTAAGTAATTTAGGTTAGGAAACCAGACGGGACCATAGAACTTATAAACTACTGGATTCGCCCGACTGTCATTTTGCCAATATAAACGGCAATGGCATAGACGTGTGCGAGAGAGATAGAGCTGGTGCGGGCTAATGCTTCGTTCTTAAAACTTCAAGTATCGCGCGAATTAAATTGAATTTCTCTTCTTTTAACAATACATATTTGTACGACTAATTTTAATTAATTATTATTAACGAATAAGAGCATAAGCACTCTTTGTTTATATAGAATTTTTGTACAAATTGGAGGTATTAAAGGGGGAATGTAATAATATTTTTTTTTAAATCTTTTCATGAAAAGTTATATAGTTGCTAACCAAAGGGTTTTTTTAAAAACCATATACTGCATGTTCTACATAACTGACCCAAGTCAAAATTATCGGTCTAGAGACTTCTGTATATTTCAGAAATTTATTGTCGCAATATTTTTATAAAAAATCTTATATTGTAGAACTCAGAGTCATTTTGCAAATTTATATACTGAGTGTTTCATAAAAATGACACAGGCGGACTAGGATTTTTTTCTCATTTCACTACCTACCTAAATTTTCAAATAGATATTTCTACACACGGTGTCAAATGTTTCTTGCAATTTATGTACAGGATGTTTCATAAAACTGACACAGATGGACCAGATTTTCTCTGATTCATTTTGTTAATTTTTTCATGAAATCTTTTGAAGTTGTATATTTACTGACCAGCCGCTTTTTAGAAAATCCATATATGTACTGGGTGTTCCATAAAATTGATCCATATCTGAAACGGTCAATTTTTATCCTTTTCACTTTTAACTTTGTCTTTATTTACTAAAGTCTTTTAATGAAAAATTGTATACTTATTAACCAGTTGTCTTTTTGAATTTTTATACTGAGTATTTATGACCAATAGAACGAAACATTCCTTAATGTTTTTTCCTTTTCTATATTTTGTACTGAAGTCTGCAATATTTTTATGAAAAACCCGACTAACCAGGTGTTTTTTGCAATTCATGTACAGGATGTTTCATAGAACTGACACAGGTTTGTTCCTTTTCACTTTTAACTTTGTCTTTATTTACTAAAGTCTTTTAATGAAAAATTGTATACTTATTAACCAGTTGTCTTTTTGAATTTTTATACTGAGTATTCTACAATTCTGATGCAGATTAAAATTACGAATAGAATGTTTTTTCCTTTTCTATATTTTGTACTGAAGTCGACAATATTTTTATGAAAAACCTTATATTCTACTAACCAGGTGTTTCTTGCAATTTATGTACAGGATGTTCCATAAAACTGACACAGGTGTACCAGATTTTCCCTTATTCATTTTGTTAATTTTTTCATGGAATCTTTTGATGAAAAGTTGTATATTTATTGACCAGCCGCTTTTTAGAAAATCTATATATGTACTGGGCGTTCCACAAAATTGACCCACATCTGCTGAATTACGGGCAATTTTTTCCTTTTTCACTTTTAACTTTGTCTTTATTTACTAAAGTCTTTGAATGAAAAATTGTATATTTATTAACCAGGTGTCTTTTTGAATCTTTATACTGGATGTTCCACAAAACTGATCCAATTACCAACAGAACGAAACTTTCCTTAGGTATATTTGTTTCCATTTCTACAGTTTGTACTGAAGTCTGCAATATTTTTATGAAAAATCTTATTCCCTACTAACCACATGTTTTTTGCAATTTATGTACTGGGTGTTTCATAAAACTGACACAGGTGGACTAGGTTTTTCCTTTTTCATTTAACCAGATGCCTTTTTTGGAAGTTTGGAAGAAACTTTTCTTAGTCTTTCCCCGAGCGGGGCCTACTCTTTTTTGAAAAACGTTCTCATTAAACTTTTATATACGGGGTGTTTAAAAACTAAAGTACAGGGTGTTTCAAAAAATGTTATATTTACTAACCAGCGAGGAGAGCACCGCGGAGCGGTGCTCGGGCCGCGCGCAGCGCGGCTCGAGGGCCGAAGGCCCGAGAGAAAGGTCAAGCTTCGCGTCAGCGAAGTTTGCCTACCTTTCTAGTAAGATACTTAATTTTTGATAGTGATTCTACTTTATTAAAATTGTAGTCTAGAACCACAGATTATGAAGTCCTTTTAAATAATTTAGGAAACAGTCAAAAAATTTATTTTTATTTAGAATTGTGCAAATATTTTTATTCAAACATAAAAATATAATAATAAGAAATACAAAACAATATACAGGGTGGGCCAAAAGTACCATAATGGCAGGATATCTGGGAATATTTATGGGGTAGGGTAAAAGTAAAGAACCAGGGGTTAAGGATTTTTCCTTGGCTACTTTGGAACTTTTTGATATTTGACCTTGATCTTAACCTTCATGGATAATTCAAGGTCATATCCGAACGTAAAATTCTCCGCTCTTTCCATTTCCGGGGTCAAAATTACGAGCTCCCATTTAAAAAAAATCTCGTGACCCTGATATGACCTTTAAGGTCATGGTCAAGGTCAAATTCAAGATCACCATCGGATAACCAGGGAAAAATTCTGAACCCCCTAGTGCTTAATTGTACCTTACCCCTTGAATATTCCCAGATAACCTGCCATTCCGGTACTTTTGGCCCACCCTGTATGTTTTTAACATTTAATTCCTTACATTCATAGATACATTATATTTATTATTTAAATGCGTTTATCGACTAAAATGAAACGCATTAACTTCAGGTTAGTATAAATTTAATAACATTTCAAATATTCGTAATATCTTTATACATTTTATAAATAACATTCTGAATTGCAGAATTGTTATAATCATCAACGTCTACAATTCGTTTTTCCCGTTCACATTCATTTGGTGCACTTCTAGGTGCTTATCTCCGTAATGCTTAGCGACAACATGATTTGCTTTTGAGACACTCGGATGTAAAGCTTCTGCAACTCTGTGAAATAAAAAATATTAACAGAACATAAGTTTCGCAGTTTTATTAGACATAACCTAACAATTTGTCATGAAATTTAAATACTGTTAATAATAATATTTAAAATACAGTTCATAATTAGTGTAACAATTACAATATACGTCTCTTACAGGGGTAAATGGAAGAAGTTGCCTTCCAGTTTCAAGATCTTTTTCATAATTACAATGAACCCCACAATTTCTTGAGGACGACACGATAAAGGTTTCGGCATATTAATGTTTAATGTGTCTAGGCAACGTCGGAAAGCGTGGTAAACTTAAAACAATAAAATTTCATAGTGCAGGGCAGAAATTTAAGATTTTTCTATCAGATGCACTGAACTATTAAATGTGACGTCACTGCAAACTTTTTGTAAATATAATTTAATGGCTGCAATTTTTTAGATACAGAGATCCAAATATAATTGGATTCAGGATACAAGTAGTTCAATTATAAGGATATTTTTTATGTAATACAGTAATTTATTCAAATACTTAGTTATTTACGAACAAAGTAGTCTTGATCATGGGTGTTTTTTGAGGATTAAGAAGGGATAAACTTATAAAAATTACAGTGGACGATATAAATGACAAATGTGCATGTATACTAGTTACCAGTGCTTCAAATGGATTCACTGTTGTGGAGTAATATAAAAATAAGTGTTTTGAAACTGGTCAGAAAATATATATCATTGAAAGCAAAAGAAATAAAGGGTGAGCGCTATACGATGGAGGAGGGGGTGAAGATTGTGAAAATTCATTACAAGCATGGAGAACGTGTAGCTGAGACTGTGCACAAATTACGTGAAATTTCAGTAGAAGGAGCGCCCCGAATGAAACAACTTTAGTTGATTAGTTAAAAGATTAGTTGCCAAATTTGACCAAACAGGTTCGGTCGCAGACAATAAAAAACAGACCGGCATCTTACTGGCCGTTCAGCCGAAAATATTACTCACCGTGAGTGACAGTGTGGTAGAAATTCCCGTAACCTCAGAGCGCCATCGCGACGGGTGAATTTTGCGCTAGTGGGGTGACTGGTACCTTCTTTTTGTAATGAATTTTCGCAATCTTCACTCGCTCATTAACTAACTATGAAATATATGTACTCCCTGAATATGAATTAAAAAAATTATGCTAAATGAGCGCATTACTATACAAAATCTACATTTCTAAAAAATATTCTTAACAATGGAAACTATCCCAGAAAACAAAGATTTATATTCAAAAATAGTAATTTTATTGGTGTAATTTACTCAAGGTGACATTTTTTATCCCACTATTTCCTATACTATAGTTAATGCATGTCGTATACCTAATATTAATAAATAAAGCTTACAAAGTACGGCAATATCTAAGATGAGAGACGTAAATTTTATAACCGTCTTAGTAATATAATGAGAGGAATATTGCATTAAGTTCTCTGAAAAATTTGTAATTTCATGGCTTTCTAGAAGCAGTAAAGTTTAAAGGGCGTATGCATTTATATCCATATGCAACAACACTACTCAGAATTCGATCATATTTTTCCTGTTTGACAAATGACTAAGGTGGCGATCAGTGGCGTTCTCAATTTTCGACGAGTGAATTTTTGGAGGACATAAATTGTCATAACAGCAAAGAATTTGCAATTAACCCAAATCGGATATATTTCATATCAGTCATTAAAGAATACTATTTGAGAAATCAGTTGACATATTAAGTTAATTTTTTATATTTTACAAACAAAAACATGTTTTTTACTATATATATATATA
>NW_019416246.1:280120-281360 GCF_000390285.2 Anoplophora glabripennis
ATATATATAGTTGGTGCAGTTGACATTTCTATTAACATCAATTCGTTCTTGTTTCATTTCAATGATGCAAATTATTATTTTTTATGATTTCCATTTTTTCAAAGTACTTATGTCTGAAACACCTCTAAAAATTTTAATGAAATATTTTCTAAAAAAAAAAACATCTTACTGAATTTCAGCACACATAGGGCACAGATTTTTAGAAAATCTTCAATTCTCTGAATCTCATAATTAAGACAGGATTAACTTTATTTTGGATAAGAAATTTTCTCACATGATTTTTAAAACATTTTGTAGATAATATAAAAACTTTTATTTGGAAGGTACAAGGTATCAAATATCTACAGAAACTTTAAAACATTATAAATTGTTTCAATAATATTATTTTTCTGCAAGAAATTGAAGTAGGATAACACATTTTGCGCATTGGAACTATTTTTTAGCAAGGATAAAGAAAATACATAATTAATTCTAATTCCGACAGTCATAAACAATAGTTCTAGCTTATGATTTTTCAATGCAGTGAGACATCCGCGTCAACATTTCGTTGCAATTAAATCCTATGGATTGTAAACTTACATTTAAGGGACTAGCCACTACTATTGACTGTTGTTGGCACTGTCAATAAAGCGACATAGTAAAATATAACAGAATTGTAATGACAGTGCTTATCTTTGAATGATTCAATGAAG
Organism: Anoplophora glabripennis; assembly: GCF_000390285.2. Taxonomy (NCBI): domain Eukaryota; kingdom Metazoa; phylum Arthropoda; class Insecta; order Coleoptera; family Cerambycidae; genus Anoplophora; species Anoplophora glabripennis. The sequence goes on from NW_019416246.1 coordinate 280,813, forward strand.
AAGTAAGTCATCTCCCATTTTAATATTATCTTGACGATTGCTTATGAAATATAATAAATAAAAAAGTAATTATGGTATCTAATAATTTTTTAAGGCCCTTTTTGCATGGCCTTCAAAGATTTTCCAAAATTCCTGTTAAATTGTTACTGCATTTTATTTGTATTGAAATTCCTCAGTTCTTATTTCTACATAGCTAAAAGGAGATTAAGGATATACGAAAAATAGCATGTTTTTTTTTAATTAGCAATAAAATGTATGTATACTCAATTTTGGCAACCGTAGGTACGCCACTGGAGACAAATAATCGATTGTTGATGCACTAAATGAACTCTTTAATCGCCAACAATTAAAATTCCAGGCGTGGTAGATAAATGTGTGCGCATAAAGGAGACGAACGCGACCTGTCTGGATCATAAAACGGGAACAACTTTCAAGAATTTATTGTCTTGCGACTGGAAACGATATCGTAAAACCGTGAAACGTAAAAATTGGTTCGTCAGTGTGAGCCGCGCGAACGCAAAAAATAATACTCAATATATATATATATA
>NW_019416246.1:281366-330342 GCF_000390285.2 Anoplophora glabripennis
TGAAATGTCTCTTGTTTCGGAGATCTTGGAAATAAAACTGTTTCGGATATTTTACTTAACTAATATATTTATATATATATATATATATATATAGTTCGACTACATATGTTTCATTGAGACAATATTATAGGAAAAATGTTCAATTTACTTGAAACTGAGACTCCAATTCATAAATAAATCAAAATAGAAATTAAATAAGTCCAAATATGAAGCAGCAGAAGTTCACAAACTTTAATGGAACATACCTGAGGTAAAAATAAATAAATAAATAAATAAATAAATAAAGTGTATACGAGTATAAATATTGGTCCGAAAACGAACCGTATTCGATAAATGGAAAAAAAAGAAACTTTTTTATTTCAAATACGCGTAATGATAGCTTCCGAACTTTTCGGATTTTCAAACATTTTAAAAAAGTTGGAAATAATACGTTATGATCGAAAATACCGCTTACTAAACCGCCTAAATTGGCATTTCTGTTTGAAAAACACGTTTGGAAAACTTCCTTAAAACAACATTTTGTTTACACCTGGGGAGAAATAAAATTAAACTTTTTTATTTACCTTTTAAAGGGGTGTACGCGTAGGTACCTATTTTAAAGTGCATGTTCGTAGGAACATTTTCTCTTATTTTGACGAGTATTGACCCCTCGAAAATTATTACACTGTTTGATATTTTTAACACTATTTTTGTTATTTTTGAGTCTATGATCGTTAACATTTATAAAATATTTCTATACTAAAACACAAGCTCTTTTAAAATTTGAATCGTAGAATCGATAACTTTCAATGGTATATAATAAAATTGTTATAAAAAAATCACTATATAGGTATATGCCGTAGCCAAATTATTCTTTTTTTTTCTAGTCAATTTTTTTTATACCTATAATAAATTCAATTTTATATTGCTAAATTTTCATATTTTTCTTGGTTTTTCTATTTGTTTATTTAAAGAATGTAATTTTTATTCAATTTTACCTAAAATACCTACAAAAAAATTCCAATAATATAGAACCGAAATCTGAGTTAACATATTTTACATATGTGAAGGTACAACTGGACACATTTCAACTGAACACTGAAATGATCAAAAAGAGAACGCATTTGATGAAATCACATGCAAACTTACCCCCAGGATTCAAATGAATTTGGTTTATCTGTATATACTTTTGCTCACCAAGAAATGAATTCAGGGATCGATCACTTCCTCAAATAAAAATAGCCGTTTAAGTTACCTTAGTAAAAATAATAACTTACTGTATTGAATTTCTTGATTATTTTTACTTGAAAACTGTGCAGTCAGATTTTCCGAAATGGTAACATATTCGAAAAAGGTCCATAGGACCTCATAGGTCGTCACACCAATATTAAGGTATGGGACGGTGGTGTGGTAGTCGAAGAAGTTACAAAAGGGGATGGAAACGGTCTTAAAGTTTTCAAAGGCTAGCTTTCATGAGTATCAAGGCGACATGAAAATCGCTCTTACTGCAACTCCGGAGTCCTTGTTGAATCACAAAATATCAACCAAGGAGAAGCTAGGTCCGTGTGCTACACACTACAAAAAGGACACCCACTGGAGAGATAATAAAGTTCACCAAAAGCTGAACGATAAGTTAAAGGCATATTCGAAACTGGGCCAATGGGTTCCCCTATTAAAGCCAACCTAGTCTAGAAGCTGATGAGCTAGACAAACCAAATTAATTTACAGTACAAACCCTCCCACCCCAATGTAACACTCACGTAGAAATGGGGGAAAGATAAGATTTGCAAGTAGTAACAAGAGACCCCTAGACAGGAGTAAATCAAAAAGGTCTTAAAAGGACCATCGAAGGGGTAAAAAGCAGATTTACTGAACAAAAGTCATAGAACAAAAATGATAGTAGGACTACCATTGCAAATGCAGTCTAATATCTGAATAACATTGGCCTGGAGGAAGACAAGACTGCATCCCATGTATTGTTAGAGTGTAAAGGTCTATACTATTTGGAAAATAAAAACCAAAAGCTGATAGCTATGTGGAGGGGCCGCTGACAAAGCTGTGAAGCTTAGTATATATATGTCTAAAGCTGGATGAAGAATTCTAAAATCATCCACAATAGACTTATGGTTGGTCGCAATGGAAAAAGATGCTGTATCCACTCCGTAGATATACAAACTGTTATACACTTAGCAAAAGAAATAAGGGAGCAGAAAAATTTTCAAATGATTTTGTAAAGGTTGTAACTTCGTGAATAATAGTCGTTTCGAGAAAAAAAAAGAAAGGCAAAAATTTTACAATTTTTTTTACTGCATATGGGCTATAAAATTTTTTCCTGGCTTAATCAATGCCAGGGTCAATCCTCTTCAAGGGTCTTTTTGGTATTTGTACTCAGCATTAATTTGAAAAAGTGTAAAAAATTACTTTTTTTGGAGTTTTGGAAAATCAACGATACTTTGCAAATTTGCGAAAAGTACCAATGTTGGTAGGTTTTTTAGCTCAATACATGCCCATGATTCCTGTAAATTATGAAATCGATCGGTCGCACCCTTTCCTTAATCTTCAGTTTTATAAAAAAATAAAGGAGCAGGTTTATTGCTCATTAAACATCAATTAATGATTAAGATGAAATACATTTTTGGGTTCTTTTTTTCACAATTTTGCGTTAAATACACGAAAAAAAAATCTAAATTTTGAAAAAAAAATTAATTTTTAAAATGAAAATCAAATTTTTAGAAAATTTTTACGTTATTTTTTTTTACAATTTCACATTGAACATTTCAAATGTCAAAAAAAAAGAATTTTGATTAATTTTAAAAATTTTTTGAAAAATTTGATTTTTTTTCAAAATTTTTAATTTTTTATTTCGACATTTAATGAGTATTTAACGCGAAATTGTGTGATTCTTTTGCCGAGTTTACAAAGTGGATTTTCTAACAACTATAGAGAAAAAGTTAGAAAAAATGTTCAAAATTCAACTTTATTGTCTTGTTCAGAGTTTGTTAAATTAATAGAATTGCAGATAATGATTTTGTAGAACGCCATAAACTTTCAATTGATTTAACAGTTGAATTAAAGAGGAAGTTATAAGGGACACATCAGTTTCATTCTAAAAAAATTGGGAACATTAATCAATGTTTTCAAGAATTTAAAAAATGAAGTTTGAAATTGAAATCATATTTTAAATTGCTTCTTCTGCGTCTTATCAAAAAATAAATTATTTTTAATTTAATCATATCGTGTCTTCGACGCCCTCTATACTATTAACGTCTATCCATATCTATTCTGCACCATTCAGAGTGAACAATTATTTATTTGTCGGCCGTCCATGCACGATTTTTCTTTTAATATGATGGGGTCACATGCGTGGCTTCTTGATGCAAATGCCAACAAGGCCGATAGGCTACTCGGAACTAGTCTTTGCCTGTTTCACGTTCTAGCGGAGAATGCTATTTCGCAAAAGTTAAAAATCTTCTTGAGAGCAAGCAATCAACTAGGAGTACAGCTGCTTAGCGTGGAGAGCTGGAATGCATTGTGGATCTTTATGATAGCTTTCATACTTGAATACATCCACGCAATTAATTTGGAAATGGAAAAAACGTGAAATTCAGATAAAATGTGAAATTAAGATTAACAGCTAGTTGCAAAGTAATTCAAATGTGTTTGTATAGTAGTAAGTAGTTCAAATGTGTTTGTATGCTTAATTTATTTGTAGGGGTGAACCAAATTCCACATATTTGGGGGTGGGGGTCCTTTATAATTCCCAGGGAAAGAGATAAAAAGTAAGATGTCATGGACTCGATTTTCTATTAAATTGTTTTTTTATTTTTTGTCGGTTTCTTCATTTTGTAATGTTGAATAATTTATTTGTATGTGAAAATATTTGATTTTTGTAAAGAATTCCTGTTATAACAATAAACAATACAAAATTTCACAGAAGTGTGTTAAATGACAAGCTAGTAATTACTGAATAGCAGCATATCGACTCAGGAATAACAATGACAGGAGGGGTGGTTCCTATTCCAGGATCATAGACACATCTATGTCGGAACCAACTTTTGGGATGGTATCTGACAAGAGGTCTGTTCCAACAAGAGTCGGGGATTGGTTCTCAACCGTTCGAAATGTTTGGCCAGCTAAATTCTAAATGTGTCTTCAGTGAATACTTATATCGCAAGAATTAGTTGGATGCACATTTCTGACGGTTTGGAACCAATCCCTGACTCTTGTTGGAACAGACCTAAGATGGTTCCAAGGTTTCACTTCCACAAGCCATTCGAGGGGATTACAGTCTGGGGGAGTTCCCTACTGTATTCCAAGCAGAAATCTTCGCAATAATGTCGTGTCTGGAAGAGAATGTACGTAGAGGTTACAGACGTAAACTCATATATATATTCTCTGATAGTCAAGCTGCAATTAAAGCTTTAGCCGCACACAAGGTAAGTTCAAGACTGGTGTGGGATTGTTTACAAATGCTGACTGAACTGGCCACCAACAATACAGTCAGACTGTGTAGGGTGCCAGGGCACAAAGGCATTTGTGGAAATGAGACAGCGGATGAACTTGTTAGGAAGGGATCCGAGACAGAGTTCATTGGCCCGGAGCCCTTCTGTGGCACATCTCCCAGTGTGGTCAGGCGGAGTCTGGGCAAATGGACTAAGACAGAACACAGGAAATACTGGACTTCAAGGCCAGGACATAGTCATTCTAAGGAGCTCATGGAGTATCCTTCGAAGGAAAGAGCGAGTGATCTACTGAGCTTGAACAGAATCTGGCTCAGGAGAGTGACAGGACTCATAACGGGACACTGTCACTTTAGGAAACATCTACATAAGCTAAAGCTTGTAGAAAGTCCGGTCTGCCGAGGATATGAATCGGCGGATAAAATTTCTCTGCATATCTTGGGAGAGTGCCTGGGATTTGCACGTAGCAGAATGGCGCTTCTTGGGAGACCCTATTTGGAACCCAAGGAACTAAGAGAAGTGTCAGCAAGGAAGCTTTTGGATTTTGTAAAAAGGACAAATCTACTTGCTGAATAGGACTAGTAGTGGGACGCACAATAGGCCGAATTAGGCCGCAGTGCTATGGGACTTATTAGGACCAACCACTAGAAGAGAACGAAGAAGAAGAATTACTGAATAATATCTATCTGTCATTTGCCCACGACTAACTTGTTATAAATAGGACTCTCTTTTTGTTATTAAATAGTAGGTAAATATCTCAGAAATTTATTATTTTAGCTATAGGGAATGCTTTATAAAAATGAAATAACATAAAGTGTATTTTTAGTTTTTAAAATAAAATACAGGGTGATTCATTTAAAAAAATAATTTTTTCAGGAAACCCGGAGAAATGACATGTTAACCCGGAGCCCGAAGATGTACCACCAAAACCCGAAGACTCCGGGTCAAACCCGGAGATCTGGCAACCCTAATCACAGCCGATGAAACAGAATACATATTGTGTTTTAATGTAATCTTCATCTTACTGTTTTAATTTTACCGAAATTTATTTGCCAACGTGGAGGAGATAAACTGTTCCAAACAAAATTACTAGTCACGTGGCTTGTAATCATTTATGAAGTCTCTGTATAATTAAGCATAAAAAACAAGCAAATATTAATATAAGCAATGAACACACACACAAATTAAGTCATAAAATATTAGATTAAAATTTGATTTTTAATTAGGAAATGCACATTTATGAAAAACACACTAATTAACATTTTATTTATTTATTTAATTTACTTACGATTCTGTAAGTTGCTTACCCTGTTTAGGAAGAACGGAAAAGAAAACACCTTTAATATTATTTTTAGTTTGTTTATCGAGTGTTTTTTTTTCTTCAAGTGGGTTATTATAGACGTACTCTTAACCATAACCAAACTTTCCTTGAATAATATCCTCTTACATGAAATTATCTTTAATGCGCATGCTCAGCAACATCGATATAATTTTAATTTATTAATTACTATAAAAGTCAATATTATTCTATAAATTTAAATATATAAATTCCATAATTCTATTAGTTTGTAAGTTGGGGTCTGAAACTTCTTAAATATTTCTAATATGCCAGAATATCGCAATATTTAAGATCACGACAAAGGAGCCATTTTTTGGTTTATATAATGTCCAAAGTAGATAAGGTCGAAAATCGATCTAGTAAAAATATTGAGAAATTCTTCGTGACGAGTGCACTATGGGGTTGCCTATTATTTGGCGTATGTGACGTCATTACTAAAAAAGTCTATTCTTTAACCTTTATTATTAAATAGAAATGGATTAAATATGCCAATAAATACATTTCTTACAAGAGTGTCTTCATAGTCACACTGTGAATTAACACTGAAACTTTTGGGACCAAAAAAAATTATAGGCATTAATTACAGAAACAAAATTAATGATTTCTGAATTTATGCTTTCTTTATATTGGCTACAACAGAATAACTCATTTCGACTTTTCTCAGTAACCTCCGAAACTTGGAAAATATTTTGTGAATGAATTCATTTTTTTGTAGCAATGCTAAGTTTTTTATTTCATGCTGCAAAATGGAAAAACCAGAAGCATCAATTTACTTAGGCATGTTTTCTAGTAATAACTTCGTCTGTGCCTCATGCCTTTATGCCAAGACTAGTCAATGAAGAACGATAAGTGTGATCCGCCTGACACATATAGCATGTATATTTCGTACCTTTTACGGTCATACACCGGTTCTGCAGTTTTCATTCTAGTAGAAACTATTCGTAATTGGATTTTCAACGTATGTAGTATACGATCGATCAATAGGGACCGGTTGGAAACCAGCCGCGTGTGATTGAGAGGTTTCTTGTATTTATTAACATTTCAGTATCGGATAGTGCCGTAAGAATCTCATTCATTTACTTCTCGCAAGAGATTTTTTCTCCGTCCTCCGGTTTTTTATGTTCCATCGACAACCTCTTACTCAGTGGCTCGCATACACGGCAATATATTTATCCGCATCGATGTGGCCAAAGATAATGCGGTCTACTTGGAAAAGTCGATGCATTAGCTGTCTAGACTTGTATCAACAATGTTGCACGTTATTCACACAAACCTACGTTTGGTCTATTTACTAACTCACATCCTGATTAAAGACCTCTTGTTTAAAAATGACAAACCTTAAAGGGAGATTTCTAAGGCAAAATAGCTCAGTTGAATGTTGCTCCTTTCCACTGAATTTACAGATAAAGTTAAAAAAATCTACGTTCGATTATACTGTAAGAACCATTAGACCAATACTTGAAGCGTAGAAATGCCAGAGGGAGTAACTGCCTTCTTGAATTTTTTCATGTTCTAAGGGAAATATGCCAATTAATTTATTTCTCTTGCCGATGGTGGTAAATGGTATAACAGGTAATAGTCTTCAATTAATTAATATTTTTCTCTAAAGATGGATGTAATAATGTAATCATATCGATTAAAGGGCAGATTTACAAAGAAAAAGAATGTGAAAATTATAAATATCAGAAAATTAAGAATAAACATAATCTATGATAACAAGAAAATGCCTCTCCAGTGTGATGTGCTTCCTAATTATTAACATAAAACTTTGAAATGTTTATATAATTTGGCAGACATATCTAAATAAGATTCAGTTTTTGCACAGTAAAAGTGTGTTTTGCGTTGTTTTATATATTTTTTTATTTTATTAAATTAAATTTATTTTATTTTTATTAAAACCATTAATTTGTTGTCTTTTGATAAAACAGTTTCACAGAGTTGCATTTTGAATGTTATTCCTTTTTACAAAATTTTCCTCGAATGTTTCCCAACCCAATTTTTGACAGTTCTACAGTTCTAAAAAATACACATGGATTTTGGAAGAATTTAAAAAAATAATGTTCTTGTACTGATAGAAAGAATTGTTAATTGTAAAATTATTTTTGCAATAAAAAAAATGGAGCTAACTTGTAGAAAATTTGATTTAGAACAAACATGATCTCTCATATTTTCTTCGTAGAGATACATTGAAGAAAAACAAATAAAAAAGTAATTTTTTACGACGTGAATTATTAACATTTTTTCCGCACTATGTGGCGCTTATACAATTTGACGTATTGTTCTTTAACATATTTGTAGCTGATCTGTTAAAAAATAGGGTTTATGAAAAATTACCAGTCAAGAAGTTTTGCGACTGCACTATTAATACTCTGATGCAAGAAGGGTATATCAATTTTTTTGAAAATTATATTTCTGCAGATATAGCATTTACTCTTCTGGAGCACATATGGAAACGGGGGTTAATAAAAACTGAAATGTAAGATAAAAGCACTTTTCCTGTGATACAAGTGCAAGAACGGGACAAGTTACATGTCACTTATCCTCTTCTTGCACCACCTACGTGTTTTGTTTTGTGCATTTAGTATTTGTTCTATCTTAAATATTATTATTTTTCTACATAATAAGTATGCATCAACTTTGTATAAGGAAAAACGTTTTGAATGTTACTTTTTCACATCTTCCATCTGGGGTAAATAATAAATAACGCATTCCTATATCTCAAGTGTAACATTAACTCACGTCACTCCGTGTTTTCCTGTGCTCCGTTTTCCATTATTTTGAGAAAGAAATTGTTGGAAAAAACTCTGATTTTTTGCACATCAACTAACTACGATGTGTACTTTCTGAATATGAATATAAATAAGAAAAATTTACATTAATCGGGCAAAAAAGAAATAGTTATGAAAACGTTTGAATGGATACCATACTTTTGATCAACAGAAGAATGCGCCAAGTACAATTTTGACCGCAGAAATAGTGACTTTTTTAATAAAATCCGCAAACCATCTCCAAAGGCGATCCAATGAATGACACCGACAGGCATGCGGTTGGGAGAGTGGGGAAAGGGAGGCGGTGGTGGTGTATTAACGTAAAAGTAGTTGTGGGGGGAAATGAGCACAATGCGTAGCGTACGAGTCTACCCGTCCATGGCGGCCATGGCGGGGTGTCAGCCCCACCTGCCTGGGCGAGACGCGGCAGCGGCCTAGGGTCGTCGACCCGGCGCGTCGCGTCGCCCAAATCATCCGTCCCATCCCAAACCGTGATGTGATTGACCTAGCGCCGCGTCCTGCCCCCAGACAACAAGGGGTTGGCCACCCCGCCGGATGCTGTTGACTTATTATGTGTTTGTTGCTTGCAGAAAATGCAATTTTAATATGTGCACCAGACGACGAGGTATCAACTTTTCAGTGTTGATTTCGGTTAATTAATTCGGGAAGTTCCGAGCAGCGGCAGACGTGGTCACAAAACCCTACTTGAGCCTGCATGGTTGCGCTTCGAACTACGAAAGGACACCTCGACAATGCGAATATAGAAACGGTTGTTTTTAAACAGGACAAAGTTAGTTTTAATTTCTTATATCACTAAAAACATGTAATTTTACAGACAGATGGAAATTTTCGAAAATTCGCCCTATACACAAAATAGAAAATAAACAAGATACTACACATTGCTGTCCAATAACAATTATGTGTAACTTTTATTAAGTACCTTACATCACGCATTACTATTAATATGTATAAGTTGATGTTTCTGTACTTTTTCTAAAGCCTTCGATACATTAGATCAAGATATTTTATTAAAAAGTCTATTTGTTGGTTTAAATCTTTTATTAATACCTTTCGTTCAGTAACATCGATGTGATAGAAAACAATATGTAGAATGTGAAGATTTCTGGGGCCCACTTTTTGAAAGTATTTTTCAAATTTTCTAATTTACATAAATGTTATGTATTTTAAGAAGCTTCAGCTATTCCTTTTGACTGTGCAGATTACCAACTATTTTTTTAATATTAATTTTGAAAACAGAAAATAGCCTCAAAAGTGAAAAGTAAGGAGTGAGGAGTTGAAAAGTACTTAAAAGTACAAAAAACAGGCCCTGGTCGTTTGAAATACCTGAAACATCTGCTGTCCCCCAAGGATCTACTTTAGGCCCACTTTTATTCAACATTTTTCTTAATAACTTAATAAATGATTTATATGTTAATATTGGCTGCATAAAAATGCAACAAAGTCTGGAAAAAATTAATGTATGGTGTGTTGTGAATCTTGATGTAATATACCTACTCAGAGCAAGTCATCGACACTTTTTGATTGTAAATTAGTGATGTGCCATATAGGCTGTTACAAATTCGCTTCTCATTACAGGGATCTCGAAAACGGTAAGAAATACAAACTAGCTTAAATGGGGGCAAAGTTGCGTAATCAGGGGACCAACATTATGCCTATAAAAAATCAAGGGTAACATGATTAGTTTTCGAAATATTTGAAAAAACCGAAATTTTGGAAATCCGTTTTTGTTTCATTTTAGCCTTATTTGAGGTGATATTTAAAAAAGAATAACACTTTCTCATGCCCACTTTTTGCCCTCTATCGAATGGCATAATCAATTTTTATATGTAACGTTTCGTCTCTCCAGGACCATCATCAACTTAATTTTTTTAAATACGACCCTGGAAATTTTATTAAGTACATTTTTTACAAGCCTTCATGACTCCCAATACTGTACTACCTCAGCCCGACCGAGATTCAGACGGTTTGTCTCGAAAAATTCATCTTCAGTGTATTCGTTCCAAATTTGTCCAAAAATTTTTTTTCGATTTCTTTGTTTTTTTATTTATCGTACACTGTAAGTGTCGTTAGATCCTGTGAAATCCATCTAGTTATTTAAACTATTACCACCACGCATTAAAATAAAACATTAGTTTTATTCCCGTGTCCACAGTCTAGGCTTCTCGAGTGTTCAAAATTTAAACAAATTCCGATCTATTTTTTTTTTTTTCAGGAAATTCATACAAATACATCTGACATGCTCTTTCACAGTTGCGGTTACATATATAATAACTTCCGATAATATTTACGCTGATCTGCATTTTCGACCTTTGCCAAAACGAAAATGTTTTTGAACATTTACTAAAATTTTTTATAGAATAATATTCAGTTGGCGTTTTGGTTGTTCATATGCATTTTTAAGAATTAATTTGTCATAATAAAATTAAAATTGTAATAATGTTTTAATTTTGACGTAACAACTTATCGAGTTATGTATGACCAAGTGACGGTAATAATTAATAATACTTAATAGTTTTATACGTATTGTAACGCATTGTGGTAATAGTTTAATCTAGATGGATTTCACAGGGTCTAACGACACTTACAGTGTGTAATTCAATAAACAAAGAAATCTAAATAAAAAATTTAAATAAAATTGGATCGAATATACTGAAGATTAATTTTTCGAGACAAAACGTCTGAATCTGGTTCGGACTGAGGCAGTACAGTATTGGGGGTCATGAAGGCTTGTAAAAATGTAATAAAATTTCTAGGGTCGTATCTAAAAAAAATGTTGATGATGGTCCTGGAGAGACGAAGCTATACATATAAAAATTGATTATGCCATTCGATAGAGGGCAAAAAGTGGCCATGAGAAAGTGTTCTTCTTTTTTCAATATCACCTCAAACAAGGCTGAAATGAAACAAAAACGGATTTCCGAAATTTTGTTTCTTTTTCAAATATTTCGAAAACTAATCATGTTAGCTTTGATTTTTTAGAGGCATAATGTCGGTCCTCAGATTACGCAACTTTGCCCCCATTTAAGCTACTTCGTACCTCTTACCGTTTCCGAGATCTCTGTAGTGAGAAACGAAATTGTAACAGCCTAAATAATGGCGGCAATTACATTAAAAACCTTAGTTACATTTGTCACTGGATTAAATTTCATTAAACACATTGAAAATACATTACTTTTGGTTTATAAAAAAATGGGTTTTATAATAAGAAATGGTAAAGGTTTTGATAACACTCAAATATTGTTGAGACTTTATAATGCTTTTTTGTAGTCTATACTAAAGTATTTTATATTTGTCAACTCATTGTCAGTTATAATACGTTACGTATATAAATAATTTAGAAAATATGTCTCCTAAAATATATGTCGTATACAACTAACGGAATGTATCCTGTTCTTGGAATACCCCAATATGAACTCTTAAATAGGTATAATTTTGTAAGCCTTGTTAATTATATTTTTTCATAAAATAATTCTTAGTAAACTAAATTGTCAAACAGTCTAACGTTCATATTTCAAATACTTTAGTCCAGAAATGCCCATATTTTATTCACATTTGAACACATTTGTTAAAGTTATTTTATTAATGAATGTTTCTCATTCTCTACCAGCTTTATTTCATTTTTTATATTTTTTGTGTTTAGTTTAGTTATTTACTGCAATTTATAAACTTTGTAATTTCCCATTATATAATTACTTTAAACTATTGAATAATGTATTCTAAATAAATAAATAAATATCTATGTATGTATGTACACAGAAAAAACATTATCTTGAATCCAAAATGCATTTATTTGCATATACAGGTTGTCAACGAGAAGTGTACAAGCTTTAAGGGCATATTCCGTAAGCAAAAAAAAAACAAAAATAGTTAATAGTTAATAGTTAAAAAGACTGGTCAGGAAATGCAATGTTTACCTCTTCAATTGAAAAAATATTTTTTTTATGTTTCATGAACATATAAAGATAGCTTCATACATTTTTATTCGTGTGGTAATATTTAGTTACATTTACTACTTACAAAACAATTCCTTGCAATTACTAGTGGCTTAGATAAAAGGGAGTTAGCCCATTTTGTTAAACGTAACTTCTACTTCTATGCTCCTCCTTTAAATACAGGGTCGGAAAGTCCCCATGGTTCATCGGCCGTTACGTGAGAGCGATAAAGAAAGTCATAGAAATCCGTGCAAATAAGAACCACTTCTTATTTGTGGAAAGGCGAAATGGGCGGTGACTATTAGACGTCTTCATTATAGCCATCTTTCTCTATCGCACGGATTTCTTTGACTTACTTTATCGCTCTCACGTAACGGCCGATGAACCATGGGGACTTTCCGACCCTGTATACAGTAGTCAGAGACTAGGGAAAACGATTCTTGTAAGAGATAAAAAATGACTGTTGATAAATTGCCCTGTTTACTTGAGAAATCAAATTTGCCGCGTTTTCAAATCCTTAAAATCCAGTAAGTCTTGGAAATTTACAAAAATCTGACTTATTTTCACCAGTAAAGTGCGATTTCTGTAAGAGATACGTCAAAATGTTCAATGAACAGTTTCAGTATGTAAAAGTTAAATGTCTTAAGCTTACTTCAATATTTTAAGTAAGCTTACGACATAAAAATTTTGTAGGCATAAATATTCAATTTTTCTGAGAAGTTTTTCTTAATAACATTTTATTGTATCATATAGAGAAGACATTTTACTGGAGAAAAAAATCAGATTTCTCAAACTTACTAGATTTTATTGCAACCTCCCCTTCGTTATAAAAGTGTTGATTTGCATTTTTCGTAACTAAAATATAGAATGAAAAATATAGTATAATGTGACATACAAAGTACATCCGCAACATTCACATAATTCGCAACATAAACAAAAATAATGAATGATATGTTTTCCCAGAGTTGATTTAACATAGTTTTCCCTATGCAATCTGTCAAATCTCTTGGTTGCTTTTTTCAGAAACTTAAAAAAAATTTTGTTACACTATTAACTAAATATAACCAATGATTTCAATCTCATTTGTTTTATATAAATTTTGATCGACCAATATATTTATACAGGGTGTCCTAGAATGAGCACATAAAAATTTACAGGTTTGACCTAGCAAAATAAAACTAAGACAATAACATACTTTTCTACTAGATACCACTGACATACAGGGCTAAATTTAAAAAAAAATTATATTACGTGCCATTATTTTTGGATAAGAAATTGCAAAAAATATACTTGAAGTTGTTTCAAATTAAAATTTATGCTTATGCTCTAAGTGTAACAGCAGACATTCCATTCCATAAACTTGTAAAATTTCCACCCAAAATTTTTTTATGTCGGCAGTTGCGTTATCGAGTTGTAAGAATAAAATTAGTTAGTTACTATCCCTGCTATTTCTTAGTAGAGGACGTCGTTTATATGTTGACTCACATAAAGTACATTTTTGCAGCAGATTTGAAGACAAGTACAATTTTTTTTAGGCAAGAATGACTTTTTTCCATAAAATAATAAATAAAATGTTTGCATTGAACAAGATTTAATTGCAGTCAATAGTGCAGACTTAAATTTGAACCAACACTGTCTGGTGATATTCAGCCCCAATATATCCACAAATGTTGCATGATGTTTTACAAAAAAAATGTTAAAGTGCAAGAAAGCATAATGGATCAAATATTTTCCCGCATCAGAAAGAATGATGCATTTGCTGCACTTTATTTCTGCAGAAAAGCTGCCACTCACTATGATTCTGGGACCTGAGATAAGTAGAACTATTGCTAGACCATTTTCAAAGTTCAAACCCTCTGTCCTTTAGTAATGCAACCAACTGCTTGTGAATAACCCAAGCCTCTTCAAATGAAGTGCAACCGATTACGTCATCAACACACATCAGACATTATAATTTGAAGAGAAAGGGGATATCTTACCCTACCTTCTCTAGCGTGTTGTTGCATTGTTTTAAGCGCTAAGAAAGAATTAGAAGAAATACCATAGTTTACAGTGTTTAAACAAAATTCTTGCTGACTCAATAGGCGAAATATAAAGTTGATATCATCTATGTGATGGCATTACTAAAATCTGACGATACATCTATTTTATGTCAGCTGTAAAAGCAATAGCGTGTAAATGAGAATAAGACAATTTTGCAAATGTCAGTTTGTAACTTGGGTCCTATTAATAAAGCGCCAATCAAAGAAACGCTATTAGATGCTTTTGTGGTCAAAACAAAAATAACTCTAAATTTTGTAGTCCCACAATATCTGATTTTAAAACACAATGATGTGGTCTATAAAAATATTTTTTACGAAAAGGTTCCATATTATAGCTGTTCAAATTGTACCTATATGTATTTCATTATTTTAATTTCATGAACTTCGAAAAACTTTTATACGGTGCTTTATCGTAGAGTAATCTTGCTCTAATAATTAGAGATAATAAATAGAATTCGACATACTACCGCAGCTCGAGAATCACAAAATGAAGGTTTGGGACCACAAAAAGGTAGTAAAACGACAATTCAATTATTTTCTGCCAATACAACACTCTTTATCATCTATCAACTAATGTTTTAAAAGCCACTGCCAATAACAAGCAAGCCTTTTATAATTTTGAAATGTTGACCTTTAAGTGAAAGCAGTAAATACTGACACTTTTCTCAGGCCTGGTACTTTGAGTCTCGGTTAAGCCTTGGTTAATTAATCACATGATTAGACTGTACATATACTACTACTACATTTTATAATTCATAGTCTAATCGCCTGATTAGTTAATCAAGTCTTTACCGAGACTCAAAGTACCGGACCTAAATCTGATAATGCAGGGTTATTATGGATCAACAAACAAATTATTGAGCAAAAGTGAGACTAGTTTTGAAAAGTTCCATAAAATATAGGCACTTTAGTTTTGTTTAACATTGATTAGTTTAACATTACGTTTGATTACCAACTACTTAATCTTTTTTTAAAAAATTCAAATAACCTTACAACTACAAAGCTTAGTTTAAAAGTAGCTTAAATGTCATTTTCTCTTTCAATTTCTTCTATTGTTGATTCCGCAAGTTTACAGACTATCATCTGCTAAAGCAGTATATGCAATAGCCATTGACTATGATTTTCCTAATAGCCGAGGAACGAGAGCTTTAGATTGTTTCATTTTATTCATAATATTTTGAAAATATAATAAAAATATATATACAAAAATTCCTAGCAACTGTGTGTGTAAATTGTACAATTTACACACACAGACAAATTGTACAAAGTAAATTTACTACTTTAAAAATCGTACTTAATGGAATAAAATTGCAAACATAATGAAATGCTTTAAAAAGGTAAGAGCGAGTTGTAAGATATATCTAAAAACAGCTAAAACAGATGATAGCATTCATATTGGATGCAAACCAAAATCAACTGCACTCCGATGTATGTATGTACAGTGTGTTTCACTTAAAGTCGGAACACCGTATTTAGGATGGCGTTGGCCGATTTCCATAATTCTTTTTTTTTTATGTGATAGTACTCAAAAAGGCCTACTCTTCAATATTTTTTTTGACATGTGATTTTTTCTACAGCCTACTATCAGTAAGAAAAGACCCTCGAAAATTAAAAAACATATTAGGCATTTTTTTAAAGAAAGACTTGAATAGTATTTTCGATTTTCGAACTCTAAATATAAAGTTTCATTAATATAGCTTTTACAGGGTGTTCACAAAATAGGTTCAAACTTCGAAAAATTTCACTCATTGCAAAGTTCCCTGTATTAACAGTGGAAAATATTTTTAAGGTATTTTTCCATAATTTTATTAACCGAAAGTCCATGCAGTTTCATTGATTTCAGTCATACAGGGTGCTCACAATAAGACAGCCAAATTATATATTTCTTTTATTATACCAGAAATGAGTTTCACGACAAAATAATATTTAAATATTACTGTTTTCTATTAACCCACCATCATTTGGAATGCACTGTTAAATTCGTGTCCTCTTATTTCTAAAAATTCTCCACATCTGATATGGTCTTATTTGTCGACATGCTTGTCTAATTCTATTACATGATCTTAATTAACAAAATGAATGTGCTTTGTGGGATTTTATGTGATCGAATAACTGCGCCCTTTTTG
Organism: Anoplophora glabripennis; assembly: GCF_000390285.2. Taxonomy (NCBI): domain Eukaryota; kingdom Metazoa; phylum Arthropoda; class Insecta; order Coleoptera; family Cerambycidae; genus Anoplophora; species Anoplophora glabripennis. Next base: position 298,034 of record NW_019416246.1, read on the forward strand.
TTAACGTTAATCTATATGCAGAGATTTTTTGGAATTTTTTAAATAATGATTTCTGGGATTCAGTACATACACTTCCTCTTCATGTAAGACAGAACCTCTACCTTCAACTAGATGGAGCACCTATTCATAATGCGGTAATAGTACGTCATTGGTTGAATAAGAATTTCCCGAGAAAGTGGATAGGTTGCAACAACTCATTAGTTGAGTGGCCCACAAGAGCTCCAGACTTAATGCCTCTTGGTTTCTTTTTATCGGGAACTGTGAAAAATAAATTGTATAAAACAAGGCCCCAGAACAGAGAAGATTTATGTAATACAATTAAACAAGCATGTTGACAAATAACACATCAGTTGAGAAGAGTTATTAGAAACAAGAGGAGATGAATTAAACAGTGCATACCAAATGATAGTGGACTAATAGAAAACAGCAATATTTAAATTTTATTTCATTGTGAAACTCATTTCTGTTTTAATAAAAATAAATATCTAATTGTGAGCACCCTATATGAGTGAAATCAATGAAAATGAAGTGATGGATCTATAGATTTATAAAGTTAAAACTCTCTGATACTGAGGTTTCAGTTTTACGTGTAAGTTCTTTTGTTTTTTTTTTGCTCATTTTGTGGATTGAGATTTAAGATTTACGAGTTTTGAGGTTATAGATTTTCAGGTTATGGGTTTTAGAGTTATAGGTTATCGATCTCAAGGTTATTGAGTTATGAAAGTATAGGGTTGATATTGTTGGGTTTCATAGTTTCAAGCTGTTTTTTGAGGTTAGAACAAAACGCTGACGTGATGGGGCAAAATAGGTTTCGGATTCGATTTCAGCGACCCAAAAACATATAATCCACTTGGTCTGGTTCAAGGAACCATCCACTTATTTTTTCCACTCATTTTTTTTGTGGTCCTGTGTTATTTAATGTACTTTTAACATGTTCACTGTAGCCCCTTATTAGCACAGTTGTTCTATATGCTGAACATGTTTTTTTATAAATTGAATTTTTTGTCCAAAAATCACAAAAATTTATTTAAAAATAAATTTCTGCATTCTTTAGGCCCTTTTGGCATTCTCCTGCAGCAGTGACACTTATCCATGTCATCAGCATGTAGACATGTCTTTGTTATATGCCGATCGACGCGGATCTGTGTCATTTTAGCACAAATGTAAATAAAAACAATTTCTCTTATAAAAAATCTCATATAAAACAAAGTAATAATAAATACATATAAATTGATATGAAAAGATAAGTAAAGAGAAATAATCAATAAAAGAATATGAAACATTACGTCACACTCTAAACTAGTTTGAGTGATACTGAGCAAAACACTCTTCCACACACAGTCTAGGCTCATTGGGACATTGCTCGCAGCGATTACTCTTCTTGATTTTGTTTCTGCTGCACATTGCACATCGCTATCGTTTTGTCTCTCCTTTTGCGTTTTTTGCTTGTTTTTTTAGGAAAATGTGCTCGAGGATGTGATCTATTTCTTGTTTCAGTGGCCGTTTGATTTTTTCCTTGTCAACACCCAGCACGGATCGTATTACCACTAACTGAAATTCGTATAAAGCCATTTTTTGTTAGATTATTGATTATACAAGAGATGCGCATTTAAAAACATTAGTTGAGAAAATGTACCCCACGTTTTTTCATACCAACGAAGTGTCTTTCCACTATAAGGATAATATGCCAGCATCCGATCTTGGCAATCATTCCATTCATATATTCATTGTAACGAACAATAGATAATGGCTTACAGACAATCTTATTGCGCCTATTTGTAATGTCAATCATTTGACTGGGGATTTCCATGCTGATGTAGAGCCTTCATAAATGTTTTTTTTCTAAAATGTAAACACCTGAGGACAAGCAAAAGCGATCTCTACTCATATGTTGAGAGAAACATTTCAAGCCAAATAGTCGATCACTATTCCTATTTACCTTTATTGTGTTCATATGCAATAATAAGCCCATAAATGTATGTAATTATAGCAGTCAAGTTATTCGTGATTTGACATTTGCTTCATACAAAAATATAACTTCGGCTTGTTTATTTGTTTCCTCTAATATCATTTTTAGACAATTTTCATCGCCAATCAAAAAGAAGTAATCTATTGGCAATCCATTTCCCGCAAGCTGTACAAGTAATGTTTTTATTTTTGTAAATGGTATATTTTTATGTCGGCACCATCATTCCATAAACTGCTATTTGTATTTGTTCCAGTAGCCGATCCTGTATTTGCTGCTAAATCATCAGTATCTCAATTTTCAGTTTCAGAATCTAAAATATTATTATATAGCACTTTATATAAAAAAAAGTCAAAGAATTTTACCTGAAATATTCTCATTATAAGTATTTTCCTCACTATCACACACTGCCATCATCATCCCCAACAAAATTCGTCATTTGAGAAACTTAGATTTGCAAGTAATTCTATTTCTTCAGCTGTTATATTTTTAGGGTCTCTTATTTGTATTTTAGGTCTTTTGGGCCTTGAAGGATCTGCTTCACAATTTTCCATGGCATAATTTTTCAACAACGCAAATAATATACAGGGTATCCCAGAATAACGTGTACAATGGAGGACCACAGATTCGTGGACTCAAAATAGGCAGATCTAGGCTAATTCACCTATATCTGAAATCGCTTCGTTTGGCCACTAGATGACCTCAAAGTTCGTGAAAATTTTTTGAATTTTGTAAATAACTCGAATACATATTAATCGATTTTGATTATTTTTGCTTTCAATCTACATATTTTGGTGCTATACAGAGTGTTTTTTAAAATCTGCAACTCCTACAATAATAATAATAATAATGATAATAATAATAATACATTTATTTTCTTCAGAGACAGTAACATACTGTATAGGAATAGTCACAAATATAAATTTAGGATATAAAAAATTCATCCAACATATAAAAACATTTCTCGGTCAAATAAGACTTCAGTTCACATTTAAATTTTACAAAGTTACAGATATTCTTAATCTCGTTCTTAATACTATCTGGTAAATCTACCATTTTGTCGCGTATTTTTACCATGCTTGTCAAAATTCGTAGAGAACTTATTATTAAAAATATACACACACAACTCATAAATCAACACAGAATCAACAGTCAAAATATTTAAATCTTTAAAAACACATCTACATGAGGAAGTACCCATCTCAAAATTCTTTTTTGCGCAATAAAAACATCCAATGTTAAGGCGGAATTACCCCATAGCAGATGCCGTATCGTAGTCTGGACCTTACTTGCGCATGATATATTTGCAGAAGTTGAGTATTCGATATAACTGGTTTCAGATTTCTCATTAAGTAACAGACTGATTTTGTAGGTACCTGACAATTCTTAGGGAGTGTTTACGGGATGAGATATACCACCTGCTACTTCATTTTTCGATATGGATATACACACATATGACGAAATAGAATTATTTACTACATACCTAATTTTATTCAAAAAATTAGAACAAACAATCAAATACAACTCATTGATAGCATTATCATTAACCCTGTTATTCTACCCAATAGACTGAATGGGGAATTTTGTTTATAGAATTTTTGCAAAACACTTTACCTGAGTTACTCAGGTTACTCCGTTATTGCTCAGAGCTAACATGTGATCGATAGAGGGGATAATGTTCCTTTTAACTGGGCTGTTCGTTCACCAGACTTAACACCTTGTGACTATTATCTTTGGGGTATTTTGAAAACAAACTAACACTGAAGAAGAGTTGTGGAGGCATATCCAAATTGCCATAAATGTTTCAAAAAAATTGCACTCAAGAACTACAAAGGGTGTCCTTTAATTTTCTTTGCCGAATTAACCTTTGCTGTTGAAACAACAGTGGTCATTTTGACCACTTTTTATAATAAGTTGTACTAAATCTAATAACATCAACTTTATTACTTTTATCTACAGCATTTTTTATTGTATTTGATTATTTTTACTAATTAGCTCAATAAAATTAGGCATGTTGTAAATAATTCGTCGTATATGTGTGTGTATCCACATCGAAGTAACATGTGGTATATCTTATCGTAGTAAACACTCATTAAAAATTGGCAAGTACAATGACTTAAAGATCAAACTGAAATTAGAGTCAACTTACAAAATCAGTGCCTACTATACTCCACGGTCGAAATTATACAGAGTGATTCATCGCTAGCTTTTGGACTAGTAAGGGGGATGAAGCGTGCCGGGAACAAAAATCCATTGCCGTGTCTGCGTAAAAGGCAACAAGATATAGAAAATAATGAAAAAAGATAATAAAACATAACATCTAATATTTTTTACGGTTTGCTATAACAGGCACTTTGATCCATTTTAATTATTACAGCATTTTAAAACGTCCCAATTGTGTTTTTTTAATTTATAAATTTATTATAGCCATGGAATTATACCCCTCGTCTACGCTTATGTTATGACGTTTCTCAGGACGGGTTAAATCAAGTCCGTTTACACCCACTAAAAAAGCATTTCCCTATTCCCTACCAAGTGCAAAAGACAGAGATAGAATATAGATCGACGTTCAGTGTAACTCGGTCTTTAGACGATTATAGATTCTATCGATGTGCGTAGCGAGCGGCACAAAGATAAATAATATTGAACCGTATAAAAATCATTTTATATTTTATACGCATTATGGTAATAGAGTTTTTATATTATGTCTTAGTCACTCTTTATAATTTCGACCGCAGAGTATAGCACTGTTAAGTATTGTAATATGGGTCACAAGATAATGTAGACATTTGAAAAATATTTTTTTTGTACCCTAACTGCTCATTTAATCAAAATTCTACAAGAGGCACAAAAACTTCCAAATAGTATCACATATCAAATAAAAAATAGTTGTCATTATTGCCCGAAAGAGGAAAAAGTTATGAACGGATATTATCAACATACATCAATATTGTAGGAGTTGCAAGTCTTAAAAAACACCAAAATGTGTAGATCGAAAGCAAAAGTCCACACCCCAAAAATAGTCGAAATCGAATAGTATGTATTCGAGTATTTAAAAAATTCAAAAAATTTTCACGAATTTTGAGGCCATCTAGCGGCCAAACGAAGTGATTTCGGATATAGGCCAATTAGCCTAAATCTGCCTTTTTTTGAGTCCACGAATCTGTGGTCTTCCGTTGTACGTTATTCTGGGACACCCTATATGTGGAAAAAAATGGCAAACGAAAACACTTCACACACTTACGAATACATAAGCTGTGTGCTGACTAAGCCACATACACTAATGTCCAGTGGTGACACGATCGACCTGCCTTTGCATGTGACATGGATCTGTGTCGCCTGAGGGATAATTATGTGATACGGATCTGTGTCAGCTGTAGTGAACATGTTAAAAAAAAATTTCTATTTCTATTTAAGAATTATCAAAAATATGGCACAAGCATAAAATAAAATAAATAAAATTTTGGATCACTCACCTTGCTGAAGTAACCAACTGTATGGCATCCCTCGTTATCAACCATAGTCATCACATAAAACAAAAACGGCTCCACGTCATAATACAAAGTCTTATGGTCCAAAAAAAATTTGGCAAGCAAACACAAATTCTGACAATATTGTTTATACCTCTTCCCGTCGACTTCCCACACACTAATTTTGTCTTTCCGATATACTTCCTCGCCGGGAGGGTGCCTCCACACACATTTAAAAACGTGACGTTCTAATATCGTCCTCGACTTCATGTACCTTAAGCAATATTCACAAATATAGAGTTTAGGCAGCCGCGCGTAGTCTTCGGGGTAAGGGCTCTGATACCAGACCTCCATTTCAAATTTACCCATTTCGATATACTTGGTTCCTTTTGTACTGGGTAAAGTTTTAAGGTCTTCCTCGATTTTTTCGCTGGCTAAAGCTTGAGCATCTTGAAACAGTTTCAAATCATATTCAGGTACAAAATTAGTTAGCACGGGTTGCCGGGTTTTATCTACACAAGGTTTAATATCTTCAATAGGTTCAGTTTTGAATTTACTACGTATGTCTCTAATTTTTTGTAGGTACTGTTTTTGTTCTGACGTTGCAGGAGATCGCGGTGATTTCTTATGATATTCTAAGGCCTTTTTTCTTATTTCTTCTCGTTTCCTGCGCTCCTCTACCTCATCTTTACATTTTTCTATTATTGTGTTGTGGTATGCCGGACATGCTTCTAATGTAAAATGTTTGTCGAATTTACCTGAGAGATGTCCATTACTGTCACAACCTTCTAAAGGACATTTCCTTTCCTCCATTATTATTATATCGTTCCCCTTGGCTTTATTATCAACTCGTTTATTGTTTTTAGTTTTACCTTTCGTTACAATCGGAGCCTTTTTCACAGGAGACCTCGACAAAGACCTTTTAGTGCTTTCGGTATCGGAATCAGTATCCGAATAGACATTTTTTCCTAAAACATGTTTTGATTTTCGCGTACTGGCCGATCTTGTTAACTTTCTCGTAACTTGCTTTGATTTATCTTGGGATTCATTTTCAGAATCAGAATTTGCACCTGCTTCCTTCTGAACAACTGTCGGCTTCTTCACTGGTTTTTTAATTACCTTTCTATTATTTCCAGATGATTCTCCACTGCTTTCACTCTCCGAACTACTGCTGGAGCCACTTGTGGATGAGGCAGAACTTGCTGATGTTTCTAAAATAATAAAACTAAATCAAAAATCAACATTTTATAATTTCATTTCATACGTTATTTAAGTTTTATAGCCAAAGGTTAAAATTTCAAAATCTTGTCGTATTAGTAGATATTTATTAAGTCAGTTAAAAACTCTATGTTGAAACTCTATATTGATTGAAGTTACTTATTTGAATGGAAATGTCAATTTGTAGCATTTTAGCTTACAAACCAAATATATTTTCAAGTCATACATAAAGATAACTATACAGGCTGTAACACCACGAACTCCATCGACGGATATCTGGGAACCGCTTGAAGGATTTTTTTTGAAATTGTGACAGTTGTCATGTTGATTGTTACTTACCTGTCACGGCCAACCTCAAATGTGCGAAACAAATGGAAATATCATCGTAAGAAAAGGGAAATGTTTATTCGTAAATAAAATGAAAACCACTGGGTTTAGGTATAGGGAAACTTTAACAAAGTTACGCTTAATTTTAGTGCGGAATGCGAATACGTTAAAAAATTAGGGGTTTCCATTTAAAAATTTCGAGTTTTCCACATTTGCTGAACTTCATATTCGATAATTTTTTTTTGACCACCCTGTATAAAACTGGAAAATTTGCATGTCAAATTCGACAAATTAGGTCTCCCTCTACAAAATGTCCAATTTGCACGAAAAAATAAATCTACATTGCCAGGAAACTAAATTTTGCTGACAGTCTGCATCTGTCAATTTTTGCTTAAAAATCAAAATATCTCGGAAACAGTCAATCCTAAGTATGGTGTGTGCTATATGTTTTCAACTTAAAAATAGATGCTCTTTCCAAAAATGCAATAATATACAGGGGGTTCCATTTAAAATAAGAAAGTTGGTATCGACTTGAAAATATTTTAGATCGTCGCAATTTCAAAAAAATCCTTCAAACGGTTTCTCAGATATCCATCGATGAAATTCGTGGTGGTATCCCAGGGTATTCTGTATAGTCATACATATTTTTTTATTTGTCTTCCTTTTTGTGTGACATTTATTTCTCAGACAAATATTTCTTCATAATATTAACCCTTGGCTGACAGCTTTGGTATAAAAGTTCCATTAATTCATTTCCATTTTTTTTTCATATGGACAATCTAGCCAAAGAAGCAAAGAAAACATTAATGGAATTTTAATCCCACATTAAAGCTTTTCTAAACATGCTTTTGCTAAATTTGTATTCTTCAAAGTTTTTTGTATAATATATTTTCTTAGTAGGTATAATATTACCATAATATTTTCAATTTCATTTTGATTGATCTTCATTTGCTTTTTTATTTATCTAATCTAATTCTCACCTACTTCATATTAAATGTATTTTTAAACTGTTTTAAATTAGAAAATACATATACCTACTGTAAATGAAATAACTAAGTTTTCTGATTTAAAACTACATTTTTTAAACATAAAAGTACCTATTTACAAAGTATTTTGGAATATATGAGTTTGTAGAATAATTCTAATCTCTGATATAAATCAGATTTAATACCGGCTAAGGTACATGTGTTCCAAGATTTTGAATTGAGTATCCATCACACAATGTGGCTGCTCTCATTTGAATACCTTCCAATGCATTTGAAGATGATTTTAAGCAACTCGTTTGCTTCTGCTCATGTACACTTCAAGGTTCCAAGGCACATTCTGTACCATTGGCTTTGGCCAGTACCACTAATATCACATGTGCCGATGTTGGCATTGCAATAGAACCTGATCTATATGTGGCTTAATGTTTGCTCATACTAGCTTATTACATAGCCATGTTATAGACCATGAAATTTCCAACAGATTTGCTTGATCAAACTAATTTCAAGATGTCATTTTGACATCATGTTTAGTTTGATAAAACTGTCAAACTAACGAAACTTTTAGTGTTTTCCGATTAAATGAAAGACGGAGAGAAAACAAAATATTATTCAAATAAATTAACTTACAGCTTTTTTGGACCATTCTTTATTTTATTAATTTGATCTAATCAATTTGATCAAAATAATTTAATGGTATGAAATTCAATTTTGATGCCACCATCAAAAAAAACTTGACGGAAAACCCATAGCCTTGCGCAAGCTATAACTTTTAATTTTTTTAGGTTTGTAAACCAAATTCACATACCAATTTTTTTGCAGATAGATGACACAATACAAAGGCATCTAGTAGGTTTACAGGTCTACTAAAACAATGAACACATGACAACTGAATTTAGAACTGTAATTTGTTTACTATCTTAAAGAGGCTAATTAATCCAAAATTAATCTAAAACAGAATAATAACACCATAAATCTAACAGATATTGCCCACAATTGTAGGATAAACTTGATTATCCGGACTATGTTAATCGAAATTCCATATAAAATATTAAGATAATACGTATTTGGAGTACCTATGTGTTTTATGTGGTTTAAGACCATCTACTATGGTTACAATTTAAAATAATATTTTAATAAAGTATTCTAGAAAATTAAAAATTATTGTACTAGTGGCGGCTCGCTAAAATTAACGTGGTTATATTTTGATGGAACCCATACCATTTTTTGAGAAATGATTTCTAGTCTCTTATAGTTTTCCATGAAAAAAAAATGTTGAACGAACAATAAGGATGGCCGACCCTGATATCTCAAAAAGTGTTACACATATTTATACAATTTATTTTTTATTTCATAATCAACGAACAGATACTTATGTTTTCTTATTTTTCACAAAATTTTCTTTTTTTCTTAAAATTAAGAAGTTAAAAAAATTAAATGATAATATCAAATTCACATTTAAATATACAGTAAAAAATTGGTTATAAAGACATTGCTTTATATGACATATTGGATATAACGACGGAATTTGGAAGCCCCGATTAAATGCTACAAAAAAACCATATTAAAAATATCGTTTACTACGACACCATTTACAACGACATTTCGTTTAGCGACGCATTTTTATATACATTTACCATAAAATCTATCAGTTATAACGACCAATAGTAACATACAGCTTTAAAACCAATGCACCGTTCTTCCGCCCATCCCGCTGGCATCCACGCTTTGGCACCAGTTAGTACATTTGGGACAAATTACGACTTATTTACGCATATGTAGTATGTATTAATTGCCACTTTCTATCATGATGTCGAAGAGCAAAGTGTTTAATAAAGAAGAAAAACCACATATAATATAGATACTAGAAAATAGAAAAACTAATGCAAATATAGCAAAAGAATGTGGCGTGTCACACTCTACGATTTGAACAATTTGGAAGGATAGAAATAAAATAAAGTCTGTATTCGAAAACAATTCACTGATTCACATACTTAAGACTTGTATTGCAACTGTCTCATTTTTTCAATAAAAAATTTAAATAAAGTATATGTAATTGCTTATTACGTCTATCAGTTATAACAACCATAAAGAAACGGTCCCTTGAAGGTCGTTATAACCGATTTTCATTGTATATCACTATGAAAGAAAATTAATTTTGCAAAAAATAAAAAAGACACCTGATTACATCTATCAGTTGAGCATAAAAAAATATTTTGCAATTATATGTGCACCCATTATCAAGATGTCAGGATTTTTTTTGAAATTTTGAACTTAGAACAGTACGAATCTCATGCTCCATTATCAAAATACGACCATTTTAATTTTCAAGAACCGTCACTGTAATGTACATAATAAATATATGCTAAGTTAAGTGATTTACATACTAGTAGACAAAGAGTACTAAGTCATCAATAGTACAGTTAGAACTATAGTCTTGTACTGAACAAAGCACATAAATCATTGCAAAATCAATAGATTTATAAATCTATATCTGAAAACAGATTAAAAAAGAGACAGTTTCTGTAAAATGGGTTTTTGCACGCAGACATTTGTGATCGAGTGATCATCGTCAGCCAATTCTGCAATTGACAACATGCATAATCGTTTGGATTATAAAATACATAGGCTTGTCGCACAGCAATCATTTTAGAAATGGAGAGATCAGAATAATAAGAGATCAAATTGGATAGGATTAGAGAAAAAACATTAGAGGCAACAATTTCATTTTGATATACCTTAATCTGACTTCATTTAATTGTTATAAGCTATTTTAGAATCACAAAGAATTTAGGTGAATGCAATTTTCAATTTTTTGGTGCAAGATTGTCAGTTTTATTAATAGTTGTTAGTATTGGTTGATTGTCTGAATATTAAGGTTTACATACCAATAATAGCTTTTGACTTTGGCTGAGCCTTCTCAGGTTTCTTCTCTGGTTTTGGTTTCTCTACAGTTCTTGCAGCAGCTTTTGGTCTTGGTTCCGGTTTAGATTTTGGTTGAGTTACTGTTTTAATAACGGTTTTTGATGTATTCTTAGGAGAATCTGACTCAGAGCTGTTTTCTGGAGAAAATATACTCTTTTTCTTACTTGGATCATTATTTTTTGCCCCAGATTTTTGCTTAGGTTTCTGAGGTTCCTGTTTGTTGTTAACCTTTATTGTTGCCTTAGAATTATTAATCTTAGGCTGTTTGGAATTTGAATTTATTTTAGTAGAAGCAGTCGAACTGGTTTTTGGAGTAATGGTGGCACTACTTTTCGGTTTAACATTGCTTTTTCTTTTAACCGTTTTCTTATCGTCTTCGTCTGAAGAATAAATGGTAGCCTTCACAGGAGGTTTATTAGTTTTTACATGCTGTACTTTTGCTTTAACACCAGGCTTTATTTCAGCAGCCTTATTGTTTGCACTCTTAGAAATGTCAGTGCTTTTTCGCTTTTGAATTGGAGCTAATTTTTTCGGCGATTCCGTATCAGACTGATTTTTTGTAGAACCTTGTGAACTTGTAGATTCGCTATCACTAGATGAAGAGGAGTCTGAACCACTAGATGAGGAACTAGAGCTGGAAGAGTCAGAAGTTGAACCAGAACTTGATTCAGTAGAACTTCCGTTCTAAAAAAAACAATTTAAAAGTATTTATAAGAAATTATTATAATTATGCTTACCTTTTTTTTATTAGTCATTGCCGTACACATAAGAACTCTTGTTATTATTTGTTTTTTAAATTTAAGGTTTGTTTTTGTCAAATTTTTAGAGGTTCTAATTTGACATATGATAGATGACAGTTGTCAGTTACCTATTTGTTAAAATCGTTTTCGTCTTTACCGAGTTTTGACAGTTAAATTTGTATATATTCTGCTTAAGGCGAATACGAAACAATACGCTGAACAATACGTAAATAAATTGAACGTTATATTACGACGGCATTACAAATATTACGATATTGCAAAATTAAAAGCAAAAGTTTGGCAGGTAGCAATCAGAAATAGATAAACTTTAAAGCAATATATCTAATAGTATTAGTATTATTAAAATAGTGAATAACTTTGTTCTTAACATTTAGGTACATTGTACGTATTGAGTTCAACGTAATGCCAAATACATATGAAATATTTTCCATTATTAAGTAATATACAAAATTGTAGAGGTTTAGTTGTATGTTAACTGATAATGAGTAACGATTAACGTTACCGTTACATTTGTTGTTTGAGTTGTAAACACTTACGACCATCTTAAGAATTTAGGGCAAATGACATTGACACTTGACAGTGACAGTTGTTGTATTTATGTTTTGTGGTGACACTGGTGACAGTTCCGTGCGATTGAAATAGATATGTGATGTGTCAAACTTGTCAACAAAAGACTTTTTTTCTAAAATGTCTTGTCACATTCGCCTGACAGCTAATATACAAGGCATTAGTGATATAAGAAGATGTTTGTTCCCTACAGATGATCAGAGAGGTATTACTATTTTTCTTTATTATAAACTATTTTCAATCTTTTATTGCAGGCACTGATAGTTGGTTACAGCTTTGTGAGATTTCAGTTTCGCCCATTGGAGACCTAATTGTTATTGCAAATGAAAGAAAAATTGTTGTCCTTAGTTCGAAATGGGATTCTCAGTCCTCCATGAATCAATTCCAGATATCATTCTCAGGATCAATACATGAGTATGATAAAGTAAAAGCTGTTTTATGTTTACCAATTATTGGACAAAGTCAGAACAGTCATGTAGGGCCTGACTGGACCTGTATCCTGATAGGATATGATTCTGGCTTTGTAAGATTTTATACTGAGTATTGCGAACTTTTAATGGAAGAACAGTTTCATTGTGAAAATATTACCACTGTAAAATGCCAGTCGCAACATAGTCCCAGGCCAGATATATCACCAAATTTACACCCAGAACAAATTTATATACAGTATCAGAGTAATGTATGTGTTATAAATGGAGCCCATCTGTTCCCTCATTTAAGAAATTGTTGCAGTCAGCTAGCGAGAGGTATATTGTTATCTGATTAAACAAAACCCCGCCAAATTTTGATATATGTTTGATTAAATATATTTCCGTACTTATAGTACGTTTTTTTAACCATTCGCCTTATTAAATTATAAAATACACTACAACAAAATTATAGCATTTGGAAAAAATATATTGCAAATAACCATTTCAGTATTAAAATGGATTTTAATCAAAAAGTTACATAAACTACTTTTGCAGTTCAAGCCAAAGGTGAACTATTGCAGTTGCCTCCTTTGTCCCTGAGTCCTAAAAAATGGGGTTTTCAAGACCAAGCAGTTATACATGACAGTGCTGTTGTCGGTTTTAATTTAGCAAGCCCTTTTGACCACCTATTGACAGCATCAACTTGTGGTGGTTTCGAAACGAAATATCGGGCAGTGCCACCACATAATACTTTGGTACTTGCGGCTGGCTGTAAACCATTTCTTGGGTATCATTATGCCTTGGAAGGTGGTGCACTACCCGTTCTCAGTGATGTAGCTAAAGCTGTCGCTAGCAAGTTGAAATCAGCGTTACCGTAAGTTTAAACTTTTAATAATTATACTATACTTTTAACTTCTGAAATAAACATTTTATAGTTTATATATAATAATAATAATAATATAATAATATCTCTACTCCTCATTCTAATTACGAGAATTAGCCCAGAAGTCGGAGACTTGTGCGGGAGAGGAGGCGGCATATTATTATTATAAACCACAATATTGGATATGTTTTACAAACTCTGAATATAACGTATTTAGACAAGTAAAATAATTTAGTTCCGTTTTTGAAATAAATCGCCCCTGGATTCTGATTACTCTATTCAATACATATCATATCAAAGGACACATTCTATGATTCTTATTTCTATTGTAAATAAATCTCTAGACTATCAAAAATACTCGGTCCGAGATGAATCAATTTGTAATCAGAATTGATATGGGGACATAATTTTTTCAAATAATGTGCTGTATTTTACAAAAAATGTCAAACTAGCATGCACTTGAAAAGTTGAATTTAATCAGTTTATTAATCTAATTAATAATCTAACTAATTAACATTTAAAAATTTTTCAACATAAGTTTCTGAGTATGGGTGAGATACTACAAAGTTAAAAAAATATATTTGGTTATCTTACAAGAAGCTAGTTATTAGCATTCACAGAGGTGGAGATATATTAAACATTTAATTTGTAATAGTTATTGATTTTTTAAATTCTAAAATGAAAATGTCAATAATAAATTAAACTAATTTCACAAATTAAATTAAGCAAATTAAGAGGATGTTTCAGCAAAACTCTTACCAGTGTCAATATACCAAAAAGCATTTATTTTTTAAGATTGGCCAAACGAAGTGATTTCGGATATAGGTGAATTAGCCAAAATCTGCCTATTTTGACTTCACGAATCTGTGGTCTTCCATTGTACACGTTATTCTGGGACACTCTGTACAAGGTGAGTTGGGAGAATTGCACCAAACTCCAGGAATGGATTCTACACGTCAAAATAATAAGAAATCAACTCAAATGTTAGGTATGCGATTTTCATTTGTTTCCAAGTAAGTGTACAGTAAGACCCCGCTTAACGCGTAGGATACGTTCCATCAAAGTAGAGCGTAATGCGAAATAGCGCTAAACGAGGCTATCTTAACATGTAAATAATGGGGTTAGGGGAAGATGGACAGAAAATTGGTTAGGAATTAAATTTAATAATTATGTTTTTTTTAAATAAAAATAAAACCAAACATTTATTTCTTACAAAAATAAAAACAATATAAACGAATATTAGTCAGTCAGATCATTCAGTCTATTCTGTTTCCAATTTTCTGCCTTTTTGTCAAGAAGGCATCTAATGTAGTTTGCGTTTTCCTTTTGAGTTCTGTTAGAAGTTGTTGATAAGTGGATAAAGCATCTATAACACCCCGTCTTGCTTTTGAACTCCTGTCAAAATTTGCATCATTTTCTAAATTCAAAGCAGCATTAATTTGAGATTGACGTTCACCAGAATCTAATCTTCTAATCACTTGCATTTTAGTTTCCAGTGCAACGCTTTTTCTGGTTGCTTTCTTTTCTTGTTTTTCATTATCACCCATGATAAAAACTAAAGGTCATAATATTTGTCACTGTATTAATCGTTATAGTATTATATAAATTTATACTTACAATAATGTCAACAAATGTTTCAACTGATAAAAATGCGTCCGTACAGCACTGCACCAATTAAGATACACAACTACACTGTTTCGGATAGGTTATGTACATATTTGGAAACCTAGCGCTGCGCACACTTTCGGGGAATCCCCGTAGTGCTGCGAGCAATTTCGGGGAATCCCCGGGTTGAAATAAAAGAGCGCTAAACCGAAACAGCGCTAAACGAAACAGCGTTAAGCGGAGTCTTACTGTAATTACAAATTTAAATTGGTGCGATTCGCCCGACTCACTCTGTATAAAAATATTACAAATAACAAAAATTCTTATAAAGGCAACTTTGTAGTAAAAAATGTGAATTAGTTAGCCGTGGGTGTGTTAGAATAGTGAAGAGTTAAATAAAACATCCTGCATAATTATTTTCTTATATGTTCAAGAAATACATTACACTCACATAAACAAAGACATGTACCAAATAAGAAGTTTCTAGCTAATTGTAAGTTTCAAAATGATACTAAAAAATGTTGTTCCGTAGTACCTCATTCAGTAGGCTTTATTTCATATATTTCACTAGGGATTGACTTATATATAGGTAAGTTGGTCTAAATTGTTTTACTACGATCCAAGATCTGTGGTTCAAGTGGTGTATCAATCTTCTCCCAGCCTGTACATAATAATTATGTAAAATTTTGGTATAAAATTTATCTAATAATTTTAAATTCTAGAGGGTGGCTCACTGGCAACAAATCACAAGTTGAAAAACAGCAATCTATTGCCATGCAACCTGCAGAAGCAATGGGTTGTCGATTTGGTTTATGCGATCTACATAGAACTGCCACAGATATCATATTATCACCTGATCGTAAACTTGCCGCTGTTAGTGATGCTCTCGGTAGAGTTTTATTAATTGATGCTTTTAAAGGGATAACCTTAAGGTTCTTTAAAGGATATCGAGAAGCACAGTGTGCATTTCTCCAAGTTCCTGATGAAAGAAAATCAAAACATAGGATAGGAAATAAAGTTGCCCATTTTTTAGTAATCTATTCCCCTAAAAAAGGTACCTTAGAAGTTTTCTCTGTTCAAAATGGTTCCAAAATAACAACTTTTACTGCCTCTAGATTTAGTAAATTAATTTATATTACCCACGGATTAATGGGTTTTACCACTACGTCTAAGTCTAAATACATTTGTCAGTTTACTACTATATTTATAGACAATGATGGACAAGTGAAAGAAATTGTGATACCCTTTCATTTTGCGTTAGCAGAGAAAAATAATAAACGTGCAAGGGATATACATTTGTACAAGAAACTAAGGCATCTTATAAAATCTGGAGAGTGCGATGAAGAACAGTTATCACATGAAATCTATAACACTTGCACAGAATTAAAAACCATTGAAATTAAATCTCAAATGGTTGACATGTTATTAAACAGTAAAGACATTCCAGCTGAAATAACTTTGCAATGCATACAGTATTTTATAGAAAATTTAGTAGAAGAAGAATGTAATACTTTAAAAACCTTGTGTGAGAATGCTAGTGTTCTATTAAAATTTTTCATATTTATTAGTAATTTGCCAAATAATGATCATTTAGATTTAGAAAATGGAAATTTAAAAAGAGCGGATAATACTACTTTAAATTTAAATGATAAGGAATTAAAAAATTTGCAGAAATTATTAGATTTAAGTACCATTAATGATCATATCAAAATAAATGAGGTGCATGTTTCCTTCTCTGATAGATCTGGGTTCTCCATAGCTGAGTATTTATCAATTTTTGATCTATCCAAAGTAGACAGTATATTACTTAAATCAGATATAGATGAAGCTGTTCTATTTAGAGCAGCTGAATTCACTTTTAAGCCTTATATTACAGGAGATCTTGTTAATTATGAAGAGTTACAAAGTGAAATTTTTAACAGCAAAATAAATACCAAAAATTTATTTGATTTGCTTGTAAATTACTGGGTTAATCGCTCTCTTTACATCAATCTAAATTTAACAAAAGAAATGAATAACCTTTCTTCTACCATATATGCATTAGTAAAAACTGCTGGTAAAGATATAATATCTACTGAATACAGTGAGGTTTCTAAGTTTTGGTCAGAAATTCGTGATATCTTGGCAAATTCATCTAGACCATTTCCGGCTTTAATGGCAGCTATTCTTTGTAAACAAGTGGCTGGTAAAATTGATAAAGAACTAGAAATGGATGATTCGGCAACAAGTTTAGAAGAAGAAAATATGGAAGTTCTTTCACAAGAAGACATTCAGTGGTCGCTGCTTATTGGTAAACTAGAAGATATTTCATTACTAAATATAATTTTGGCAACGAAGCCAACTGTAAATGAGTGTTCACTACCTAAGTTGCATCACGATAAAACAAATATCAGCCTAAAATTTGTTCTTTCCAGAGGAAAAGGTTCTATAAGTGAGCTAGTGGCTCAGTGGCTGACAAGTACTGGCATAAATCCTCAAAATATTATTAATGATGAAAATTATAGATATGATGTAAGTAGTGACGTAAAAATGGAAAATAATTCTGAAAATGTGCAAACTCAGTCAATAAAGGACGAACCTATTTGTGATCAGTTAAATCTTCTGAGGAAACACTTTCCTTATAGTTTAGAAGCAAGCACTATTCTTGCAAATATGGCCTGGGAATATGCTTTGGCTTGGCGAAAGGATATTCAAGATTTAAGCATCTTGGAAGCTGCCACCACTTGTATGGGCTTCATTGAAAACTTACAAATAAAACAGGGTAAGTGATCCTTATTTTTCACATTTATACTTTATACGTTTTAAAACTTCTAATAATGTGGGGGGTCCTATGTTATTTTAAGAGAAAAATTCTTATAAACATATGTTGACATATATAGTTAAGTCGTTTTGTATATTGTAATTCCTGGGATTAATTCCAATATTTAACATTCTTATTTATTTTGTCCAATCAAATCATCATGATCTTCGAGCAGCTTGGAAACGAATACAAGCAGAAATTTTTCTTCAGGGGAATTATTTTCAACTGATATTTAGTCATGTTTAAGTAATAGTGATAACAACTTATTGGAGGATCTATTTATGATGAGAGAATTAGATAAGCAAGCACCCAATTTATATTCATTTATATCAGGGATCGCACCTGGGACCTCTAATGTTTATAATTTAAATTAATAAAATAAAGAATTACTGCAGTTTAGAATATGATTTTAAACTATTTTTACCAATTTGTGATTTTACTGATTGTCTAAAACTTCAGAATGATCTTGAGACTTATAATTTTGTGTAAAAACAATAATTTGTTTATTAATATTGATAATGCCATATAATCACTTTTATCGGAAATAAACAACCATTCCTTTATCGATATAGTATTAACGACTTAATTTTAAGTCACAGAAATTAAATTAGAGACTTTGTAGTGATTTTTGATAGTAAAATGTTATTTGATGCCCATGTTAATAAACTAATATGAGGCAGTTGAAACAATTTATTAACTCTAAAGCTATCTTGCTTTTATGTTATACGTTTGTATTTAGTAAAATTAATTTTGCTTCAGTTATATGGAATTCTTAATATAATACATACAAAGTGATTTAGAACTTATCCAAAAAAAAAGTTTGGAAGTACAGGGGATTCTTACAAACACAATTTTATAAAGAAAAAATCAAAAAGGTTTGAAAATGACTTAAAAATACACTTCTGCACGGCACTGGAAACTGATCCACTGTAAAACCTGACCTCATACAATGCGACCAAAGTGTGATAAAAACGGATAAAAACTTGTGCAAGGAAAAAAATAAATAGAATTTTATAGCACCTTTATATCAGCAAATTCAACTGTTATTGTTATTATTAATTAATAAATTTAATTTGTGGTTTTAAATAATAAAATAATTTGACATACCTGATGTTACATCAACTGTTCAAAACTTTATCCACCGACATGTAAACACAAATGTTGTCTTGCTTCACCATAAATTAAAACAATATCCATCAACACTAAGTTGCTATACACGCAAGTCGTTTTTGACACTAACTACTAAAAAACTATTGTAAACACCACCACAGTAAACACTATTGCAACGACGACAATTGTAAAATCGGATTTCAGAATTAGGAGTCGCTGAGGCCACTGTTACAAAAAAGTTTTTTACAATATGACTCTATTTCTCTTATCGCATCTATTCCCAAATTTTTTTGGATAAGTTGTGAATCACCCTGTATATTAAGTCGCATTGAAATGATTCTATATATATTTTTTAAAATTTTTCTTATAAGTGTAGGCAGATGATGACAATTTCCATAGAATATGTGTTCAATATAAATATTTATCTGAAAAGTATTGGCGGATGTTGTTAATTTGTATAAAACTATTAATGATAAAATCGATTGTTATCAATTAGTTAGTAATTTTTTTTTAATATGCCTTGTAGGCCATTTAGGTCCTCCATAATAAACTTTCCTGTGTACAGAATGGTGTGTTCTTATAACAATATTTGTAGCAGTTTAGATTTATTCTCTACATCTTTAGTTTCATTTAAAAGATTGTTCAAACATGTACTTTAACAAAGTCTTTATGTAATATATTTGTTAAATTTATTGGATAGTGGATTTTTCACCTGTTTGTCCCAAAATACTAGAAGAATCTCTCACTAAGAACTCCAGAATTTAAAGTCATTGAGTATTTTGGAAATTTGTTGCTGCATTCAGGAATTAGAGGAAAAGAAAAAGATCTCTTTGATTCTATAAAGGAATCTTTTGAATACATTTTTTAACCGAAAGTAACTCTAAAAACTGTTTGTTTCACAAAAAAAGATCTGTATAAATATTCTGTTTTTAAATATAATTTCAAATAAAATGTAATCATCAAAAATGCAGAAAAAATAAATTGTGGACCATTTATTTTTCTTATTTTTAATGGCAATGACATATATTTCATATTTAAAATTGTGAGGCAAACAGTTTTAGAGTTGCGTTCAATTTCTTCAACTTGTAAGCTGAATAAAATATTTTTTTCCATAGAAATTAGATTTGGAATTAAATGCACCAATCGAATTTCTGAAATAACACACCGATGTCAAAATTCTGGAATCTTAATGAGGATGTTATTTAATAAAAATCACTATAAAAAGATTTTATTAAAACGTACTTAAGAACCACTCTTCTTTTGGGTTATATTATTGTCGAAGTTGAAATTATGAGCATTTACACATATTTTTAATTTTAGGTATGTACCAGCTATTGTGGAACACTCATTTGAAAATTGTTAATGAAAGTGCTTCTAAATTAATAAACAAAGTAGGCAAGTTACCTAAAGAAAGGCTGTGTCAACAAGATACTGGCCTATCAGACTACCAGATATCTCTCTTCATACGTATTTGTACTGGTTTTCTGGATTCCTTCATGGATGTAGCTCAATTAAGTTATAAAGCTCCTAAAACTGTTCTGCAATTTGAAAATATCTGGGAAAATGGTGGGCAACCTCTAGTGGAATTAGCAGCTCTACAACGAGAAGTCAATTATAATCTACTGCACCTACATTATCAGCTGAGTTTCGTTTTACACATGATCACTACTTTTTCCATAAAACATACAAAACCCTTAAATAATCTCTTTGAACCATCTACAGTGAATTTACTTTTCACTGATTTACAAAACAGGATAGATATAAATTGGAACAAATCTGATGTAAGGATTAATACTTCTAGAACTCAATTTTTATGTAAAATCATATCAGCCAGCTTAGAAACTGTCACAGAAAATGAAGAAGGTAGTATATATTCTAAGCAACACGTTAATTGGATGGCAAAATGTGTGACGCTAGCACGGTTCTGGAATTTGGATGTTGATATGTTAAAGCGATTTCAGATCGTCCAACTGTATTCAAATGGATTTGATAGTATAGCAGAAGAGCTTATTCCTGCAGTTAATGATTCTCATGAATTAGGAATGCAACTTTTGACTATTGCATCAAAGCGATTGGCGCAGTTTTTATCGTTATCTCCAAATTTAAGTACAAATATATCAGCACTCAGTCCATATCTAACGAAACACTTACAATCTTTGGTAAGTTAAAAGATTTTTTTCCTCAACAACTAATATAACGGATAAATAAGTATGTTTTAAAGAGATGAAGCAGTCATAGTATAGTCATTCATAAGAATGAATATCAGTGTAATAGAAATTTGAATTTGTTTAGTTTTTTAATTGCATTATTTTGCAATGATAGTTGTTTTTTGGATTTGTGGAAGGTTAAATAGGATACAGAGTGTTGTTCCTTAAGTTATTTTAAACTAAAAAGCCTTAATGAAAAGTTTAAAGCAACTGGTTTTTAAGGTGCAGAGTTGAAATAAAAAATGCCAGAAATTTTTCCTGTCTTTTTTTGTGTTAAAGGTAATGAAAAATTGAACATTTTATTTTAGTTTATTTATTCTTTAGAATTCAAATATGTCATATTAGTCTTGTCATACTGTTTATCGGGACCGAGTAACCACGTTCAACTTTTTTCTTATTTGTCCCTTTTGGATTTTAATATTTTCTAATTCAGCACATTTCTCGGATTATGGTGATGTGTTATATATTGCAGCTTTTCTATCGTAATACTAGATTTAGTATGATCCACTTTTACAAAGAATGCTTTGAAAAAAAAACCATCCAGTTATTAACTAAACCAAAATTTTGGCAATTCAGTTAAATTTTCATCGACAGAGTCAAGTTTAAAGGATTAATGAAGCAATTTTCACATGAAGAAAATGAAAATTGTGATGCTAGTTCCCTAAACTTGACATTTTTTTTTTAAAATGCAATGGTGCACAAAAAATTTAGACAGATCACTTCATGTGGACTAGGTAAGTTGTCTATTGCCCACGAGAGCGGAGTTGAGCGCACGAACGAAGTGAGTATGCTAATCCGCTCAAATGGGCAATAGACTACCGCACGATTTGCACATACTATTTTTTATTATGAATGCAGTGAAATCTTAGAGCCCACGAGCGAAGTTCCGGTGGGTCCACAGATTTTTATTCAGTTTAGGTTGACATAAATAACTGTCATTTAAATGTCACTTTTTAAAAATAATATTTTCGTATGTGTATTTAAATTTTGAATGTTTTATTATCAATTCGCGTGCAACAAGTATGATTACCACACGCAAATAAATAGAGTAGGCAAACAGCTATTTACCAACCTAAAGCACAAGCAGAAAGATAGGACTTATCCCGCACGAGTAATAAAAATGTATATTTTAAAGTTCTAAGAGATAGGTAATAATTATATTTTTTATAAACGAAATTAAATAAGTATTCTTGAAATCTGGATGTTTTCAATAACCTCCTGAAGTGTATTAAATGTCAAAGATTGACATTTATGACTGAGATTTGTTTCCAGAAAGTAACAGTGGAGTAATCGCACTACCAGTTTGTCATGATTTAGTTGATTATGATAAGATACTTTTAATGTTTGTATTCATTAGGCGACGGTTACATTTGATACGAACTCGTACAAGAATCTTTTTGTATGAAGTATCAGATTAAACCAAATATGTGAACTACAATACAATACTACAATACTAAAGAGTTTAGATCAATTTTATTTATTTAAACTGTCACTTGCCCAGCCAGCTAGCCCAAGGGGAGGAAAAAGGGGAGCGGGTTCTCAGGTCTTTGAATAATTTCTCGAATATTTGGATTTAATAGCATTTATTCATCATCTAAATTTACAATTCGGTCGCCTGTCAACTACTAACTCTACTAAGTACCCTCTAAGAAAAATCTTGGGATTCTTCGCCGTTGATAGCTACTCAATTCACCACCGTACAAAGCGGAGCACACTCACCCCGAAGTTCCCCGGTTTTCACCAACACTTTTTCTTCTTCTGGTTTTTTACTTCCTTTCCTTAACCAAAATCCAGGTGACACTCCGTCTGTCTCCACACACTGACATCTCGCTACCTCCTTCGATCAAAACTTAAAACTAGGAGTACAATAGGTTTCCTAACTAAACGGAGTAGGAGCAAGGTGCCCGTTACATCACCCCCCAGTTTAATTGAGCAAACGACAAGTATCGTGAACTGATTAAATAGTGGCGAAATTCAACTGCAATAAAACTGTTTGACTAGCAAAATAGAAAACATAAGAAGCAAAACAAAAACACACACTATATTTCTAATACCGGAGCATTAAACAATTTTAAATTATAAATATTTTGAACACCTAAGCAGGCACCAGTGGAGTCCTCTACTACCCTATAAGCGTTTTGATTCACTACTTCCGTAATGGTGCAAGGACCACGAAATAAAAGAAAAAATTTCTTGATTTCTTTAGTGTCAGCCGACGACACGGGATGACAACGTACCCATACTTTCTCACCAACGCTTAACTTCCATAATCGTCGCTTTAATTTTTCATGGCGTTCACGCCTTTTCGCTGCTTTAGTCAAGAGATTGTCTCTAGCTAACAATACAATTTCATTAGAATGGAACTCATATTTTGTCGGATATGGGATATTACTGATAATTTTATTTTCACGATCTTTGGAAAAATGAATTTGGTTTGGTGTAAACCCGGTACTATCATGCAGGACTCGATTTAACCAACCTTCGATTTCTTTTAGAACACAACCCCATCTAGTATGCTGAGCATAACAATAGGATCTCAAAAGCCTACCGATCTCTTTATTCACCCGCTCTGTAGGATTTCCTTGCGGAAAATAAACAGAAGTGTGAGCTACACCAATGCCTTGCTCTGTTAAACCCTCAATCCATTTATGACTACTAAAATAAGTGGCATTATCGGACAAAACTACGCGCGGTTTGCCTACTCGAACAATGTATTTATTCAACAGGGCATTAAGAATTGCTTTGGTCGTACAACGTTTCAGAGCATATAAACACACAAATTTACTGAAAGCATCCACCAGAACCAACAACTGAGTAGCTCCTCCCCTTGAAACAGGCAAAGGCCCCACGATATCTAAACACGTCACCTCATTTGGACCATTCGGTACTAGACTATTCATTTCACCTCTCAATCTTTCGCAAGGTTTAGCTTTCTGACACAGTTCACACCCCGCAATTATACGACGCACAGTATGTCTCATTTTTGGCCAGTAATAGTACCTAGACAAATATGCCAAACACTTAGCCGATCCAAAATGACCATTGTTTTGATGTTCCTCGGCCACCAGAGTTACAATCTGACTTTTCGGAATAACTAACTTATGACCAGGGTTAGTATCTACCCCTCGTCTAAAGAGAAGATCCTCATTTTCTATAAACCAGTCACTATATCGTTTAGGAACGTCTCCTTCCTTCAACATAGCCTTCACACGACAACAAAATTCATCAGTATTTTGAGCCCTTAGGATATTTTTAAAATTTTTATAAACTTTTTTCGACAATGATTTATCCTCTAACAAGGCAATCTCAATATGAGAACGATCCGGAACTTCCATGCGGCTACCCTCCTCACGAACTATCGGAAAACGCGATAAAGTATCGGCCACAACATTTTCAGATCCCCGACAGTATTCTATATTAAACGAATACTCTTGAAGGTACAATACCCACCGCGACAAACGAGAATTCAGCAGTTTACAAGTACGTAAAAACGAAAGTGCTTTATGGTCAGTCACCACAGTCAGATCACGACCTAACACAAAAATACGCCAATGCTTCAAACTCGCAACAATTGCCAAAGCTTCTAGCTCGGTCACTGTATAATTTAGTTCTGGTCCCTTCAAAGTTCTACTATAGTAGGCTATCACCTGTGGATCCCCAGATTCCTTATTTAATTGATAAAGGCATGCCCCTAATCCAAAGGAGGAGCTATCTGTCCTTACATAAAACCTACGCTCCGGATCCGGATGCGCTTGCATCGTAACCCGCAAAAATGCCTTCTTAATCTTATTAAAATTATCTGACTCACGCACCCCCCAGTTCCATTTACTTTTCTTCTTTAATAAATGTAAAAGAGGTTTCACTAACTCAGAACACCCCTTACAAAACCTACGGTCATAATTAATGAGACCAAGAAATGACCTTAGCTCTTTGATATTCCTAGGCGCACGATACTCCATAATCGCGGCAATTCTGTCCGGGTCCATTTGAATACCTTCCGGCGTCAAAATATGACCTAGAAAATGAATCTTTCTCCTAGCAAATCGACACTTACGAAGTTTAATCGTTAAGCCAGCGTCCCTTAATTTGGTAAAAATAATCCTTAAATGTGCGAAGTGATCCTCGGCGGTTTCGGAAAACACTAGAATATCATCCACATACATAATTACAAATTTGTCAATTTCATCCCCTAAGACAATCCTAAGTCCTCGAATAAAACTACCCACTGACGTAGACAAGCCAAACGGCAAAACTCTAAAAACATACGTATCACCTTCAAATGAGAAACCTGTATACTTACGATGGTCCTTAATAATCGGACTCTGCCAGTAGGAGGCGCTTAAGTCGAGAGTAGTTAAACACTGCCCGGGAGAAAACTTGAACAAGAACTCATTAGGATCGGGAGGGGTAACATGATCCTTTACCATCCTTCCATTTAAAAATCTCGCATCCAGACATACTCTAATTGACTTGTCTTTTTTTTCTACCACCACCAGCGGACTGACATATTCGGTTTGGGATTTTTCTATAACCCCCCATTCAACCATCTCACGAATCTGACTCCTAGCCTCCTCACGATAGACATGCGCTATAGGATATCCTTTTAAATGAAACGGACTACTATCTCTCAAAACTATTTCATGATGATAAACATCCATTAAGCCCGGCTGATCAGAGAAAATTTGCTGGTATTCACAAAGCAACTCATTCAGCCTTTCACAATCTGACTCCACAAACACCTCAGCTTTAAACGCCACCTCTTTTATTTCCTCAACAGAATATTGTCTCTTTTCAGGCCTTTGAACTCCTATTTCTAACTTATCACCCTCTATTCTAATTTCTTGCACTCCTACTTCATTATTTGACGTTACTCCTAACTTTACAGTCTGATACGTTCCTTTAAATATTCCTCTTAACTCAAATTTTTCAAAATCAATCACCACAGAATATTCTAACATCCAGTCACTACCTAAAATCACATCTCTCACTAAATTCGGAATAACTATACAGGGAAAATCAAAAGAAATCTCGTTGATTTCGAAATTTAAAAATACCTGCTGTTTAATTTGCTGCCCCTTATTTTGAATCGCCCCAAATACGGTGACGCCATTGACCGGTAAGGTCGGCACATCAGACCTTATCTTCAATATTTTATCAAAATAATCTTGACTAACACATGTAAGCTGTGAGCCACTATCTACTAGCACAGTAGTCAAAAATGATTCGATTTTAACATTTAAAACCGGTACAATTTTACGAACGTTAACGGTTTTATCCTCCTCTACCAAATCCTCATAACTTCTATTAAAAATTGTGGCAACCACATTATCTCCATTCCCGTCTCTATTCGTGGGCCTTACCTGCCGCTGTTCCCTACTATTCACCCCATTTCGGTCGTATCGTTCTACCCGATCATTATTACGCCAATTATTTTGATTATTATTTGTACGATTTGTCCTATTTTGAATTGGATTTGTATTACCACCCGGTATATTCGCTTCATCAAAATATGTACCGTCAATTTTACGTAAATATCGGTCCACGTCATCTATCGTATTCAAACCTAAACTCACAATACCTCTCTGTATCTCGAACGGAAAATGATTCACGACAATATCAATCAATTCCTCCTGCTTTGGCGGCATATCTAAATAGCTAGCTTCTTTTACTACTTTTAGAAAATAATCCGCTCTAGATCCCCTTTCATACGTGCCAAATCTTAACTTCCGAAATGCAATGCGTTGTATATTTACGTTCCAGTATCTATCAAAAAACATTATCTTAAAATCGTTAAAATTTCTGCAACAGTCCTGTTTGATTTGTCCCCAATCTGCAGCCGACTCCCGTAACGCATTCACCGCCAATGCTACTCGTTTATTTTCCGGGACGCCCGCATCATCGAATAACGACTCAATCCGTCTAATGAACGCTACTGGGTGTAACCCCCCATCAGGTGTAAACTGTAGCGAACTCCCATCCAGTTCTTTCCACATAGACCAATAATGTCCTACTCTACTATTATTACTATTATTAATGTTACCCGATACAGTGTGTATCTCTTTTCGCCCATCCTCTACTGGCTTTTCCAATTCTGAATTTTTATTTATGTTACTATGAGAAAGCTCTAATAGCGATTGTTTAATTTCGCCCATACCACTGCACAATACTTTACTGTTTTGACATAAATTTATATTAATTTGCTCCATTAATTTAGTCAGATTTATTAGAGTATTTTCTATTTGTTCATTTTTACTACTTTCCCCAACGTCATCCTGCTCCTTACTCTTATTTTTGTTACGAGTATCCATCTTTACCCTTATTTGTTAACGCTCAATCAATCTTACTTTATGATCGTTTTTAACAGCGTTAATTTTACAAATCCGTACAATTTTACAAATATGTTAGGTACATACACAAGCTCGTCTTTTATCCAATAAGTCAATAAACAAGCTCAATAACGGAATTATATTACCTCAGTACACCTAAATTCCCTAGAAGCGCGATGAATGACTGCTTGTTGACAATGTCGGCTCGTTGTGTAGCTGGACACCTGCACAGACTGCACACTGCATACTCACGTAGTTTTCTCTCTTCTACCCGCTCACACTATCGTCTTCACGTCTTACGTCGCTCCGTCTCGGAACACCACGCCAATGGCTGACCCCACAGTTTTTACAGTTTTTTTTTTTACACTACAGTTTTAACAACAATTGATTTGTTTCTCGCCAGGCACTACTGTTAGTTGTTGCTATTAATTCACACAATTAAATGACCTGGCCCAACTCTATATTCAAATATTCGAGCCCCACTTTGGGCGCCAATGTAACTTGCCCAGCCAGCTAGCCCAAGGGGAGGAAAAAGGGGAGCGGGTTCTCAGGTCTTTGAATAATTTCTCGAATATTTGGATTTAATAGCATTTATTCATCATCTAAATTTACAATTCGGTCGCCTGTCAACTACTAACTCTACTAAGTACCCTCTAAGAAAAATCTTGGGATTCTTCGCCGTTGATGGCTACTCAATTCACCACCGTACAAAGCGGAGCACACTCACCCCGAAGTTCCCCGGTTTTCACCAACACTTTTTCTTCTAGTTTTTTACTTCTTTTCCTTAACCAAAATCCAGGTGACACTCCGTCTGTCTCCACACACTGACATCTCGCTACCTCCGTCGATCAAAACTTAAAACTAGGAGTACAATAGGTTTCCTAACTAAACGGAGTAGGAGCAAGGTGCCCGTTACAAAACTTTAACAACGAAGCCTTGTAATTGCTCTATTTGTAAACCAATTTATTAACATTTTGTATAATTTCATGCACACAGATTTTCTTATGACTTCCTATCCAATGTGACCTTACTAACATAAACCGTTGGTCTCTATAAAGCCATATTACTGCATATTAAATCCTTTCGAGCTTCCCCAAAAATCATGTGATTTATTACTTTTTCATTGCGTTTATTTTTAAATAAATATAATTTTGCACAAATAATTTTAAAAAGTATGGCCCCATCTGTTAACACGTTTACCTATACAGGGTATTCCCAAAAATATTTGGGAATAGATGCGGCATGAGAAATGGAGTCAATATCGTAAAAAAATTTTTTATTATAGTTTCTGAGAAAAAAATTATTGAAGTTGTAGTACATTCAACCATTACATATCTGGACAACTGTAGTCTCTAGCATCATTCGCCATACGAGTGGAAAGCCACGTGGCCTCAGCGACTGAATACTGAAATCCGATTTTACAATCATCATTGCGTTAGTGTTTACCTGTTATCTGTGGTGTTTACAATAGTTTTTTAGTAGTTAGTGTCAAAAATAGCTTGCGTGTATAGCAACTTGGAGTTGATGGATATTGTTTTAATTTATGGTGAAGCAAGACAACATTCGTGTTAGTTCGTAGAACCTGAGTAAGACAAATGTGTTTACACGTTTGTGGATAAAATTTTGAACAGTTGTAACATTAGGTATGTCAAATTATTTTATTATTTAAAACCACAATTTAATTTTATTAATTAATAACAATAATGGCAAAAGCAGTTGAATTTGCTGATATAAAATAGGTGCTATAAAATTCTATTTATTTCTTTCCTTGCGAAAGTTTTTGTCCGTTGTTATCACACTTTGCCGCCATGCCGGTCGCATTATGCAGTCAGGTTTTACAGTTTCTAGTGCCATATAGAAGTGTATTTTTAAATCATTTCCGAACTGTCGTTTTCGATTTTTTCTTTACAAAATTGTATTTGTATTACAGTCTTAAAGAGTCTCCTTGTACATCCAAATTTATTTTTTTTTGGTAACTTCTGAATCACCCAATATGTCAATAATGAATATAAATATTAAAATTTTTTGTTTTCCTGAGCAACACTGACAAAATCAGTAACAGACTTGATCGAGCCACTGTTTAATTTCTCTAATTAATAATAATTCTAATAATAATTTATAATTATCTTTTGAATGAGAGGAGATATCGGAAAACTTTTTTATTAGAAATTGTGAGAAAAAGAACTGATGAAATTATGAAAAATAATTTCGACGACAATCACAACCCTTAGAATAGTAAACTTCTAAAACAGAATTTTAAACACCCGTAACACCATGCCTTAAAGATCATTTGCTCTCTCCGTTTTCCTGTAAGGATGGCCAATAGAGTGGGCCGAAAATCCGCTTTTTTAAATTTTTTTATTAATACCAAAAATATTGTTCATTATGAGTAAAAAAAAAATGTATGCGAAAGGAAAAAATTTTAGGTCGATATCTTCGGCTCACCAAATTTTGTCAAATTTAGTGTCAGAAAAAATTTTTTTTGTACTTACCTTTATAGGAAATTTAATTTCTACAAAAAAGGTCCTCGGAAGAAATCTGTCGAATTAATAATTTCTGATATAATGGCAATTTTAGTAGTAAAATGTTTATGTTTTTTATAGATAAAAAGTGATTGTTTAAATATTTATTTTATAGGAAATTCAATTCTCTACAAAAAAAGGTCCTTAGGAGAAATCATGTCAAATTAATAGTTTTTGAGGTAATGGCAATTTTAGTAGAAAAAATAAGCATTATTAGAATCATCAACATTTTAAAAATAAATAGAAATGAGGATTGTTTTTTGAATATTTAAAAAAAATTATTTAACAATTTTCTTTTCGAAAATATATTAAAAAAATAACTATATTTAAATAAAATTGTCATTATCTCAAAAACTATTAATTTGACACGATTTCTCCTAATAACCTTTTTTGTAGAGAATTGAATTTCTTATAAAATAGATCTTTAAACAATCACTATTTATCCATAAAAAACATAAATATAGTGAAAAATATCAAATTTTCCAATAAAATTAAAATAAAATTTCATGATTTCTCTTATGGACCTTTTTTGTAGAAAATTTAATTTCCCATAAAATAGATATTTAAACAATCACTTTTTATCTATATAAAACATAAATATTGCAAAAAACATCAATTTTTCTACTAAAATTGCCATTATCTCAAAAACTATTAATTTGTCATGATTTCTCTTACGGACCTTTTTTGTAGAAAGTTTAATTTCCCATAAAATAGATATTTAAACAATCACTTTTTATCTATATAAAACATAAATATTACAAAAAACATCAATTTTTCTACTAAAATTGCCATTATCTCAGAAATTATTAATTGAACAGATTTCTTCGAAGGACCTTTTTTGTAGAGAATTAAATTTCCTAAAGAAGCAAGTACAAAAAAAAAATTTCGACACTTTAAACTCTGACGAAATTTTTTCCTTTCGCATACATTTTTTTTATGTATAATGAACAATATTTTCGGTACTTATTAACAATAAAAATTCAAAAAAAGCGGATTTTCGGCCCATCCTAATGGCCAACCATCAGTTCAGGATCATGCTGTACTTTACAATCTGGTTTTCTGATACTTTGATATATATATATATATATATATACGTATCCATACCGCGTTACCAGACCACATACGTAGCGCAGACAACCTTAGACCACTTACAAATAAGCTAGAAGGGAGAGTATATATCATAAAAATAAAATGTATTTAATTATAACTTCTTGCGCAATAATAGAGGGGAAACTTTTTTAAATAAATATAATTTTTAAGACGTTTCCTAAACGTTCGGAGACCACACATAGCATACCTCATTTTCAGTCCATCTAATATACAAACTTACATAGTAAATCAACATTACCAGACCATGCGCTGTTGCCATTTTTAAGTAGGTTTGATAAAGCGGTTTACTTTTTCTGGCGCGAAAACGGTGGTAGAGTAAGGTTATATTTGTATAAATTCTGAAGCGTGTTGTATTATTTTATACAGGCACAAAGTGAATCGTTCAAGATTGTTAGTGCAATCGGCTAAAAATAATGGAACAGGGAAAAATTATTTTTAATTTTTAAAAACATAATATGTCATCTAACCCCAATCAATAAACCACTTTAATTATTTAGTTTCATTAGTTGAGCGTTTAATCGCGCTTGTTTACTAAAAAATAAAAATGAAATTAAAAATGAAAATAAAAATGAAATTCTGTAAAATTATTTTTAGTAATAGTTGTAAAAAGTCGCAACATAACATAAGAATATAATCTGGGTTTTATTCATGTAATATTTCTTTTCAAAATACGGGGTGTTAAAGTTTCAATTTTTTAAAAGTCTTTTTGTAATATCTTTTCGACAAAACAATAAGGTACTGATTAGAAATCTGGTACACTTGATACTTATAATATATACGGTAATATATTTGTATCCTTTTTATGAAATTTTATGTGTTATATATTTGCGATACTCAAACCCTCAAATTGATACAATTTTTTGTAATAAGCCACTGTAAGTAATACAGGGCGTTTAACCGTATTAAGCAGTGCTCCCAATTGAACATAACGACCATGTTTTGAAAATTAATGTTGAAAGGCTTTAGGTGGAGAAACATAAAATCGAATTCTAGGTGTGTTGGGGCTTTTGACTTTGTAAAACAAGTTTTATTAGAAACAACCTCCGATTGCTGATTAGAAAAATTATTATTTTTTAATGAATGTCATGATTTAGTCGATATCAAAATAATAGTGTTACT
>NW_019416246.1:334486-357678 GCF_000390285.2 Anoplophora glabripennis
TTTTTTTCTCTATATATATATATATATATATATTTTTTTTCTGTAATAAAAATATAGATGTTTTAGTTTGATAAATTTAATTGATACAATTATTTTATTCATTAGAATAGTTTTATTAGGTAAATATTCAAAATGCTCATTCAACAAGTACATTCTTCTCTGAACTGTAATCATGGTAAACTGCTACCTATGTTACCAAATTCCAAAAAAATGTAATTAGGGATTTTTTTTAGGAAAAAAAGTGACAACTTAAGATATACTTGTACCAATTTTGACTGTTCTAAAATACAGGATGTCCGGGAAAAAAAATTGTAGGAATTTTTACTTTTTTTAGTAATACAAATTGGTAATCTGCGTGTCTCAATCCCTACACAAGTAAATAATTTCAGTCAATAGTTTCACGTCTTGCCATTAGACCGACTTATTATAATTTCCATAATGAAATCATCAAAGTACCATTGTTACTTTTCGAAAGTTTAGGTTAATTTTTTACCTATAACTAACTTATACAGGGCTGGAAAATCCACATGGTCCATCTACCTTTACATGAGAGCGACAAAGTAAAGTAAAGAAATCCGTGCGATAGACAAGGATGGCTAGCGTGAAGACGTTTCATAATCTGAATAGTCA
The DNA here is from genome assembly GCF_000390285.2 of Anoplophora glabripennis. NCBI lineage: Eukaryota > Metazoa > Arthropoda > Insecta > Coleoptera > Cerambycidae > Anoplophora > Anoplophora glabripennis. The sequence continues at coordinate 335,117 of NW_019416246.1, forward strand.
CCACCCGTTTCGGGTTAGAAGTGGAAGTGACTATTCAGATTATGAAACGTCTTCAATGTAACCATCCTTGTCTATCGCACGGATTTCTATGACTTACTTTATCGTTCTCACGTAACGGCTGATGTACCATGGGGACTTTCCAAACCTGTATGTTGGCTTGTATATGACTGATATAAATAACATCATTTGCTTTATTTAACAAAAATCTGAAAATGTAAATGTTAAAAATGGTCCCGCATAATCCTAGTACTAAAACCTACCTTGCTTAATCAACATAGCTCCAGGCAGTGGCACATTGTTTTTTTTTTGCTGACAATGTGTTCAGGGTTTAAAAGGGAGGGTTTAACTTTACTGCAGTGTGAACAAAATTAAAAATTTCTATACTATTACTGCAACTGAATTGCATAGTTTGACATAAATTTATTAAATGTTAACCGAATATTTTTTCCTGCTAATTTATTTTATCCATTGCAGGATGATGAATGGTGTGTTGGCGGTTCCTTAAGTAGCATCACTAATTTGGCCACGTATACTCTAGGATGCTTGAGTGAGAAACAAACGGAATATAAATTGGCTCAGTTACTATTAGAAGCTTGTTCCACTTTGGCAGAAATCCAGTCTTAGAAATTGTTGATTTTTAAAATGTTTTACATTGTTAAAATTTATATTTATATATCGAAGATATCTTGTGATTCATATATACAATAAATAATCTTTTTTAAGTTTTTATATTTTATGTATTTACTGAAGTTAAAAACAGATTATTTAAAATGAACAAATAACAAATATACAATAATATATATAAAAATAATATCCATATCATAATTAATATCATCTTAACAATAATTAAATTAAAGCTATGTGTACTAAATATTAAATTACTATACAATAAAATACAAATTAAACAAACTTAAGTATGTAGTGCAACATCTGGGTTTTTATGGAATTATAAATTAATATTTACATAAACTCTTAATTGCCACGTTTAAAACCACAAAAATCAAGAGGATAGAAAAAATGTTTCTGACCAATGAGCATGAAATATGGAAGGTTGATCAGAACAAAAATGCAAAACATTTATGGAGCAAAGTGAAAGAGTGACTCCAAAAACAGCCCGAAAATCGCCCATTTTGGCAAACTCGTAATTTGTTAAAAATTTTGTGCTGTTATTGTATATCATTAGAACCTGTTGCTGAGAAAGTTCCAAGATGAGTTCAGCTTTGGTTTTGGAGCTATAAGTGATACATGTCATAATACTCATGATCTTATGTATTGAGCATATCACTTTAAACCTGTAAGATTCACTGTTTTTTAAATCAAGGTCGAGGTGGTTACTTAGGTTTTTGGGGTTGCTTATTCAAGACGGTGGATCCAATATGGCAGACAAAATATTTGAAATTGAACCAGATTCGACCAGTGTACAGGGGTTTTCGGGGTCGCTGATTACAAATCCGAGTTCAGATTTGCAAAATTCAAAATAGTGGATCCAAGCTAACGGTGTTTGTCTTTTTGGGTTATACTCGTACTTCGTTCGTAAATTATTAATAGTTGATAAAGTCAGAATGTTAGCACCAAAAAACTTTTCATTTTTTGATCTTTTTTGAATTTTACAACCGAGACAAGTTATAGAAGAAGGCATTTTTCAGAGATAATTGCAGAGTGGAAATAATCTAAAAAGATTGACCAAATAGGTTGAATAGCAGAAAAAACAGTTTAATTAAAGCCTGTAAGCAAAAATACCTAAATCTAATTATACTATTAGAGGAGAAAGAGTAATCAGGGTACTTCAGAGGTGCTCGCTGGAACTCCAAGTGCTCGGGCGGCCAGTTGCACAAACCTTTAATTTTTTCAAGCACAACTCTTGCAGGCAAAAGCGCCACCTATCGTCCTCCCGCGGTTCTAGATTGTTAGATTTGTAATCAGCGACTCCGAAAACCTACGTAACCACCTTGACCTTGATGATCTAAAAAACAGTGAATCTTAAAGGTTTAAAGTGATATGCTCGATATATGAGATCACGAGTATTATGACATGTATCACTCATATCTCCAAAACCAAAGCTGAACTCATCTTGGAACTTTCTCAGTAACACGTTCTAATGATGTACAATAATTTAGCACAAAATTTTTAACGAATTACGAGTATGCCAAAATGGACGATTTTCGGAGTCACTCTTTGCTGGTTCTTTTTGAAGCAAAAACCTATTGAAAGATGTAAGGTTTCTTATGGTATTTTTTCGAAAACTTAATGAAGTTATTTGCAAAAATTTTTTTTATTTATGTGTAATAACTTTTCCATCAAGCAATTTTTTTCAAATCTGGTATACTTAGTAACAATTAGTACTTATGAATGGCAATTTAAATTCCAAAGCCCTAAAGGGCCTTAATGGCTCTTACTGTCTAGAAAATTAATCACGATTTTTTATTTTGCTAGTTTTTCAAAAATACTTTACTGCAGCGGTCGGCAACTGGCAGACCGCGGTCCAAGTCCAGACTGTGGAAGGTAAAATACTGGACCGCCAACATTTTTTAAAGTATAAATTACTTTAATAGATTATTTAAAAAATATTTTTTCTAGTACTTTATAATTGTGCGACTGATTTGAGTTCTTAATGGTTAGTAGGGAGCGTAAATTTCAGTCCAAATTAAAATAAAAAATTAGTAAGAAAAATGAATTTTTTTTTTGGACCTCGTTAAAAATTTTCAAAAGTATCCGGACCCCACCTAAAATTACTTGCCGACCCCTGCTTTACTGTTTTAAAAAGTTAAAATTCTGAATTCCTCATTGCAAACATTATTTTAACTACATTCAATGATTTCTAAATATTAAGAAATTTTAAAATAGTAATTTACAGAGATTTGAACAGAAAATATGGACATAAAATATTAAGGGGAGAAACCATATTAGGAGATTCACAAAATCGGATTTTTTTTGCATAAATTGTTAGTATAACTATTCAATAATATGCTGCCAAAATTTCAAAACAAAATTCCTATTCGTTTCGATTTTATGAGCCTAGAACTGAACGCCCATTGAGTTAGCGCTCGGACCCACAGCATGTAGGGCGGAGGGCAGAATGATGCCTTTGAGGTAGAAAAAGGATTGCTATATGGTGTTGGAATCGCCGATTGATCAGAAAGCACTATATTTATTGACAACTTTCTCAAATTTCTAGTTTTCGGAAATCTTCAAACGCTTTTTTCTCGAAATGGCATTTTTTTTATTCACGGGAACTCTAGCTCAAAAAGTTGTGAACCGATGGTTATGATAATTGAAACTGTTTCTTTATGAAATTGCAAAGAACATGAACCAACAATTGGAATATCATAATTTTATTCAAAATAAGTGGAAAAAGAATGGTGAAAATCGATTTCTCTCGAACACAATTTTTACCCGCAATGACGTTCACATTCTTAGAAAACATGTTAATAATGCCATAACAACAACATAACAACCCATAACTTCGGTATTTTCAACACTTGAAAAAATTTGTACATGTAGTTCAAAATATTGATAAAATAATGTCAAAGTTTCATCAAATCCTAATCAATTTATCCCACTCAAGAAAATTCATGAGAAATGCCTGAAAATCAACCTCCTAATGTGGTTTCCTCCCTTAATTTTTTTTTTTTTTTTCTCAAAAACAATGTTATTAATTTGGAGCAAGAATATCTATTTGCAAGGTACCTATATCTTTTAATAAACTAATAATATCAAATAATACAATTTTCTATTAAAGCTTCAGAATTATTATTTCTTTTTCTTAGGTGAAAAAAAGTTATGGCAAAATAGTAATTTAAAAAACAATTTTTAAGTTATGTTACTCCCTTAATGAGTTTTCAAAAAAAATGTTATTGGAACTCGTATATTATTGTCATAAGTAGAATCACCACAAAATTTTTTGCTCAAAGTTTCCGTACTCAGTGAATGTTAAATACAAATAGCACAACACAGATATATTACTATAAAAAAAACTGGACAATTATAGCCTGCAGAACCCAGTGGGGCCTTCCAGATCATGAAGAATCAGTATATGCGGATAGATGAAGACAAAAGTTGAGATACAGAAATGGTGTCAATAATGGCAATGAATGGTAAGAGATAGTAACTTCTTAAGAAATGGAGTCAAGGTCCAATTAGTGTTGCACCAGTGATGATGAAATATTTTTCCTTGCAAAACATTTTTAATTAACAAATTGTTAATATTAAAATGGAGCCCAGATGTTTATACCTGTCTTTCTGTGATATTTATTAATTACAATTTATACGTTAATATAACATATTAACAATATATTTGCTACTTGATTAAATTATTAAAATAATAAATAACTTTTAACTTATCACCGACAATTTTACAGCCCTGAATAATTATTAGATGACTCCCCTGGTCTTCTTGCAGAAAAAATATTTTTTTTATTTTTCACGTCTTCCCTCTGATCCCTGCAAATAAAAAAAATAATGTATTCCTGTTCATGCATTTCCTCCAATAAAAATCTGTATTTTTTAAAAATGTGAAATCTTGTCTACGCAGAAGCATTTCCTCCGTCTAGTCTGTGTTGTCACTAGAGTGCGATGCTAATGATGGACACTATCGAATAAAAACTATCAAAATATTCAATAGTGTTAACCCTTTCACTGCGCAATACATATGAACATAGCTACGATAAATTTTACGATTTTATTTTAAATAAAATACAGTATATCGACAGCTGTACTAAATAGAAACTGAAAGAGAGATGAACAATCAGTACCAGTACCTCCTTCCATAAAAATATTTGTCATAATCGCTAAAAACTCCGCCCGCAAAAATTCTCCATAACAATTGCAACAACCGAGTCACTATGAGCATGGTTACGAATATATATGGTTTGAGCAGCCTGATCCAATTTAACTATTCAAGTGAATTTATCCGTCTGGAGCAATTTGAGCCCTATAAATTTTTAGCGAATATGTCTGGAGCAGTGAAAGGGTTAAACTCGAGGTCAAACTATTTAAATTATTTCAGATAGTACATATTAGTTTTCTAATAATTACAGTTTTATCAGTTTGCGCCTTTCAATTTAACTATACTAGTTATAAGACTTACAACTGTACAATTTAATTTTTTTTCTGTAGTTGATCATTTGTTTTTTTACAATTTATTGTTTGTTAGTTAGTATATGGTGTGAATAGTCATTATAACAATATTTTAAAAGAATATTTTATCTCAGTGTGATTTAGATAAAATAACTGATTTTCCTGTTACGTCATACATTGCATATTGAAGTCGACATGTCTCGAAAACAAGTAAATATTGGGAAAAACTTTATATTACAAAAATTACTCAAAATTTAACGATCTTTCAATTGGACTGCATTTCCACGTTCCAGGGAACAAAAAATATTTTAGTATCGCCACACCATCTATACAGAAAGATTTAAACTAACAGTTCTAACTACAATTTGAAGCTATTCGACGGACTTATCAACCTCTGCTTCTGAAACTAAAATAAATTTCTTCATTTCGGAGATATTGACAGCGGGGTGTTAAATGGCACACCCTGTATGTGACCATTTAAATAAAAAAAAATCTAAGACAATAAACAGTGGCTTTTCTTAATTAATTTACTCCATTTAGCAATATTTCAAAATTAAAAAAAAAAATTTTTGCTATCTTGTAGCAGCAACGCTTTAACTTGCATCAAGCTTGTAGGGTTCCACGCTTACCTTCCAAATGGAAAAGGGTTCCAGATTCGAAAAAATTTGAGAAATACTGCTCTAAAGAATATCTAGGATTTTTTTGGTTGGGGTAAGTATATTGAAAATTATCAAAATTATTTGCCATTTTTTTAGACCATTGAAAATCATGTAAAAATCTGTAATATTCTCTGAAATATGCCATATTTTTATCTGTTGTAGTTAATTCTAATTAATATGATGCACATTATCTCAAAAGTAGTTTGAGAACCAGAGCTAAAAGCCGTATGTATGATGTTTTCATTGTATGTTAATATGAAAACTTATATTATTTTACACATTAGTCACGGGCGCCATATCACCATGCTTATCCGGCTAGACCTTTTATTCAAAAATTGAAATCTACAAATGACTAATTATTCGATAGCTTAATTTATTTGATAGTGCGCATCACTAGACGATGCAATCTATTTTTAAATTGCATTACAACTGACTGTGTTTTTGCTCACTAATATAGAGTGAGTCATAATGCTGTCAATATTGTAATTATCCACTACATTCAGTAATGGTTACTTGGTAGGATCCAAATTAATCGAGTATTAGATTTGAATAGTACTCCTTACAAGATTATTTATTCCTAATAACCTCCTGACACACAATACTTGTGGGGTAATAACGCAGTCATTACTCGTTAGTCGTTGCATTCTTTTTATTCATCATAAGTCTAGGATCTGGTTCGATTCTCCTTTCTCGTCAGTCTCACGATTAGCATTAACTTATTAATTGCCACTGCATTGATATTATTATATACTAGAGAAAAATAACAAGTATTGATAATGAGTGGTATTATACACGTTACATTATGGTAAAACTTTGGATTCAGGAATAGGTATACCATTTATTAAAATTTTTTTATCATTTTATGACAGATTTATATTAAATTATTATATTGTTACTCGTAATTAATTGTAATAATTAATATAGGCATCAATAGCTTTGTTTTGATTCTCTATTTCTGAACAGTCCAGAATCATCGCAGAACTATAAATGCCATAGACAAAATTCTGAACGATTCGGAACTATCCAAAGTTATTTGAAAACCAGAACGCATTACAAATATATACTCATAAAACCCAATAAAAAGATACTTTTCTTAAACGAAGAACAGAAAATGAAAAAATTGTGAATGGCAAACGGAGCTTGGGAAAATGGAAATAACTACGCATGTGCCAAATAATACAGTTCTAAGTAATTCGTGCTAGGGAGCTAGAACTACTTTGGATGATTCAGAATAGTTCGGAATCAAGTTTGAATTAAACCAAAACAAACATCTGCGAAATTCTGAACCGTTCAAAGTAAACTCGAACGCATATTTCAGACTGCTCATGATTAGAACGGTTCGGAACCGGATTTTATGGGAACCAAAACAGCTAATATTGAAATAAATACTTAAAGATGTTTTTTTTATATATATAAAACATGAAAATGAAAACATAAATGAAGTTACTTATAAAAAAAATCCATTTAAAAATAAAACTAGAACTATTTTTAAAAAATGCCGCAAATGAATACTTTCAATTAATATAATGTAAATAGGTGGTGAAAGTTTAAAAAAATCACTTACTTGAAGAAACCTAAATGTTGTTCTAGTAAGAATCTACTATTACAGTGTGACAGCTCTGGCCAATGAGCAAGAACTCTTCTTAGATATATTTGTAATCTCTTTCGTCTATCTTCTACCAATGCAGAGTCCTAAAATAATTAAACTTTATTGATGCGAGAGTTTACTCTCGCATTATTTATAAGATTAAGTACCTTTTTTCCTATACTTTTCTTTGGAGGAAAATCAAATGTTCCCACAACTGGATCTAATTTTTTTAAATCAGTGTGGAGTACATAGAATTGAGCATATCTTCGGTAAATGTTCCATTCATCATTACCCGCCCTTAGATACACTTGGTAGACATGATGAGAATTGGAACCAGTTCCTTAAGATACATAAATCAAAAAATTAATTGCTGAACGGTTAATAAAATAAAATACATATTTTCAGTCAATCTACCTGTTAGAAAAGCAGATGGAATCCACACATTTACATTACCCCCTTCCTCGGAATTTAAACTGTCAGAGGGCATAGGTCCCCTTAGTGACTCCAATTCGCTTTTCAACCTCTCTAAGAGGGCATCTTTTTGACAAAGGGTTTGTTGAAGTACAACGTTAAAGTCCATTAATTCTGCATGCATCTCAGCAACCTGTGTTAATAAGAATGAACTATTTCTATTCAGGACGTTTCAAAATATGTTAGTTTTATTTATAAGATCATATTTATAGTAGGAATTTTAGAAGTCTTACAGAGATTAACGCTACCTACTTATCTTTTTTTTTAATTTAAATAAAAAATATTTTATAAAATTTCAGATGGCTAAAATATACAGACTTGGCAAAGCCTGGATTTCAGATAGGCAGACAAATGAGTGCGACAGAAACGAATAGGAAAATAGGCATGATAAACAAAGATAGCCATAGTTTCATAAGGAGCGGTTTCTTGGCGGTGTTGCCGAGATTTATCCAGAATCACACTTGGTTAGCCCTGGTGGGATGTACGCAGTCTCAACTCTAATAATTTCTTAAATGGTTTGACTCTCGCTGTTACGTTCAGTAGCGTTTTGTCAGTGGTGGAGTGTACAACAAATGTACTAAAATTGAATTCTAATATTCTAAAATTATTTTCATACATATCAAATAATAATGAAATGTATAAAAATAATTTCCTAATAACGATAAACAAATTCGAAATGAGGTTTAAATATTGAGTGCTGATAGTTTAAAATTAATAAAGAAAAATTATTTTCTCAGTGATCAAATCGAAAAAAAACAAAAACACGTGTCTCGCTCTACTATCTGTTTCACATGAAACAAGAAAATGTGCACTGCCTGCATTAAACGTATTTTAAAACGGGTTAATAAAACACAAATATTGATGAATATTGATTGGACTTACATTGCACGTTGACTACTCTCCTAATGGACCTAAGAGGTGTGCCGTACGTTAAATTCTTGGAGAATTTAAGGATAGAGAATTTTCTCAGAAACTTTCCGTTCTCCGAGAATGTTCTCAGGAAAATATTCTCACGTCCCATCTCTACCCCTGGACATGTAAGTTTTGAATTTCGCAATATTGTTTTAACAAACTACAATTGCTTCATGAATTTGTTTATTTATGAAAATTATTTTTAAATGATTCTATTGTTGTAGAAATATGCTGAAATTTAAGGGGAGAAATAATAGAGGAAAAACATTCCTAATCAGCCTTTAGCAGTGAATTCTTCATCGGCAGTACCTTCCGTTAGTTTTACATTGCCTGTAACTGAACCGGTGCCTTCAACTAGCACGACAGATTTAATAAATCCGTTGTTACCATTTCCTGACACGTCAAAAAAACGCGGGCTCGAAAAACCTAAAATAGCGAAATTTTGACTTGTTCACAATATAAAAAAATGTAGAAGACATACAGAAAAGTAAAGGCAATAAAAAGGACGAAGCAAAACAACAAAAAGGCAAAAGCACTAAAAAGACGTTGAAGATAACAAAAAATTTCAATCTTCCATAGAAGATCGAGGAAAAGAAATCGGATTCATCAACTATGACAAAACTTTTAAAGAAGACTGAATTCAGTGCCATGAATGCAATGACTGGGCCCATGAAGACTGTCTTCATATGGACTCTTCAGATATTTATTATTATTGTGATGTTTGTAGGGCCAAGAAATGATTGGGCTACCATTGATTACTGTGTCCAGGGCTCCCCGCCATATTTTGTGTTGCCAAAAAATTAAGGCCAAAGTATTTTTAATATATTTCTTTAAAAATTTTTATGATTACTAATTTTTAATTAATATGGTTGAAAAAATTCATAGTTTGATTTTAAAATTAAAAATAAAGACAGAAAAGGACCATGCAATTTCTTTATGGAAAATGGACTTCCGTTAAATTGGTTAGAATTTTGATATCTTATATATTTTGTCCTTCTGATCAAATGTCTCAATGGACAGAAACTCCTGTGACCTCAGGATTTTAAGATACAGCTGGCTGAAGTTGAAACTATTCTGCACTGGTGATGCGTTCATATGGGTCAAATCTGTGCCATTTTTTAAGTTGTAGGTATTCAGCGAGGTTTGAAAACACCTCGCAAACTTCGTTAGCAATTAATTGTAGTTCATTATCATACCCCCGATAGGTATATATGTCATATGACGTCATGACATGTCATACAAGGTAATAGTTCCTTTTGAGTAAATCAGGTTTTACTGTAAGTTAATCTCTGAACATGCTGTATCGATTCGTAAGCCATTTTTTAAGTTGTAGGTGTTCAGGCGAGGTTTGAGAACACCTCGCAAACTTCGTTAGCAATTAATTGTAGTTCATTGTCATACTCCCGATAGGTATATATGTCATATGACGTCATGACATGTCATCATTCGTTATAAAACGTCAAAGTTCAAAGTACTTTTCTTTCTGTTACTGGATGCCTCACATTGTTTTATAATCTAATAAGCAGCATTAACGGTCTCATCCTGTCACGCATCGTGAAGTCATTGCAGGTAAGTTTTGGTCATCCAATGTCATAAGACGTCATCTCATGTTACACAAGGTAATAGTTCTTTTTGAGTAAATCAGGTTTTACTGTAAGTTAATCTCTGAACATGTTGTATCGATTCGTAAGCAAATAATTGAAATATATTATCAAATTCCTGATGCATAGCTGTGTCATATGATGTCATGACATGTCATTACACGTCATAAAACGTCAAAGTACTTTTCTGTCTCTTATCGAACGCCTTTCATTGTTTTATTATCTAATAAGCAGCATTGACGGTCTCAGTATGATTATCGTGACTTCATTGCATATAAGTTCTGGGCATCCAATGTTATAAGACGTCATTTTACTTTCATTAGAGAAAAGTAATTATTTTGATAAAATCACGGTTTTGTGTGAATTGAATATCTAATCATCACATATCAATTTGTAACCAATCGATTGAAATATATTATCATATTATATCTCATTAATTGTTTTCGTTATTGTTTATTATTATTTATTATTGTTTTAGTATATTGTTTTCTTCAATATAAAATCTGTTTGTTGGTAACTATATTTTAGCTTTTCACTAGAATAGTGAAAGATAATTTATTAGACAGGGTTCATAGTTCAAAAGTAATGAAGAATTCCCTGACTTTTCCAGGTTTTCCCTGACTTATAAAAATAAAATCCAGGTCACTTGTAGTTCATTTTTACATACTAATTGGTGTTTATGCATTAAATTTTTTCTCGACTGGACTCCATAATCTTTTTTATACCCTAAGAACCTCTTATAAAGGTTTCAAAACCACAAATAGTTTTCTCTTTCAATAACCTAGGGCCGGCTTTCACAAAATTTCCAGTTGCAAACATTAAATTCCCTGACTTTCATGAATATTTTTAAAATTCCCTGACTATTCCCTGTTTTTGATGAAGAATAACGAATTCCCTGACTTTTCCCGGTATTCCCGGTTTTCCCGGCCGCTACGAACCCTGTTAGATAATAAAACAATGAGAGGCGTCCGATAAGAGACAGAAAAGTACTTTGACGTTTTATGACGCCTAATGACATGTCCGTCATATGACACAGCTACACATCAGGAATTTGATAATATATTTCAATTATTTGCTTACGAATCGATACAACATGTTCAGAGATTAACTTACAGTAAAACCTGATTTACTCAAAAAGAACTATTACCTTGTGTAACATGAGATGACGTCTTATGACATTGGATGACCAAAACTTACCTGCAATGACTTCACGATGCGTGACAGGATGAGACCGTTAATGCTGCTTATTAGATTATAAAACAATGTGAGGCGTCCAGTAACAGAAAGAAAAGTACTTTGAACTTTGACGTTTTATAACGAATGATGACATGTCATGACGTCATATGACATATATACCTATCGGGAGTATGACAATGAACTACAATTAATTGCTAACGAAGTTTGCGAGGTGTTTTCAAACCTCGCCTGAACACCTACAACTTAAAAAATGGCACAGATTTGACCCATATGAACGCATCTCCAGTGCAGAATAGTTCCAACTTCAGCCAGCTGTACCTTAAAATCCTGAGGTCGCAGGAGTTTCTGCCCATTGAGACATTTGATCAGAAGGACAAAATACATAACATATCAAAATTCCAACCAATTTAACGGAAGTCCATTTTCCATAAAGAAATTGCGTGGTCCTTTGTTTATATTTTTATTTGCAATTCATTTAAGTGTCCGGGGCTACCCGACCTTTCCTTAAGAACTGCATTTTACGATAGGTTGGTTAATGCGAGGTTCATGTTCAACCGTTTCTTTGAGTTTTTATTTTAGAATTATGTTTTCGTTTATCAGTATTTAGAAAATTTATTTAGTTTCAATTTAGAATGTCTTTTTTGTTTATCGTTATTAAGAAAATCAATTTTATTTCTTATCGGACCGGCAAATTAACTGATCCAAACTATGTATATCATCTAATTAAATTATTTTCATACATTTCATTATTATTTGATAAGCATGACAATAATTTTAGAAAGTAGCAAATATGTATGATTTATTTTCAATATTAGTACATTTGATGTACACTCCACCACTGACAAAACGGGCAACATTGCAAAGAAGACCATCTCTAACGAAACTATGGCTATCTTTGTTTATCATGCCTATTTTCATATTCGGTTCTGACATACTCATTTGTCCGCCAATCTGAAACCCAATCTTTGCCAGGTATGTATATAAAGTGTAATTAAACCACCACAAGTAACACATTGGTGTCTGTTTCGGAAAATTTTACATTTAGTGACAAATGGGGTGTTTGCAAAGAATGACTCAATTGTTTTTCATTTGATGTAATTTAATTGTTGGAGAAATTACTATAGCTTTTAATAATTTAACTGATTCAATTTAATTTGAGACACTCTCTATGGTAACGATTTTAACTCTTTTAATAATTGTCTCAAGAAATAATATATTTTAAAATTTTATGTAAAAATCAAAATCAACCAATTGTATTTAAAATTTTTAAACTAAAAACTAAAATACTGAAATAAAGCAAATATGTAAAATTTCGTACTTGGACCAATTTTTTTTCAAAAATTTTGGCTTCACTCCTATAATCTGGCTGTTGATCGATCTGCAAACCCTCCAAAGCTTTCTGCAGACCTTCATCATCTCTCCTTAACATTTGTATTGCACTAACGTACTTTTTAACTTGTTCTTTCAGAGATTCATTTTCTTTTGCTAAAAATACAATTTTCTCATCCCTTTTGTGAATTTCCTCTTGGTTTTTAATTTCTACCGCTGTAAGTACAGCACTTATGTCTGTTGGTAGTTCTAAAATGTCATCTGAAATGTCTGGTGAATCAAAATTCTTGTTAAGCTCTACAGACACAGGTGTTAATTCACCTACTCCCGTTTCAGCTATAGGAGTCAAAGTTTCAGGAATTGTAGAGGAAAATTTATCTCGAGAACCACTGTTCTCAATAGAGAGTTTTTTAATCACTTTAGGGTGTTTGTTTTCTTCATTTACAGTATTTTTGTCTACTTCATTCATTTTATTAGTTTTATCTTTGTTTATTTGACTGAAAGAGTGTTTGGATCTCGTTTTATAAGAATTACTTTCTCCTATTGAATTGCTGTCTGATGCAGTACTGCTAGAACTAGAAGGAACACTTGTAGAAAGGATACTATCATCATCCTCAAACGAAATGAACTGGCGTGCTACTTTTCGTTTCTTTTTTTCCTTTTTGTCCTTTGTCTCCACTAAAAGGTATACCAAGTTGGTAAGTATAAAATAAATGATAAATTTTACATTATATATTGTTCTATCTCATGGTGATAAGATCTTGTAATGAGTAATATACTTAAAGTTTCCTTATTGATATAAGTATTAGTTATCAAATGATTTATCACCGCTTTAATTTAAAAATAGAATATCTATGAGTGAATCCCATAATGAGCAATATGATAAAAAAATATCTGTTTTTTAGGATGAGGGAAACCCACATTTATACTCTACACGTTACTTAAATAAATTTATCCTTCTTTTTAAGATAATGGTAATTTAAAAGGCAATCAACAGTAATTGATTTCAAAACCATGGTTTTTAAATATATGCTAGGTACATAATTTTGATATAAATATATTACATCCTGTATTCAACAGAAGAGAAAATCTCATTTGCGTGTCTGTAAATTTTTTCTTTTGTTATGTTATTACAATAAAAATTAATGTTTACCTGGGACTGGTGCTTGAATAATAGGCTCTGCCTTGCTTTTAAAAATTTCTGGTCTGTGAGTGATACCACTATTTAATTCAGGTTTATCGATACTGACAGCAAATAATATAGATCCTAAACCTAAAACCAAGAAAATTTTTATAATTTTTAACAGAAATTTATGCAAATATATACCTGCTGCCATATTAGGCAACATACTATTCTTCTCGTCATCTCGTAATATAGCCCAAGACTCATAATACTCCTTTAATATATTTGAATTACTCAGTAAAGTATGAAAATATCTGTAAAAATATAATTATTTTTTATTATAAACAATTAAATTATTGAGAGGGACAGTTCTTGCCTTTCTAAAGAACGTTCATTTAAAGCAGAACGAATCCAAGCTCTTCCACAGCCCGTATCAGTCCAAATATGTTTCAGTACTGCATAACGTTCCTGTTCGTGTTTTGTTAGATGCTTTTTAACAAATGGCCAAAATGCTAAAATTTATAAATAAGTAGGTATATCAAAACTTAAATCAATTGCTGCATGCCCTGTACATACATAAATTTTCATTTCCAATGCTTAAACTTTGTGCTACAATATCAGAGACCTGCTTCAACGTCGATGACGAATGGTCAACATTCGCATAAGGTTTATTTCTTAATCCGTGAAGAAAAACTGTTTCTAAAGAGAAGCACAATCCTGCAACACAACTATCAAATTCAGTTGCTAACTCAGTTTTTCCTCCGTATCTTTTCTGACATTCTTGAACACATTCTAATAATTGTTTTAGGAGTCTTTCAGAGTCGTCTACTTTGTTTGAATTAGACACTGAAGTTGCTATTACTGCAGACATTAGTCTTAATGACTAAAAGTATATTAAAAGTAACATAAATTATTAACATTAACTACTCATTAACTACTACATACCATAATAGTTTTCAAGGAGGCAAATAACCTTGGTTCATATTCATGTCATATCTTTATAAATTGAAAACATATTTTATTCAAATAAACAAAAATGAATACTATCTAAAAACTTATCATAATTTGATACCACTGACACCACCAGACTACAATTGATAATAGTGATAATGCAATTTAACTTTACTTCACTATAATTTACATAAATAATATTTAGTGTATTTTTACGTACTCCCCACAGAAAAGAAATCCCCAACCTGTCATCACATCACACTCCCATCGCGTCAGATTCTCTCTTCTCTAGTAGAGTAGAGTAGGTATATTATTTATATTTTGTTGATTCCTCTTCCCCACTTTCCCACGCCAACTTCGCTTGAAAATTTGAGGCTTGAACGAATCTCGACTCAATCCTAAATTCCAATAATTTTGAGTACATTAAGTACATTAAACAAGAGATTTATAGAAACAAGAATATTTTAAAAAATTAATATTCAAAATGAGTGCTGGAAGCTCGAACCACAAATCACAGTCACAGGAATGTTGTTTAATGGTAGGAAGAATCGAAACGAATCTCGAAATAATCTGTAATCTGTGTTAGAAACACAAGCTCGAATTGGCACGAACGTATTGCAAAGCGCAAAAGTAAAGAAGTATTTTTTATAATTAGTACGTACTAAG
Organism: Anoplophora glabripennis; assembly: GCF_000390285.2. NCBI lineage: Eukaryota > Metazoa > Arthropoda > Insecta > Coleoptera > Cerambycidae > Anoplophora > Anoplophora glabripennis. Next base: position 350,690 of record NW_019416246.1, read on the forward strand.
GTAGGTAGGTACCTATAGAGTAAAATTGAGGTATGGCAGATAGTTTAAAAGTAACTAGAATATGGCTTTCTCATTGTAAAACTTACTTACACATATAACTTTAGTTTATTTAATCTAGGCATAACCAACGGCTTTGATGATGAGTCAAAATCTATAAGAACGAGCTGTTATGACAATTAGAATCTAAACAAAATCCATTATTCAAAGTGCGAATATATTTGACCTGCTATTACTGTGCAATGTACATTCGTATTCGCACACGAAAACCAAATTCATTTGTACCCTCAGGGCTCAGGGTCACAAAATATACAGAGTCGGAAAGTCCCCATGGTTCATCGGCCGTTACGTGAGAGGGATAAAGTAAGTCATAGAAATCCGTGCTATAGAGAAAGATGGCTATAATGAAGGCGTCTAATAGTCACCGCCCATTTCGCCCTTCCATAAATCCACTTCTTATTTGTGGACATCTATGCGACACCGTACACGATAAATGTATACGCAACCTGCTGCAAAAGTTTCAGCCGATATGATATTATTTGCAGCGGCTGCAACTCCTAAAAATACCGCTACATCTAGAGCGCGTGGAGTTACGAAAATATTGCACGCAACCATACTGCATGCGCTACTTTGTAGGTTGCATAGATATTCACACGAAGATTCACTGGCGTTGCGCAGTTTTTCATGCTGCAGTGTAGCAAAAGTAATCATAATCCATATATTTATATATGTCATAATCATACTAAACTTAATTACATCGGTGCCGCCTTTACGTGACCCAAGAAATGGCTCACTTTTTTACCACGGAGGCTTTACACCTTGTATAAACTCCATACTATTACTCTGTCTAGTCTCCCTACTCTGTAGGTTCGAATGCTGCTATTTTAAAACGACTACAGTTTTCTTTCTTTTCTTAAATTTATTCTTTAATAATCTATTAAAAAAAGTTTTGTCGAATGTATAGAATGTCGGAAAAGTTTCATGAATAATCATAATCGTCTCTCTGTTTATTTTAACTTTATTTGGTAATATGTTGTATAAATAAGCATGCTCCATTAAAATAGATATCTTGTATGTAACTGCTTTAACTACTCCGTGCTAGAGGGCGCAAAATTGCTGTATGCAGTCTTCGGTACCGATTTTTTGTTCAGTCCAGTACCAAAATATGGCTGGCTGTTCGATGTAGGCAAATGTCAGTGATATAAAGAACCGAAACTTTTATACAAATGTATCATTTATAGTTTTAATTAGTTCATTATTTATTTATTACCGTGCTGTGAGTGATTTAAGTGTAAAAAATGTCGGGAGAACGTGAAATTCCTGCTGAAGACAGTATTAAAGTCGTGTGTAGGTTTCGACCCCTAAATGATTCAGAAGAAAAGGCTGGGTCAAAATTTATTGTGAAATTTCCACAAGGAGCTGACGATAACTGTATTTCAATCGCGGTGAGTTTTTAGATGCCTAGTCCCATTTTATCATTTCATCTGACAGCATGAAATCACCCAATTATTTTTCACATTTACGTCACGGAATATAGCGAGAGTTGATTTTCTGTTCGGTTGCGCACCGCCGATTTTCTTATTAATTAGAACAATAACTTGCCTGTTTCGTTATACTTTTAAAATTTTTATTTAACAATGGATCTTAAAATGTGAGGAATATACAGAATACACATGTTTTTCTATTGGCGATTTTCCAATTTTTTGTCAATGCGGCATTTGACTATATATTTTATAACACCTACTTTGTTATCTGGCATCAGTAGCAAGCACAGTTTTCTAAATTGTTTTTTTTCCAATTAAAGACAACAAACATAATTTTCCCAGAAAGGTGTTTGGGTACCTATTATATTAAACAGCTGCATATTAAATAGAATTTGCAACTCTCATCACTAAGAGTTCAAGGACACCTGTTTTTTTTATTATTATTTATTTAACTGAGGGTACCTATACTTTTGGAGAGGTACATTGTTAGTTTTGTTCATTTCACAATAATGGAATTTTGTTGTGTATAATTAACTATTTGTTTCTTTTGTAGTAAATCCATAAAAAAAGAATACCTATACTCTTATATTATATAAATTATAACTGAATATGAGTAGACTGTATGAAATAGAGATAAGTATTTTATATTTGCTAATTTAGGAACTCAAAACCAAAGTTTTAACAGTGAGAATATATTTTAAAAAATTTCACTACTTAAGCATTTTCTTTGATTAAATAAATTATTACATCAGTAGGGGCCAGTGTGAATTTATAAAAGCAAAATCAAAACAGAAATTTACTAGGCATATAGGTAATTGATAGTAAACAGTAATTTCTGAGAGGAAACTGCTGGAGTAATTTGGCGTACAAGCTTGAGTAATATTTGAGTAATACTGATTAGGTACTATTTGAGTAATAGGTACTTCGGTAATATTTAAATATTAAAACACAGTACGATGTGTATGTGGATCTGAGTAATACTTAGATAATTATGAAAATTAGAATTTTAGTGAGCAAATATTGGCCAGCAGTTTCCCCTTCGGTAATTTCTAAAACTTCTAATTTTAACAAAGTTATTAGCATATTCTCAACACCATCATATATGTTAAAATTACAAGTTCTGTAATGATATGTACCCACTTCCCGAAGTGATTGCAGTTACTAACGAACAATGACTACCTATTCAATATTCCTTTATTTTTATAAGATACTAGAAAATATTATGATTCCTCCTAATTTATATTTTGAAATGTATTAACTGCAAAAAGTATCATATGCAGGTTACTGATTAATCTTTGGGTTTTTCTTGAGCATTAGCCAACTGTTAAATTTTTGTTTTTTGGGGCTAAAATCTATTGTTTCTGCTCAATATTACTTAGATAGTTATTAAAGTGTGTCTGAATTGATATACTTAAAGTAAATTTTGCACAATTTTTGTTTATACCTAGTGACACTTTTTAAATTTGGAATCATTGTGCACATTGTGCAAGATAGATGGGAATCGATAATGTGGTGTTTTCTTAACATAAAACTGACGATGATCTTAGCGTTGTAAGCACTTTTTCCAAAATTAACATTTTTTTTGTTAGTTATGTGTATGTCGAGGTGTATGTATTTATAGGTACTACTGATACAATTTTTTGTTTATATGGAGTAGGTATTTCCAAAAATATTTTTTTAAAGAACAATGTTATTTTTAGAAAGAGTATTGGGATCGGCGCAATTAACCTTGTAGTGCATCTGTCAAGTATTTTTTTAGTCTTGCGAGATCTAGTTAGATTTATGGTCAGATTTAATTATAATTGAAATACCTACTCCTGATACTTTTATTCCTACAGTACAGTTAAAATTTAAGTTCCTAATAGCACATCACAGTGCATTTTTAAAAAAGTTAGTTGTTTTGATTGTTTCATTCTCGGTTTTATTGAAGTGTGGACAAAACTTAAAATGACTATAAACAAATCTATGCAAAACAGTTATTTTTTAAATTGCTACTTAAACATTTTTTGGTTTACCATAATGTGGGCACACTAATTGTAAGTATATATTTTGTAGTAATTACTTAGATATGCTAAAAAAACAAGTCAGTGTTAGTCGAGAGAGAAACCGCTGACCAAAATTTGTACACTAAAATGCTCACTTCCATAATTAATTAATTATTCAAGTAAGTATTGCTTAAATAATAGAAAGAGACTGGGGAGAGAGAGAAGATGCTGCATGTGCATCGTGCATTGTTATTATTTACGAGAATAACCCATACGTTTCAGAAATCTCAAATGAAAAAGTGAGCCTAGTACTGTTCAGTTGGAATATGTCCTGGAATATGTATTATACTTGGTATCAGTAGCGTATATAGATTCTAAAAAGGAAAGAAACTTTACGCAGTGAATTTATTTTATTTATACCTAAGTAATAAATTTCATATTTTAGAGTAGGCTTAACAAAAAAAAAGTAAGAGAGAGCTTACTATCATCCCTACTTCTCTTGTTTATGCCACTGCTCGATGTTAAATGAACTATTTAATTGAGAGGCTAATCATTCTCCGTAATCCGCAGTATAGTCTTTCCGTAGTCAGTTCAACATGTAAAAAAAACGCCTGGCTATGATAAATAGAAGGTGCCTATAATAGATTAAAATTACCTGAATCACACCAAATTCCGCATTGCTGCACTGCACTGCTGAGCAATTTGTCGACCCCTTGTCAACAGCTGAGATTTATTGCCCAGTGGCCCAATGCAACTGTATTTGTATTTCGTTTGCCCGCGCTCGCATTCTTCAACTGGGCGTATATATTTCTACCACCTCCGCGTTTAGTTCGACCAGACCTGTACTTATATGGGTATGGCTAAATAAATATGGGAAGAAGTTTTTCAAATATTTCAATGCCGAGTTGCTGCGTCAGCGAAGGAACCTGGTACATACTGTCATTCTTTTGGTTCTTCAGTTGATATCGGAAAGACTATATCTACATGTACATTTTTGTAAGGAAATCGTTCGCAATTTTCCGTAATCACTGGATTCACGCAGAAATCCAACAGCTTTGACGCCAAGGAAATCGCAGAAATTGCCTGCAATCTCACAGTCATATCGGCAAATCACCAACATCGCTTGAAACAGACAGACAGAAGTTGTGTTGAAAGCAGATGGTGTAGTACTAGCATCTAGTTTTAGTGTCAAAAAGAGTACCTGATTAAGTTTTGGCAGGAAATGGTTTTAAAATATGAGGGGCGAACAGTTCCGCAAAAAAAAGAAAAGTAGTCTCTTTCAAAGACTAGACCTTTGTACCCTTATGTATTTTTACGCTCTGAACCCGAATCCGCGCCATAATTGCTCTAACACTCCATTTTTTTTTATATCACGAAAAACCGCCCTTAATACAGAAAATACCGAAAATCTCGCTTTGGTGGAATAAGCTTTAGGTATAATTGTAGCAACCGACTAAAAAACACTGCAGGATAATGTTTATATATATTTTGGTTTGCTGAATCCGAATTCAGAATTGCTCAATCAGTTTCTTATATCGCCGAAAAACCACCCTTACATACTGAAAGTCCCACTCTATGGGATTTGGAATAATGGAAGTTACCGCAGGACCATATCTACATGTATTTTGACGTGTTGAAGCCGAATCCGAAGTTGCAGTTACTCTATCATCCTCCATTATATATACCTTGCAAAATACCCCTAAAATCTGTGAAATTTTTTCCCAGAGGTAAATAGAACTTCAGCCATTTGATGCCCGCAAAGAGAGATGCTTTTTATACTTTAAATTTTAAAGCACTACTTATGTAAGGTCAATGAAAATTGATAATGTAAAGTTTTCTATATGCTACGCATTATTAAGACATAATAAAACCGACAATGGCCTTAGCACTGTAAGCAAAAATCACAGGGAAACGAAATTCCAAATAAAAATTGAGTATAATAAATTTCACATTCTAGAGATTTAACTGAAAAAAGGTGGGTATCTTAAACATAAAACGGAGCATGCTTTTTTAATTGTATCATTAAAGGTCTCTAAAAATCTTCTCAAATTTCTCAACTTTAACTCAAATTGTTAATATTGTCTTACCTCACCCAACCTATTTATCAGACTTAAGGTAGTCACGGTCTATTTAATCAATTTAGGTATTTACATGTGAAATTAAATGTATTATTTTTGAAGTCCATCACAAGTATTTTAAATTCACAGGGAAAGAAGATTATTTTTATTATTATTTTAAGACTTTGTTCAATAGACGGTCTTCGGTTCTTCCTCTAATGATAAAGAAACCTACCTATCGAAAAAATTAATTGTTTCTACAGAGAAAAACTAACAAAATAAGACTAGTCAGTGTGATGAAATGAAATGAAATTCGGCAAAAGATCTGATTTCGCGTTTGGGGTTCGATAATTTCAAAGATCGGGAGCTACTTTATTCTTACTATGAAGAACTAATTTACTCTTGTGCCGGTGTAATATTACGATTTTTCACTAAAGAGATAGATTATTTCAGTTTATTCTCCTCTGAACTTTTAAAAAAAAGTTGTTTTGGTTCTAAATAATTATACCTATTCAAGTCGATAAGAATGTAAATAATTTGGTTAGGAAATTAAATAAATTCTGCACTAAATCCTGTAATACTATCATAGATATTTCGTTACACGGTGTCAATTAAGGCATCAAATTAGTCGTAAAACAAGTCAGTGAAACGTTTTAATTGAAACGGTATGTACAAGTACACGAAAGAAAATCGTTGGGCATTCACATGTAACTTTTTAATTAGTATTAATGTCCAAAATCCACCGACACGAGGTTTAATGTTAGTAATATATACCATCCTTATTTCTATATATTACACACAACGTCGGAGATATCCTAATTTAATATACGGTTTTTAGGAATACTATATAACAACCTGTCGTGAAAATCGCATCTTTATCCTCACTTCTCACCATAATTTTTGTACTATTTGATATTAAACAGTTCTCTTTGTTTCTTAAAATGTCCCATGTTGTATGTATCATTTTTCTTATCAATTGAATTGTTAGGGACATTATTAGTGTGGTTTGGGTATTGTCATTGGCAGTGGCGGCGCGTGAACATTGATTGAATGTGTTTTGCTTAGGGTTGTTACATTTGTTGAATTGAATTCCGGGATATTAAGTGCCCGGAGTCTCTAAATGGTGCCGCAGGTGAATAATTTTAAAATTTTCAAGGTCACGCGTTTTCCTGGCACTTCTGAATTTCAAGAAACAATGAATTTATAAAAAAAATACAGATTTTCACAAGAATGATTTTTGAAATTGATACCTTTTTGAAATATCCATTTACGAATTACCTACTGATGGTATAAATAAATTGGAATAAACTAAATATATTTTATTAAATTATTGAATATTGTTTATAAACAAAAAAATCGTTTGTGAAATTTACCAACGATTCAACGAATTTTAATTTTCCTCGGCGTGTTATGATTTTTTCTTTATCTTTTTTTATATATATGTACATTATATTATATTCCGGGAG